>NC_050573.1:536800200-537111829 GCF_011100635.1 Trichosurus vulpecula
AATGACAAAAGTGGACTCCGATGGGGGAAAATATATTTTTATTTTCACTCATCTAGTCTAATTAACCTGGCCTAAGGGTATTTTCTACAGAGAGAGGTGCAAAGGCCATTTTGACTGATTAGATATATTTTTCACTTACTCCAGGCCCAAAGCTGTCTTTATTTTTTTCACTCCCTCCAGGTCCATAACAATATTCCAGATGATTGAGACTGCCTGCATGTGATCTCCGGATGAGTAGAGTTTTGTGGTATCATTACTGTAATACTAATGTGCCCATAATGTTTTAATAGTTATGCACTTAATCCTGTGGAAACCATTTGATCCATAAATGCTCATTAGTGAAGTCTGGAGATTGTTTGGGGCCGCAAACTGAGTCTGACAAAGGCCAGGAAGGATCCCTAGAGGTGTGGTTACATCTGAAACAAAAGAAGTTTTTCCCAGCCCAATAAGCATACACCAAATAGTCTAGGATGCTTTCATCAAATTTCCCTGGTAACTTCTGAACTGTGATATTGCTTATCATTTCCAGGACACAGTAAGATAACATCAAAAGGAGAAGAAAAAAAGGAAAAGGAAAAAAATATGACTTGGGTTTGTGGCACTGCCGAGACCCCAGAGATTTCTTTGGATGTTTATATTTTTGACAGATTCATGAGGAGTCACAAGAGGCTTCAATTAAACTTCAATCCAGGCACAAATGTGAACAAATGGAATTGCAGGAGTGTGTGGCTGTTGGGGATAACACCATCCTGAAATCTGTCAGAACAGTTAATGTCAGCATCTTAGCTCAGAGCATGCTGCCCACCTCAACCCAAGGCCAATTCAAGCTCACCCCCATTTTCTCAGGATTCTCAGGGTTCTTTTAATTCACCCAAACCTGGACTGTACGTAGTTCTTCAGAATTCAAATCAATTAAAGCATTTACTAATCAGCTATTCGTGCCAGGTACTGTGTGAAGTATGTATTGGAATGGAATAAAATAAGCTTTTGTTAAGTGCCTACTAATGTATTGGGTGGTGCAGCTAGGTGGTACAGTAGATAGAATGCTGGTCCTGGAGTCAGGAAGACTCATCTTCCTGAGTTCAAATCTGGCCTCAGACACTTACTAGCTATGTGACCCTAGGGAAGTTACTTAATCCTATTTGCCTCAGTTTCCTCATCTGTAAAATGATCTGGAGAAGGAAATGGCAAACCACTCCAGTATCTTTGCCAAGAAAATTCCAAATGCAGACACTAATGTGTTAGGTATTATGTTACATGCTTTGTAAATATCTCATTTAATGCTCACAATCTTTGGAGATAGGTGCTATTCTCATACCCAGTTTACCACTGAGGAAACTGAGGCAGATAGAGTCTAAGTGACTTGCCAAGGGTCACAAAGTAGTTGTCTGAGCCTGGATTTGAACTCAGGTCTTCCTGACTCTAGCCCCCAAGTTCTCTTCACTAAGCCACCTCTTTAAACACTGCCTCAATGGACGTGTTGTTGTTTTTTTCCCGTTATGTCCAACTCTGTAACCCAATTTGTGGTTTTCATGGCAAAGATACTGGAGGGGTTTGCCATTTCTTTCTCCAGCTCATTTTACAGATGAGGAAACTGAGGCAAACAGGGTTAAGCAGCTTGCCCAGGGTCACACAGCCAGCAAGTATCTGAGGCCAAATTTGGACTTAGTAAGAAGAATCTTTCTGACTCCAGGTCCAGCACTCTGTCCACTGTACCACTTAACTGTGCAAACAACGGACACACAAAAACAAAAATGAAAAAGCTTATGGAGCTTACATTTTAATACTCCATGTAAGGATTATTATATGATGAAGTCAGGCACACCCAGAACCAAGTGAACAATAGAAAAATGAATACAAGCATGCACATAAAAGTTTGTTATAGAAAAAACAATGAAGATCTTAGAAATGAAATAATGAAACCTATTTCTCCCATAATGACAAGAGAGGTGGGAGATCACTACATCAGTATGGAGATTCAACCAAAGCTCAGATTCAGCTCTTCTTCCTCCTAGTCTAGATATCATACTATCTTTGGTGCCTCCCAAATGCCCCTTTGGGTTGCCACACTGTAATAGGTGGCACTTAGTCCTGGCTGAGTGTCTGAGGTATCTGTGTCTAGTGTATGTAGCTTTCAATGGGGCAGGTGCAGAGTTAATTGGGATGTTTCCCAATCTCTGTTTTTCTTGCCCCGAACTTCTCATTGCCTATAGACCTCAGGGTTACACAATTTATCAGGTCACCTCAGGGCTGGGAAGAAAAGTGATACAAATAACAGAAAAATACCATAGTCCTCTTCCTCCTGGAGCCTACAAATGAGAAAACTGAAGAAGAATCAGGCAAAGCTTGAAATGGGAAAATCACAGCTCCTACACGTTTTCTGCTGAGGCAAAACCAAAACGAACATGCAAATAAATATAAACCTCAAGGTTATAGGAAGCCTACTCTAACCTTGTCTGTATTTTTCTGAAAAATCAATAGATCACCTACAGTTGTATTTAGCTATAAAATTTGCAATGGCCTTAACCTTTTTACCATAGTAATTCCTTTTCCCTTCCTCCTTCTCTTCTTTTTACCCTCCCTTTTCAAAATCTTTCTTGTACCCCATCCTCTAGAATCTCTCCTTTCTTCTACCCCTCCTTCATCTTTCCATATTTATTCACGTTACTCTCCTTTTCCAGCATCTTCCTCTTACCCTTATCCACTGAAATCTCCTTTTTCTCCTTCCCTTCCTTCATCTTTCCATATTTGTTCACATTACTCCCTCTCATATATTCTATATCCCCAAACTGACTCATTTATTTCCCAAACAAGACATTCCATTCCCCACATTCATGTGCTAGCATGGGCTACCCCCCTCCATGCATGCATGCAGTATCTCTCCTTCTTTCTGCCTCATAGCTAAGCTAAACCTCAGATCAAGACCCACTTCCTATAAAAGACTTTTCTTTATTTCTCCAGTATCCATGCTCCAACTCTCAAATTATTTTTGTAACAGGGGTCTTGCCAATGAGGCTCCCATCTTGGGAGCCTACAGAAGGGGATGAGCCTGCTTCCAGAAATGCATGATCATGCAAAATAGAAGGGTCTAGATCATAATTTCAGATGAGTGGAATGAAAACCTTGAGAGACAGAGTTTCTAGTTAATTAATAATTGATTCATTAATTAGACTAACTAGCTTTCAACAAATTGATGGTCAGTTGTTTCTCTCAGTAACCAAAATGCCAATAAAGAGCCTGTGAGGCTTTAAATCCTTTCTGAAAAAGGACTCCCCTAACAAGTGGAAATCAACTTTGATTGTGGACATTTAATAAGGAGGTGGGCTAAAAGTCTTCAGCTCCTCTTGCTGAGAATGTGCCTTGATTATGAGACTCAACAGCCCCAAGGCATCTGGACAAGGAGAAACCATTTCTATCTGGTTATCTTCAGCTAGTTTTCTCCTACATGAGCTGAATTAACCTAAACTCTACGAAGAAAAAAAAAGTAGGAAGGGGACAAATCTCATCACTCACGCCACGTCTTTCAGAGGCTGACTGACTTTTTCAGGAGTTGGGTTCCAACAGAAATAAGTGGAAAAGAGTGGATCACTAATTAGTTATTAATATAACAGTAAATATGGATTTCTCTCACAGAGAATGTTCAAGAAGTCTGTGAGTATTTCCTGTCTTTTTATTTCATGGTAAAGGAAAAGCCTTTTGTTGACTGATGAGCCAAAACTGGAGTGCATTTCTTTCCTGCTAGTCATGAAATATAGGGTTGACTCTGAGCTCTGGAGGGCCATGGAAGGTGATGTGTCTACCCCATTGGGCCTGCCCAGGAGCATATAGCATCCTAAGGAAACCTGTGTCTGGAATTGGGCCATTCCTCTTTGCATCTTCTTTCCTTTAGTGCAGGTCTTTGTAAGACTTCAAAAGGTCAGAGAAGTAGAAGTCCAGAGCCAGGAATCCATACTGGGGTTTGCCAGTGTCTAAGATTAGTATACCAGCAAATTCATGAGGAGAGACCTGCTTGATTGAGCAGAACAATATATTCACTTTGTAGCTGAGATGCTGGGTACTGCAGCAAGGGAGGACTTCCTCCAGAGGCTACTTCACATTCAGAAAGGAACTCAGTGGTGTGAATGATTTTTAGTAATCTCTTTAAGCTTGACCCCATTCTCCCCAGGGACTGCAATGGTAGAGAAGAGAGTGCAACCTTGGTTCATGGGGTTAGTTTTTTACTTTGGACCTTTCCATTACTTTTCATAAATAACTTTTTGTAAAATCTAATTTATGTTAATTGATCAATTTTGAAGAAACATTAATATTGATTGTGGAGTGCCAATCAATGGTGCTAATAATATTAAAGGGATATTAACTAGTAATGGATAATGGTGAGGACATACAATGGAATTGGGGACTTGAATTGACAGAATTAGAAAGGCAACCCAGACCCTCAAAATGCACCTCTAGAATCCTGAGAGGGAATAGTTAACCACCATCTGGGGACTACCCAACTTGCCAGTTTGAAAGAATGTTTGGATGAGGACTCAGCAGAGTTTATGAAAATTATATTTCTTACTTATTTTATGTTTTTCATCAATTCTTTGTATTCATTTTATTTCCCTTGGTAGCATATGAGCTCCTTGAAGACTATTTGCTTTTGTCTTTGTGTCCCCATTACCTAGCACAATGCTATGGCACATAATAGGTGCTTAATAAATACTTTTTATGGTGAATTAAATTATTGACACCACTCTCTTTCCACTCCCCACTATGCCTACAGTTTATGTGCCAATATCTGCCCACTCAAAAACCAAAATTATAACAGAAAAAAACCTCACAGCATTATAACTATAATGAGTGGAAATTGGTAGAATAATGATAAAAATCATCATCATCAAAAAATACTTATGAAGGGTCTGGCGCTATATTCTACCGGACTGAGCACACTGTACCGCAGATTTCCCAGACAAAATCTATGTCATGAGTTTCTTGCAACTCTTGAGAGCAAACAAACATAAAAACAAAGGAGCATTAAAAAGGGGGAGCTGATTGTGTTACATTTCTTTTTTTGTCCTGCTGCTCAGTTTCCATTAAAGTCATTTATTTCATGCCTGTTCTGTTAGTTGCCACTGCAATACTTACAAATAAGCAACCTTCATTTCTGTTTGCTGATAACCTGCAGCCAGTAAATTTTTGTGCCTTCCTTAATGAATCCCCAAGTCTAGTAAGTCCCTCATTAGGGCCACTTATCAAATTGTGCTTCTAGGGTGTCACCGTGTGTGAAAACAACCTTGCCTTGAGCAGCCTAACTTGCAATTAACATAAAACTACAATAACTAATAAAATGACTGTAAAGCATTTTGTGTGTTAAAAAAGTGGGATATAAACACTAAATAATGAGAATAATTATGCAAATAAGTTTCTTCTCATTTCTATCCCAGAGGAAGGATGAAAATTGTGGTGGTTATATCTTATATATTATGCCTAATAGGTGGTGTAGTGAATAAAGTACCAAGCCTACCTAGAGTCAGGAAGACACATCTTTCTGAGTTCAAATCTGTCCTCAAACATTAGAATCAGGAAGACCCGAGTTCAAATCCAGACTCAGATACTTTCTAGTTGTGTGACCCTGGGCAAATCGTTCAACCCTTTTTGCCTCAGTTTCCTCATCTGTAAAATGAGCTAGAGAAGAGAATGGCAAACTACTCTAATATCTTTGTCAAGAAAACCTGAAATGCAGTCACGAAGAATCAGATAGGACTTAAACTACTCAATAACAGCAACGTGTGTGTGTGTGTTTGTGTGTAGACAGCTAAGTTGTGCAGTAGATAGAGTGCCAAGCCTAGAGTCAAGCAGGCTGATTTTCCTGAGTTCCAATTGAGTCTCAGACACTTAGTAGCTGTATGACCCTGGGCAAGTCATTTAATCCTGTTTGCCTCAGTTTCCTCATTTCAAATGAGCTGAAGAGGTAAATCTTACATGGAAGATGGTCATGCCTAGACAGGTTCAAAAATTAGATTTAGGATCCGTAGAAGATACTACCTTACTATAACCTCGGATGAGGTGTCAAATCCTGGGACTAGAAGTTGAATTCAAAGAAATGGTGAAACCTGAGGACAAAGTGGGAAGGCTCTAATATTTGCCTTAAAGCACATGATGCCTAAAGCTTACAATCTGCTATTGAAGATAGGAGCCCTAGCCAGCAGAAATGGTAATTCACTCTAAAAAAAGAGGAGAAAGTTGGAAAGGCAAATTCAAAAGAAGGGGGTTGGTCTAAGAAAAAAAAAAGCCCGTAGCTTTAAACTAAGAGACCATAGCAATACTCCCTTTTCTCATGAAGAAATAGCCAAGGGTTTCAGCTGAGCCAGAAGCTTAAAGCAGAGAAAGATATATCCAGTGGAGTTATAGCCAAAAGAAATGTGTTCAGCTGGGGAATGTCTAGGAAAACTATATCCAGTACAGTGACATGCAGCAGAAACCATGTACCTAACAGTAGCACACAGCTGAGAAGCCCATGGCAGAGATGATGTGTCAAACACAGACCTGAAGGGGGTAGACCCATCAGGAGCCATCAGAAGACATAAGCAAAAGACTCTATTTCAGAACCCTGAGCTAACCTGTCACACATATGCCATAACCTCATATGCTTCTTTCATTTGTGTGCCCTGGCCATATATGTTCACTGTCTTCATATATGTCTGCTCTTTACCCTGATGGTATATGTATTCAGGGGAGGGTGTGTCCCACATTTATGTTACAAGTGTTTTATTTCTACTTTTGTTATGATGTCATTTCATTAAATGCTTTTTCTCTGTAACTAATCGTGTCCTCTAGCGATGTTCATTAATTGTTTTTTACTAGGTTAAGTTTTTATTAAGTCAACAGAAATAAAAATTGCATTTGGAGAGAGAATGCTGCAGGACCAACAGAGGGGAAAGAGGGAGGTAATGAAATCATTCTAGAGCAATGAAGGGACTCAGTTAATGTCTCTAGGGTCCCCCTCTAGTTCTGGGGGACTAGAGGGAGGGGATCTGCCAGAATAAAAGAGAATGTAGCATCCCCCAAAGCCTCTTTCATTTATGTAGGTTTCAAAGAAGCATTGAGGTATATTCCTTCCCCTTAGTCAGCTTCCTGAACATGTGCACTATGTCTCAGGCAAAATCCTTGGGAGAGTTCTTCTGAACGTAGACACTGCTCACCTAAATGTATTTCTGTTATATGCAATCCACTGGAAACTCCTTTCTCTGCTTCATTGGGGGCAGGAGGGATGGGGCAAGGGAATTGATGGAGAATTTCTCTAAAACCTCAGCTCACATCAGAGTAAGGTCTGTGGTGCCTGACTCCTCCACTGAGGGCATGGAATTTGTGGCCAACTATCGTAGGTGGAAGTGCAGCTCAAAGCAGAGCAAGGCTTTGGCACAGTTTATCCCATTGCTGTCAAGAGGGTGAGACCTTGGAGCAGGTTTCCCCATTAGGGGTCAGAGTCATGCCATCAGAGCCAACCAGAAGCACTATATCCTTGAACTCCATAACCTCCTACAACATTGTATTGGTAATTAAGGTGGGACTTCGTTTTACAGTTTTCTCTTTTAGCTTTATTAATCAAGTCCCCTTGAAGAGTCTGGCCTTTGTTTCTTTGATTAAATCAGGAGTATTTGATGACTTCCTTGCCTGAAGGGAAAGTCTAGGTCACGTGGGTTTAAATCCCGTGTTTGTAATGCTTTTAGGTCATGTGGGTGAGTCACCTGTTGTGACACCCTTTGACCCTGAACAGAATATACAAACTAAAGACATTGGTGTCTTCTCTTGGGGCTCTCAGTCACTGGAAGAGTGCTGTGGGCCTCTGGGCAGCCATTTCAAGAGCCCCAGCTTGTAAACCCAGATGTCGATGCTTTCCTGGTAGCTATAAATTGTGATTTGGTCTGTTCATATTGTATATGTTTGTAATTTGCTGGTATTTGCTCTGAAGTTCAGGGTGCTGGTTTTTCTTCCGGAACTAAGTGAGTGATATTTGTATGCTGGATTAGAGTGAGATTGTTAACCCCTTAACATTGTTTTCCTTAGTAAAGCAGATCAAAAGAACCTGTGTTGGCGGCCTTCAGTGTGCTGGTTGTTGGTCTTACATAGCCATAGTAGCGGCTAGCAGAATTTTTGCTACAAACATCAGGCAGCTTTACTCTTCACCATACCCCCGCCCGTAGGACCAGCAGATGATAGTCCAAGGGAAAGTAGAATTGGCACTGGTCACACATCACCAGGTCCACAGTTTTGGGGTAGAAATGACAGATGGCATTATTGTCATCTACAGAGTCTAGGCCTCTGGGCAGAGTACTAGGCCCCTAGTACTTCCAGGACTAAGCTGATGGTCCCACTGGGCATGGGTTCAGTGGGGTGTGTGAGGACTCTAGTCTGGGAAGGTTCAGTGTAGGTAGTAGGAAAGGCTTGGTTTTCCAACTGAATAACTATTAACACATGGATGGGGGCGTCATAAGTTACAGTCTTATGAATGTGGACCCACATCTACCTTGAACCTGGGATAACTGGCTTTGTGCATCCTACCAAGCAAACAAGCTCTAATTGATCCACCTTGGGGGACCACCAAGATGAGTGGAGCATAGCTTCTTCTGCTAAGGACCTCACAGTACATCAAGGGGGACAGGGGATATATAAAAGTAATTTTTATGCATTTTAGTATGTTGTACATATGTTGTTGTTGTGTTTGTCCTTCGTTTTTGAAGAGGCCCACCACATCAGGAATTGATGCAATGACTTGCAGTTGACTTTGATTTGAGAGAGGGAGGGCTGTGAAAGGTCATGAACTTCACTTTCCCCTCCAGAGCCATCTAGGTCCAGTGGCCAGATATTCATCAGGACAACTGGAGATGGCTCAGGATACAATGAGAGACTTTTTTCAGGTTCTCACTTTGAATGAGGTAATGCCCATTCAGGGAATAGGCCTCTTTAAGAAGTGAGTCAAGGGATGGCCCCTTTAATTAAAAAAAAATCAGAGGTGCAGAGTCAAGATGGTGGCTTGAAAACAGGGACTCAATCTCTTGCCCAAATCCCTCCAAACACCTGTGAAAATTGACTCTAAAGAAATTCTAGAACTACAGAATCCACAAAATAACAGAGGGAAACAAGTATCCAGTCTAAGACAGCCTGGATAGTCACTGGGAAGGGTATACCGAACCATGCTGAGGGTAGAGTGCAGCCCACCCTGGGACACACCAGCACAGACCAGGCCAGTATAGACTAGGCAGAGCAGGCTGTAGAGCCCTGTATCTCACTGAGCTGTGTCAGTTACCAGACTTCTCAACCCACAAATGCCAAAGATAACTGAGCAGGTCAGTGGGAAAACTTCTGGATCTGGGTGAGGGAAGTGTGTGGACCAGTCACAGCCCCAGGGTGGTGGAGGTGGCAGCAGCAGCAGCAGCAGCAACAGCAGCAGCAAAAGCAGCTGCTTCTGGCCCCAGGCTCACACAGAGGGAGGAATCAAGTGGTGGATCAGAGTGGGAGTGCAGGGATCTCTTTGCTGGCACAGAGGCAAGGTTCTCTTACTTTGCCCTGCTTGGATCTAGGTCACAGTCCTGGTTGGCAGTTCTTGGGGGAGGAGGAGCCCTGGTGTGGAGGAGATTTTGGTGACTGTGAAGAGGGAGTCCTCCTGGTAATTACACAGCAGAAAGGAGTGCCTGCACTCACAGACCAGAGCACAGGCTAGGAGGAGCATCATACCACCTCAGAATAGAAGTAGCTCTGAAAACAGCTGTGCAAAACCCCTGAAGCTTGGGACAAAGAACTCTCCACTTTCAAAGCACTCATACACTGACAAAAAGCTCAAAAGTTAAATAATTGGCTGGGAAAATGAGCAAGCAACGTACAAGTACTCAGACTATAGAATCTTTCTTTGGTGACAAAGAAGACAATGTCAAATATCTCATTGGAAAAACCACTGACCTGGAGAATAGATCCAGAAGGGATAATTTTAAAATTATTGGAATACCTGAAATCTCTGATCAAAAAAAGAGCCTAGACATCATCTTTCAAGAAATTATCAAGGAAAACTGCCCTGATATTCTAGAACCAGAGGGTTAAATAGAAATTGGAAGACTCACCAATTGCCTCTTGAAAAAGATCCCCAAAACAAAACTCCTAGAATATGGTAGCCAAATTCCAGAATTCCCAGGTTAAGAAGAAAATATTGCAAGCAGCCAGAAAGAAACAATTTGAGTACTGCGGAAACACAATCAGTATAACAGAAGATCTAGCAGCTTCTACATTAAGGAATCAAAGGTCTTGGAATATGATATTCCAGAGGTCAAAGGAGCCAGGATTAAAACCAAGAATCACCAACCCAGCAAAATTGAGTATAATACTCCAGGGCAAAACATGGATTTTCAATAAAAATAGAGGACTTTCAAGCATTAGAGAAGCAATAGAGGACTTTCAAGCATTCTTGATGAAAAAGCCAGAGTTGAACAGAAAATCTGACTTTCGGGGGGTGGACCCAAGATGGCGGCTAGTAAGCAGGGCCTAGAATGAGCTCCGTACCCTAGTCCCTCCAAAAACCTATAAAAAATGGCTCTGAACCAATTCTAGTATGGCAGAACCCACAGAACCCTAGTCCCTCCAAAAACCTATAAAAAATGGCTCTGAACCAATTCTAGTATGGCAGAACCCACAGAACAGCAGAGGGAAGCAGGGCTCCAGCCCAGGACAGCCTGGATGGTCTCTGGATGAGGTCTATTCCACACGGAGCTGGGAGCTGGGAGCTGGGAACGGAGTGGAGCAGAGCGCAGCCTGAGCGGAGTGGACCATCCAGACCAGAAGCCGAGCAGAGGGGGCCCTAGCACCCTGAATATGTGAGCTGCGGCAGTTACCAGACCCCTTGACCCACAAACACCAAAGACTGCGGAGAAGGTTAGTGGGAAAAGCTGCGGGAGTGGAAGGAGTTCGAGGTTCGGCTTCCAGCCCCGGGGGCAGCAGAGGTGGGGCAGCTACAGCTGTTGTTACTTCCGGCTCCAGGCCCACCTGGTGGGAGGAATTAAGTGGCGGATCAGAGCAGCAGTGCAACAGCCTGCTGAAGATCTGAGCCCAGTCTGGACTGGGGGTTCTTGGGGAAGGAGAAGTGCGGGTCTGACAGAGCTGGCACCTCCCCCCCAAACTGAGTATCATGTTCCAAGGCAAAATATGGATTTTCAATAAAATAGAGGACTTTCAAGCTTTCTCAGTGAAAAGACCAGAACTGAATAGAAAATTTGACTTTCAAACACAAGAATCAAGAGAAGCATGAAAAGGTAATCAAGAAACGGAAATTGCAAGGGACTTACTAAAGTTGAAATGTTTTGTTTACATTCCTACATGGAAAGATGATGTGTATGATTCATGAGACCTCAGTATTAGGGTAGTTGAAGGGAATATGCATATATATATGTTTATGTATATATATATATATATATATATATATATATATATATATATATATATATATATATAAGTGAATGTATATGTATGTATATATCTATGTGTATATGTATGTATGTGTATGTATGTATATATATGTGTGTGTTTTTATGTATGTATGTATATATAGATATAGATATATGTAAAAGAGAGAGAGCAGACACAGGGTGAGTTGAAGATGAAGGGAAGATAACTAAAAGAAATAAAATGAAATTAAGGGATGAGAGAGCAACATACTGAGAGAGGGAGATAGGGAAAGATAGAATGGGGTGGATTATCTCCCATAAAGGTGGCAAGAGGAAGCAGTTCTGTGGGAGGAGGGGAGAGGGCAGGTGAGGGGGGAATGAGTGAACCTTGCTCTCATCAGATTTGGCCTGAGGGGGAATACCATACATACTCAGTTGGGTATCTTACCCCACAGGAAAGAAGAGGGAGGAAGATAAAAAAAAATAAAAGGGGGGGGATGATGGAGGGGAGGGCAGATGGGGGTGGAGGTAATCAAAACAAACACTTTGGAAAGGGGACAGGGTCAAGGGAGAAAATTCAATAAAGCGGGATGGGTTGGGAAGGAGCAAAATGTAGTTAGCCTTTCACAACATGAGTATTGTGGAAGGGTTATACATAATGATACATGTGTGGCCTAGGTTGAATTGCTCGACTTCTTAGGGAGGGTGGGTGGGAAGGGAAGAGGTGAGAGAATTTGGAACTCAAAGTTTTAAAATCAGATGTTCAAAAACAAAAAAAGTTTTTGCATGCAACTAAAAAATAAGATACACAGGCAATGGGGCGTAGAAATTTATCTTGCCCTACAAGAAAGGAAGGGAAAAGGGGATGAGAGAGGAGGGGGGTGATAGAGGGGAGGGCTGACTGGGGAACAGGGCAACCAGAATATAAGCCATCTTGGAGTGAGGGGGAGGGTAGAAATGGGGAGAAAATTTGTAATTCAAACTGTTGTGAAAATCAATGCTGAAAACCAAATATGTTAAATAAATAAATTTAAATTTAAAAAAAAATAATTAAAGGATAAAAATAAACAAAAAAGACAAACTAAAAAAATAAATAAATAAATAAAAATTCCTCAGCATCCAGATTCATGGACCTCATTAAAATCAGATGGAAAATAGTAGCCAACCCAATAGCAGAGCCACACCAAATAACATTCTTGGCACTGCTTTGCAAAGTTGAAATACGATGCTTCATTATTTTAAATGTCTCATTATAGTAATTGTATTTCATCAAATATGCCTGAATCTTTCTATCACATCATTATCTAATTTTATGGAAAAATTTTCTAAATAGGATGCTGATACATGATCCCAGATTCTTTGTCTATGTGCTGATTTCTAAACCTACATCATAATAAACAAACTCTAAGCAAAAAAAAAAAAAAAGAAAATCTGACTTTCAAATAAAGGATTCAAAAGAAGCATGAAAAAGTAAACAAGAAAGAGAAATCATGAGGGACTTGGTAAAGTTGAACCATTTTGTTTACATTCCTAGATGGAAAGATATTTGTAACTCATGAGACCTTTTTCAGTATTCGGGTAGCTGAAGAGAATATATATATATATATATATATATATATATATATATATATATATATATATATATATAGAGAGAGAGAGAGAGAGAGAGAGACGGAGGAGACAGAATGAATTGAATATGAAGGGATGATATCTAAAAAAAATAAATAAAATTAAGGGGTAAGAGAGAAATGTATTGAGAGAAGGAGAAAGGCAGAGATAGAATGGGGTAAATTATCTCAAATAAAAGTGGAAGAAAAAGCAGTTCTGTAGGAAGGGAAGAGGGGCCAGGTGAGGGGGAATGAGTGAATATTGCTCTCATTCAATCTTAATTAAGGAGGGAATAACATACACATTAAATTGGATATCTTACCCTACAGGAAAGTAGGGGTGAACGGGACAAGGGGAGGATGATAGAAGGGAGGGCAGATTGGGGGAGTTGGTAGTCAAAAGCTAATACTTTTGAAAAAGGACAGGGTCAAGGGAGAAAGGTGAATAAAGTGGGACAGGATAGGATGGAGGGAAATATAGTTAGCCTTTCACTACATAACTATTATGGAAATGTTTTGTATAAGGATTCATGCCTGGTCTATGTTGAATTGCTTGTCTTTTCAAGGAGGGTGGGTGGGGAGGGAAGAGGGGAGAGAATTTGGAACTCAAGTTTATAAAAACAATTTTTTTTTTGAAAAAAGTTGTTTTTACATGTAACTGGGAAATAAGGGACCTATTGTGTTCCAGTCTATGAGTTTCAGAGTGAAATGGTTTTAAGACTTGGTGAAAGAAAGAAAGAAAGAAAGAAAGAAAGAAAGAAAGAAAGAAAGAAAGAAAGAAAGAAAGAAGGAAGGAAGGAAGGAAAGAAAGAAGGAAGGAAGGAAGGAAGAAAGGAAAGAAAGAAAGAAAGAAAGAAAGAAAGAAAGAAAGAAAGAAAGAAAGAAAGAAAGAGAAAAGAAAAGAAGGAAGGAAGGAAGGAAGGAAGGAAGGAAGGAAGGAAGGAAGGAAGGAAGGAAGGAAGGAAGGAAGGAAAAGAGGAAGGAAAAAAGGAAGGAAGGAAGGAAGAACGAAAAGAAGGAAGGAAGGAAAGAAGGAAGGAAGAAAAAAGGAAGGAAAAAAAGAAGGAAGGAAAAAAAGGAAGAACAGTAGTACAAAGACTCTGGAATGACAAATCAAAGGTGAAAGAGACCATTGCCAGTTGGAGAGATCCTGAAAGACTTTATAATAACTAATACTTAACATTTATAGTACTTTGCTGTTTGCAAAACACAGTACAAATATTATGTCATTTTATCCTTAGAACAACTCTGAGTGGTACTATTATTATCCACACTTTACAGATGAGAGAACTGAGGCTGAGAGAATTTAAGTGCCTTGCCTGGGAGGGGGATCATACAGTAAGCCTCTGAGGCTATATGTGAACTCAGGTCTTCCTAACTCAAGTCCAGCACTCTATCCAGGTAGCTGTCCTCATGTGTCCATGGAAGAAGCAACACCTGAAATAGTATTCCAGAGCGATCTTAGAGAATGCTAGTTTTCAACTGATGAAACTGAGAGGACTTAAATTTCATGCATGAGGCAAAGACACATGGGTGGGATAGAGTGGGACAGATTACATTAATGCTTGAGACACTTGGATATGGATTTGTATTGTAGAGGAGTGCTAATGAATCACTACGTTTCTAAATTTCCTAAGACAGGTTTTGAGTTTTGTCTGGTGGCTCTGGTCGGTAAGCTCTGAACCCATCGATGAGGAAAACCTTAAGCCTTATATTATCATCACCATTGGCTGGAATATTTTGAATTGAATGCTGTTTGTAGGATCAATGTTTCCCAACACAAAAGTCATAGCTGTCTGCATTCAAGGCTCTGATCTGCTGGGTCCTTTAGGATAACATATTGATCTGAGTTTTTGTGTTGACCAGAGGAGTTTGGGAATGTGTCTTAGAATGATGTGGGGAGGGAGGGAGGAAAGATGGACTAGACATTATTTCATTTTGTTCCAATGACTTTTTTTGCTTGTAGTCAGTTCTCCCACACTATCTATCTCCAGGCAATAGTAATTGGGCTGAGCATGATATGAACATCTTTCACCTCTTGGATTCCCTGCAGAGACAAGCTCTCAATTTCTTCTGCCCATGGCAGATTCTCCCTTCCTCCCATGTCCAGAAATCCACTCAAGTAACCTCAACGCAGCAGTCTTGGACTGCCTTTTAATCCATTTCAGAATGGCTTGTGGGTCCTTCCTGTCAATCCAGATGCTTAATTGAAAGAAAATGTGAAGTCCTAAACTCCTTATCTTTTTCCCTTACTAAAAGCACTCAATTCTTTCTGGCCCACTCTTACTCCCTTTCAAAAAAGCATTTCTTCAACAATGCTTAAAAGTCAGCAATGGCTTAAGTATCTCCCTCCTGCCTCCCATTGCCTGCTGTTTCTTCCGATGGCCCTACTCCCTGGCTGCCTCCCATTCCTTGCAGCCTAGAGATGAATATAGAAAGAACTATAGAAGCAGTCTCTTCTGAGAATGGAAGAAGGAACAGGGGAACAGCAGGAAGTTTGAAGCCTCTCATTCCTAGCCTTGTAAGGAGTTTTGTTCCTTAAGCATTTTAGAACAGCAAGAAATTGTGTGGGTAGGAAAAAGAACTGCTGGGGGATAGTGGGGGGGTGCGGAGTAGAGGAGGTGGGAGATATCTTTCTCCTTTTCTCTTCATTAAATTCCCTTTGGGTCCTTTAACAAATGTGGTTTCATACAGGTTTAATCTACTGGGCATGAAGTAAACTTTTCTTCCCAACCAGTAGACTCTAGAGGAGAAAGACTTACAAGTTGGGGATAAAAAGTAATGCTCTGTCCTTTTATTTTCAAAGTCTTTTTATTGTTTCAGAGTGCTGGATCCTCATAGTAGCCCTGTGAAATAAAGCAGGTATGATTATTCCTATTCACTAGAAGGATGAAATTGAGACCCAGAGAGGTGTAACAATTTATCCAAGAGTTGTCACTCTCATTCACCTCAAAGCCATGTTTCCATGTCCCTTCTGATCCCATAAAAATGAAAATTTGTCAGTCAGTGAATAACTATTTTTTAGACACTGATTAGTTTAGTAGCCTGGATGTTTCAAGACAGTGTGGTTTTTGTTTTTGTCTTTAATTTTTAAAATATTCAGTTCTAAATTCTCTTCTTCCTTTTCTCCCTTCACACACACACACACACACACACACACACACACACACACACACATCCATTGAGAAGGCAACAAATAAAATACCCTCAATAAACATTTATTAAGTGCTTATTACATTCTAAGTGCTGGGATTACCATACAAAGAATAGCAAAAGAGAGTCCCTGCCCTCATGAAGTTTATAATCTGATGGGGAAAACAATATGCAAGCAACAATAGATAGATGATAGACACAGAGATAGATAGATACAGCATAAAGTGGAAATAATCAACAGAAGGAAGGCACCACAATTAAGGTGAGAAGTAATTAGCCACAGAGGCAGAGCTCTTAGCTCAGGTGTCTTCCTTGTGTATACTTTGAGGCAGGGTCTACCCAAGCCAAAGGAAACATTTTCTTTATGTCTGGACCCCTGATTTCATTGGTATAGAAATCTCTCAGTGAGGAAACCCCCTCTACCAAAGCAGACCATCCCCTGTTCTTCAGCTTGTTGTCTTAGAGCTGGAATGCCTAACCTGGGATCCATAGACCTCCAAGGAGCCCATGAATAAATTTCTCAGGGGGTCCATGAACTTCAATAGGAAAATAATTTACATCTTTAAATTCACCAACCTTTTGTTTTCTTTGTCATCTTTTGTATTTTATTTTTGTTTTATGCATTTAAAAACTGTACTTCAAGAATGGGTCTTACTCTTCACTAGGCATGGGACTGTGACAAACAAAAATGTTAACAACCACTCTCAGAGTATAAAAAGTTTTTGATTTTATTTTATTTTTCCCAGTTAAAGGGAGGGGAGAGGAGATGGGAAGAAAATAAAATATTGTTAGTTGAAAAAATAATTATTTTTTGTGAAAGAGTATTATTTGAAGTATCATGAGGTTAAGTGACTTGTCAAGGGCTCATGTGTCAGATCTTTCTGACTCTGAGACAAGTTCTCTAGCCACCTCACTATGATACGTCATTAGGATCTAAATTGAAAAAAAAAATCAGTTTTCCTAAACTCACAGGTGAGGGATAAAGGTCTTTTGGACCAAGATAATTCTGGTTGACTGCCTGTATGTAGCAAATTCAATAAAGTGGAAATTCAAGGACTTGTTAAAAAAAGAACTTTGAATGAAATGAAGTTTGAGTCACTTTGCTTACTACCCCTCTGAAACTACAGGGGAACATTTAACAAACCTGTTAGTTCAAAGAGCCCATAGATGATACTAATTATTGGCCAACTCCAACTCTGGAGCTCCATGAAGGTCTTAATGGGAAAACCTTGTTTTATAAACTGGGAGAAAAAAATGCTTTAATTAAGATGAAATTTTAGTGCACTGATATTAAATTAAATGGATTTTTTGATACTTATTCAGATCAGCCTTCAGGCACTGATTCTTGGAGGTCTCTGGGGGTACATTGGAGAATGGTAATTATTTATTAGAGATAGAAATGAGTTAAGGTATCTCACTTAGCTCCTCATATTGTATGATGGCATTTACTTAATGACAGGACCTGAATCACCCAAAAATAATTCTAACCATTCCAGAAAAGGAGATCCCATCTATTCCTTCATTGCACCAAAAATCCAGTCATCCTGATGAATATCAGGTCACTGGATCCAGCTGGCTCTGGAGGAGAAAGTGAGGCTGGTGACCTTGCACAGTCCTCCCTCATTCACATAAAAGTCAACTGAAAGTCATGTTATCATTTCCCTGATGCCATGGTCCTCTTCAACAATGAAGGACTGTATTGGCAATCAAGTTGGGACTTTTTTACTGTTTGAGAATGCTAAATTAACTAAGTCTCTTTGATTGAGTCTAACCAGGCACTAAACCCCAGGCCCAAACCCCTTATTACTAGGTACTAAGCCCATGTGGGCATGAAGCCCCCGAGGCCCTAAGGGGAGTTGCTAAGACCAGAGCCAATAGTAGGTGCCTAAGTTCTGGTCACTAAGATGATGTTTGATGATGTCCAAAGACTGTATAAAAGAGAGAACAGAGCTATTTGCTGGAGGCTCTCATTCCTGGAGGAGTGTTGGCTTGGGACTCTGGGCAGCCACTGTAAAAGCCTCCCAGCTCACCCAGATGTTGATGCCTTCTTGGTAACTATGAACTGTATTTTGTCTGTTTATAATGAATCTTTGTAATTTGTTTGTATTTGCTCTGAAGTTCAGGGTGCTGGCTTTTTCCCTTGAACTAAGTGAATGATATTTGTATGCTGGATTAAACTGAGATTGTTAACCCCTTAACATTGCTTTCCTTAGTAAAGCAGATCAAAAGAACCTGGGCTGGCAGGATTCTTGATGTTGGGCTTGTGTTGCTCTTTCACCCCCACAGCAGCTGCTAGCCGATTTATTGCAACAAGGACAAACACAAAAACAACAGCAGCAAAATGCTTTTCCTTCCAGGAATCCAAACCTTATTTTAAGGTCTAGTTCAAAACTCAACCCTTTCATGGTTTCCCCATCTAAACTCAGCCCATAGGAGACCCCAGTAATAAAAGACTCCACAGACTAGCAGATAGAAAGTCAGCCTTGGAGTCAGGAAGAATTGGGTTTATGAGTCACCTGTCACACACTAGCTATGTGACCCAGAGCAAATCACTTAACCTCTCATTGTCTTAGGCAGCTCTCTCAGACTATAGAATTGCACAGCAGGTGTTGGTCTCTATTGGTAGAGGGGTGTTTCCTCTTGGGCAATTTCCCTAAAACAATGAAATCATAGGTAAAAGTCCCTGAGGAGGGTGTCAAAGACAGACACAGCACCCAAAATGGGAGGAAACACAAATGGGAGGAAACATAATATTCTGTACTCTAGGATATTGTCCTTTAGGTTATGGTACCGGGGAAACATAGGAGCATAGGGGTCAGGAGAGCCATAACTAACAAGGGGCCTGCAGCAAAGACCATAAAATTTGCCTCCGGGGCAAGGAATATTTTAAGAAGAATCCCGGGATGCTGACATTGGTGGATAGAAATTCTAAGAGTTATTTGAAGTGGGGGCTGCAGTAGCTTCATATTAAGCTAATTGACCTCTGCTATTCCTGCCTACTGAAGGAGTACTCCAGCTCTGAGCACCTTCTGAAGGGATGAAAGCTTGGGAAACTGACCGGATGTAGTTAATGTCTCCTCCTCCATCAGACTTTGTCTGTCTTTATCATTTTCCTTGATTGTCCTTGCTGAAAATGTGTTTTTCCCCCAACAATCCTTTCCCTCCTGAAATTTTAGCACTCATACCTTTTCCTCATACCTTGCTTCCTGTTGTCTATTCTCTCAAATCTCCAGGGTTAGATTAGGCCTATATGGGGTTCTTGGGAGAACGGTGGTTTTTGCGTGTGATTTATATTTTGAATTCAGGTACTGTATTTTATATCTATTCCTATATAATTTCACCTTATTCAATCTGGCACATTATTCTAGGGTTTCAGACCATAAATCTGCTATCCAACATATGAGCCATACTTTTCAGCCTTGTGTCATGTGCCAATTAAATAAGCACGTTAGCTATGATCAGAGTCACTAACAAAAATGATGATCTGAATGGGATCAAGGATAGAGTCCTGGAGCATTTCATTGCAGACTTCCCTGAAGCTTGACATCAATCCACTATTGACCATTCCAGTAATTCTAAATCCATACAACTATACCATTTATCCAACACACATTTCACCATCTTTTCTACAAAATATTATGAGAAGCTTTGTCAAATGCTGTGCTAAAATCCACGAATAATGTTTCCAAGGCATTCCTCTGATCTCTTGTTTTAGTAACCCTGTCAAAAAAACATGTCACCCACGCTTCATTAGACTAAGTGAAATATGGCAGCACATCATTTGACAATAAATTTTGTGAAACTAACTGCAAAGGTGAATTTGCTCTTTCTTTGTCCTGGACTAGACCATAAGAAGAACAATGAGAGGCCTCATACATCTTTATTTACTATGTAATGAATTGTGGAGCACAAATATAATTAATGGCTCTAAGATGGGTCAGCACCAGGCACATTAATATCTTTGAGTTAAAGTAAATGATGTTGCCTAGATTGCAGGTCTCTAGGAATCTTGTTGTATTTATCAGCAGTGGGGGTGATTATCTCATGGGTCATGAATGTCCTCAGGATCATAGATTCGTTGAAAGGGACCTTAGAAGCCATAAAATCCAACCACTTCATTTTATAGATGAGAAGCTAACTGGTTTGTCCAAGGACACCAAGCTAATAAGTATCTCAGGCCAAAATTGAACACAAGTCTTCCTGACTCGAAGTGCTATAACTATAGTAGCCCAGTCTCCTGACAGGAAGTCAGAAACATCCCTTTGATGGCAGATCACTGGATGGAGTTACCAGGTGTTACCAATCTATCTCCCTAATACCCCAACCTGGAAAAGTACACAAAGTACAACTTACCACCTGAGACCAGGTCTAGCATCAGTGCCAAAGCACCCTCTGAGAATTGCCTGTATAGACAAATGATGTTGGCTTGATGAAAAATGACAATTCTTTGTATTTACATTCACTAATTCTTTGTATCCACAGAGACTGCCAATTTATTATCATAGAAGAAGGAGTAAGGGGGGGGAGGAAGCTGTCATTCAAAAATACAGAGGAAAAAGTTGATGGTATAATTAAGTGATGGTATCTCTTGGTAGCCTGAATTTTCCAGAGATAGCATGGTTTGGTATACAGAGTATTGAATGTTGGCTGCTAAGTAGCACAGTGGATAGAATGCTGGGCCTGGAGTCAGGAAGACTTGAATTTAAATCTGTCCTCAGACATTTACTAATGTGTGGCTCTGGGCAAGTTGCTTTACCTCTGTTTGCCTCAGTTTCTTTATCTGTAAAATGGGGAAATAATAGAATCGAACTCCCAAGGTCGTTGTGAGAACTAAATGAGATAATAATTATAATGCACTTAGTGAATGATAATAGTAAGTGCTATATAAACGTGATGATGATGGAAAGTCAGAAAGCTCTGGTTGTGATTCCTGCCTCTGACACTTACTAGGTATACAGACATGGAACTACTTAACTCTCTGAATCTCAGTTTCTAATCAGTAAACAGAATAGTAGCTGCATTTTACAAATGTTTGCATTCTCTATGATTGTCAGCTATTATTACAACGTGGCATAGTAGATACGTAGCCTACTCAAAGCTCAGATGTAGTGTTCCCCTAGACTTTGTGACATGCACACAGACAGAATTGCAACAAGAGGATACAGATAGAATTATAAGTGGGCTTTCATCTGTGGTTGTGTGGTGATTGTACAGAAGATAGAGAAGAAAAGATGTCCAATAGGTCAGAGGTCAGTCCAACTGAGTGCAAATATTCTGGAGAAGGGCAGCCCATCCCCCAGGGAAAACCACTCACACCCTCTCGGGTTAGGGGGCAAGTCAGGCCGCTAAGAGAGGGGTATCATGGTGATAAGATACTAGGGGTAAGGTGGGATGATGATGCAGGGACCTGATGTTTGGCATTGGTGGAAGGGAAAACCACAAGGCATGGAGGATGAGAATGGTACTTTCTAGACCACAGACGTGAGGATGTATGTGTTCTCAGGAACTTAATGCACATCCACCCCAAGGTACCAACCCCCTGGGTCAAACTCCCAGTGGTTCCAGTCTAGTGAAAAGTGAACATTTATGTGGCACTTCAAGGTATGTGAAATATTTTATGTGTTATCTTATTTGATCCTCATAACGACCCTGTGATGTAGGTACTATTACTATGCCCATTTGACACATGAAGCTGAGGCTGATTGAGGCTAAGTGACCTGCCCAGATGAACACAGCAAACATGTGTCTGAGGCAGGATTTGAATGGGTGTCTTCCTGATTCCAAGTTCAACACATTATCCACTGCTGCCTCAGTTATAGCTCATGGAGAAGTATCACACAAGAGGAGAAAATTCAGTTGGGTTGCAATCTCTCCCATAATAATGAAAAGAAATTTATTGAAATGCTGAATAACAAATTTTACCTTTCACATAAGTAACATTTCTCTTAATGCCTCCCCCAATCCAGCACAGGCTATTTTTTATTTCATTTTAGAAAGGGACCAATGACTTCATGGGTGATATCTTAACTTGCTTGTGAACTGGATTTAAGTGTGATGGAGCATCTAAAAGTCAGCAGATGTATTCCCTCTTCCAGAGTCATGTAAGTCCAGTGGCTAGACAAAAGTCAGGACAACTGGCAATGACCTGGGATGCAGTGGATGACCTTAGCATCTTTGATGTCTAACCAATCTCTAAGTGCTCCACAGCACCTGTGTAAGTTGCTTTCATGGCTGGGAACAAATTGTTCTCATCTGCCCATTCAGCCGGGGAAGTCTTCACACGCTTTAGACCCACAGTAGATGCTCAGTAAGTGTTTTCTGATTGACTGACAGTGGTGAAACCTAAAGGGAACCTACCTTTGCCAGATTTAAGTGGTAAATGCTTGATTCAAAGCCTAAGGAGAGCCTCACAGAGGCTAACTCTTTACATGGACCAGCTATTTTTTGGTCATTTGGATACTTTCTCTGATTATAGAAGAGAACCAAGAGGGAATCGCTTGCCTCCAAGAATGCAAATTACTATCGACAGGCTGGAGCAGAGTGCCATTTCATTCATTTGAAAAATGCAAGGTTTCATTTTTCTCTAAAATCCATTACTGACCCAAGCGGACAGCAAACCCCAGGATAGGGAAGGTGGAGAATGGACTCCCTGCTGGTGGCTGAGGCAAGACCTGAAATTGTCTCCTATTAACCAGCCTGGGGAGATCTCTAAAAGATATGAACAAGCCATCCCACACTGGAAAGTCCATCAGGTTGACAGGCAACAGAGGCAGTTAGAATACAAGATAGAGGGAAAACATACGGAATATACTCAGGTGCTCAGAGGTAATAGGGGAGACATGGCACAATTAAAAAATGACTCAGAAGGGGATTCAGATAAGCAGGGTAATTTTGTTACTACAATATTACATTTAATATGAATTTATAAAAAATATTGTACATGACAATTCATAGTTTCATAATCAAACTTCTTTTTTCTTTTTTTTTTCTTGGTCTATTGATATGTTCATAGTTGTTAAGTTCCTGATCAAAAGCTAATTTAAAAAAGGAAAGAAAGGAAGGCCACTGGATCTCTCTTGGGTTCAGGCTTCAGCTTTGCCACTTAACTCTGAGACTCAAATTCCTCTCCCATGAAATGGCGATAATGATATAATGCCTACCTCATAGGGTTAGTTAAGGGTCAAATGAGATAATGTATATGTAGCACTTTGTAAATTGTGAATGTCATATAACAATGCTCTATAAATGTCAACTATTCATATTAAACATGATCATCTTCTGGGTGACATTTGGAGAGAGAAATATGTGATATAGGAGAAGGAAATTACTTTGGAGTTTATATATTCCATGGTGAATCAGTACAAAAGGATAGCAATTATGCATATATATATATATATATATATATATATATATATATATATATAATGTATATATGTATATATATATATATTTTTTTTTTCTTTGTGACCTATGTGTAAGAAGTGATTTAAGGGACCTCACTGAGGAAATGCATACTGAGAAGTGGATGTCATCCAGTCAGATGGCAAGAAATCTGGATACCACATGGTCAGTCTGAGTTCTCTACTTGGTGCCCACAAAATGCGAGAAGACCCAGAAGAAAGCCTCCAGCACATTGAGTAGATCCAGAGATCCAAAGAAGCTACGGAGAAATGTGATCCAGAATCTTCTAGGATGACCAGGTATTAGTGGCTACAACTGGTACTGAATGAGAGTGCGTCCATGGATCCCAATGGTGTGAGAAACACATGGATAGTTAAAAAGACCTGAGCTCAAATCTTGTCTCAGCCACTTATTAGTTGTATAATCCTGGACAAATAACTTAATTTCTAATAATAGCATCTAGTGTTAATACGGTGCTTTAAAGCTGTCAAAATGAAGATATTTTACTAGATGGCCTATAAAATCCTTTCCATTTTTCCCATTTGGATTGATTTTTCTAATAAGTTTAGTGCTGAGTAAAATGTAGGGGAAAGAGAAACCTCAAGCTGAGTTGTGGGAACCAGAGGACAGCCCCTGCGGAGGTCTGAGGTGGGAGACGGTGCAACCCGGCTGAGGGAGGACCTGAGGGGATACATCGTGGTGATCTGACCACAAATCTAAGCCCATCCCGCTCTGCCTGGGAGCCTAAGATCTAAGATGGGGGCCCGGGCAGTGAGCTCTGGTCATTGGGGAGGCAAGTCCTGGCTCATGGAAGGAGAGGAGCAGGCTCATGCAGGCTTTCAGAGATCTGAGAGCAGAAGACTCATATAATAGGGCAGCAAGAAACAGAAGAGTTTGAGGGCTCTTCTCCTCCCTGTCAACCCTGGCTCCTTTGTTAGCACCTAAACCCACCCCAACCAGGAGGGAAGCAGTGCTGCTGTCTCCCTTCCAAGCTCCTCTTCTTGCAGCAGTGTCTGCCTAGTCCTGGGCTTGGCCTTGGCATGTGGTCAGCTAGAGTTCTAGCCCAATAAAGCTGTGATTTTCTGATCCACGGAACCATGGAAGTATATTTGGAAAATGATCAAAATTCCTGCCCTACTGCCATCCTGTTATCACTACCCAAGCCCTTCCTACACCATAATGCTGGACAAGGGTATGACCAACAGTGTTGGTCCTATTTGCTTTGAAGATACCAAAAGGAGACTTTTTCTCCTTCAAAAGGAAAACAAATCTTGGGTAAGACTGGCAGCATGTTTGGATATGTTATAGGGTTTATGCTAAGTAAGGAATTAGTATTAATGGATTTCTTGTGTATAAAGTGATGGATCTTACCTAGTAAGGTATAATTCATAGAGAGGCACTGCAGCTAACTAACTAAGAAGGTAAGAGAGGGCTGTTATTTTGTTAGCAGGCATTCAATTCAATTCATTTCAATTCAATAAGAATTTATTAAATGCTGGCTGTGTATAGAGAATTCTACTGGGCTCTGAGTATAAAAAGCAAAAAAAATGGAACAGCTACAACCCTCAAAGACATTCTATTTCACCAAGGGAAAAGAATGTATACACAGAAAAGTCAATCCAGAATATAGAAAAAGTAAATAGCAAATAATCTGATGAAGGGGAGTAAGTGGAGGAAACTCACAAAGATGGGAATCAGAAAAGGGTTTCATGTCGGAGGCAATGTTTGAGTTGAGCCTTGAAAGCAGTCAGGAATTCAAGAGGAGAAAGTAAAATAGATGTTCACGTAAGTCATGATGTTTAGCCAGTGTAAATGGATCTGGGTAGAACCTGGAATGCTGTGTAAGAGGAACATCAAGAAAGCCAGTTTGGGTGGAAAGTATTGCTTTTGGAGGAACAATAGACAGGGAGATGATTAAATACAGAGGTGGATTAGTGCTCAGAGCTTTTGAGATATCCATACTGTAGGAGTACCTTACAGGATAAATTGCTTTATGGTAGCACCAAAGGACATTTTAGCTATCAATTCCTCTTGGATGTGGTCCAAGATGGAGCCCACTTCTAAAATTCCTTTTTCTAGGGACTGATTTAAGAACCAAAGTCCACTGGCTTAGCCTAGCCTAAGGGAGGTACTTTTCTCTTTAAGAAAAACAGACTCACACCATCCATGTCCTTGCTTTTGTGACTTAGTCTTCCCCCCGTCAAAAAGCAAATTATGACAAGCCCAAGTTGGGGTTCGTTAGTACACACAAACAGGCCCCACTCATACCTCTCACTAACTGTATAATCTTTAGTGAGTCACTCAAACTTGTTGGCTTTCAGCTTTCTCATTTTTAAAGTGAGGACAGTTGGATCAGATGACCTCCAGCACTGCTTCCTGTTTTAAATCTATGATCCTGTGTTTCTATGACCATATATGTTGCCAGGGAATGCCATTGAGAATGCTGACTGAGTTCTTTTTTCCTATAGTGTTCAGACTACAGTAGGAACTGTTCTCAAGAAGGGTGAGAAACACTTCCCTATAAAATGCTAATGGGATCACTCAGTGAAATAGCTCCAAGTGTGTCAGATGTGCAACCTGAAATGCCTTGTCAAAATATGGGGGAAAAGGTTATTATCAATGACTTAGGCTCCACATTCACTAAAAATCTTGTGACTATGATGGAACAGAAAATTCCTATGCCCTAAGCCATGACGAAGTGCATGATTTCAGAGGAAACTGGAAAGACCTTCAGAGAGTGATGCAGAGCAAAGTGAGCAGACCTACAAAGACAATTTATTCAAAGACGGCTTTATAGCAAAACAAAATAAAATTAAAAAACCCCACAACCACCACCAGCATTGAAAGATTTTAAAACTGATCAACACAACAATCAAACATGAGCCCCAAAAGAATAAAGATGAAACATGACTCTTCCCTACTGACAGAAAAGTGAAGAACTTAAAGTGCAGAAAGAGACATTAATTTTCAGACATGCCTGATGCAGAAATTTGTTTTCCTAAACTATGTAGTGATGTATAGAGGAACTTTTTTAATGGAGGTGGGATTTAGTGGAATGGATAGATTGATTAAAATACTCACTACTTGAAAAATTAAAAAAAAAAACTAAGAAATAAAGTCAAATAGAAAAGAAAAGTTCCTTAGGCTCCTCTACATTTACTCTTACCTCCAAACATGGTTCATCTTAAAAGTGCCTGGTAGATTTGCCAAAGGAAAACTACTCTTTCTTCTTAATTAATTTTTCTTTCTGTTCATTTATGTTTTCTTCTTTTTTTCCACTTTTTAAACATTTTTATTCAAAGTTTTGAATTCCAAATTCTTCCTTTCCCTTTCTCTCTCACCTTCTCCCTCCCCAAGACGGTAACCAATCAGATATAGATTATACATGTTCAACTAAGCAAAACATTTCCATATTAGTCATTTTGTACAAGAAAATTTGAATGAAAGAAAAAAAATGAAAGAAAGTAAAAAGATAGCATGCTTCAGTCTGTATTCAATCAATATCAGTTCTTTCTCTGGAGGCAAAAAGTATGCTTCCTCAATAGTCCTTTGGGATTCTATTGGATCACCATATTGCTAAGAGGAGCTAAGTATTTGCTAATTCTTCATCAAACAATATTGCTGTTACTGTGAACAATGTTCCCTGGTTCTTTTCACTTCACTAAGCATCAGTTCATGTTAGTCTTTCTAGGTTTTTCTGAAATCATCCTGCTTGTCATTTCATATAGAACAATAATTGTTTAGCCATTGCTCATTATGTGGGCATCCCTTTGATTTCCA
This sequence comes from Trichosurus vulpecula, assembly GCF_011100635.1. NCBI lineage: Eukaryota > Metazoa > Chordata > Mammalia > Diprotodontia > Phalangeridae > Trichosurus > Trichosurus vulpecula. The sequence continues at coordinate 536,827,553 of NC_050573.1, forward strand.
ATTCTTAGCTACCACAAAAAGAGTTGCTATATATATTTTTGTACAAATAGGTCCTTTTCCCTGCATATTGGCATAGCTAACATTTCTAGTACAATATTAAATAATAGAAGTGATAATGGGCATCTTTGCTTCACCCCTGATTTTATGGGAAAAGCTTCTAGCTTATCACCATTACAGATAATGCTCGTTGATGGTTTTAGAGAGAGTTATCATTTTAAAGTGAGCTCCATTTATTGCTATGCTCTCTAGTGCTTTTAATAAGAATGAGTACTGTATTTTGTGCCCATTTTGTTTTGTTATTGATACAGTCAATTATGCTAATAGTTTTCCTAATATTAAACCATCCCTGAATTCCTGGCATGAATCCTACCTGGTCATAGTGTATGATCTTTGTGATTTATTGCTGTAGTCTCTTTGTTAGTATTTTATTTACAATTTTTGCATCAATATTCATTAAAGAAATTGGTCCGTGATTGCCTTTCTCTGTTTTAGCTCTTCCTGGTTTGGATATCAGCACCATATTTGTGTCGTAAAAGGAATTTGGTAGGACTTCACCTATTTTCCCAAATAGTTTATATAGTATTGGGATTAATTGTTCTTTAAATGTTTGGTAGAATTTGCTTACGAATCTATCTGGTCCTGAGGATTTTTTTTTTAGTTAGGGAGATCATTGATGGCTTGTGCAATTTCTTTTTCTAAGATTGGATTATTTACAGGGGAATAGGATCAGTGGAATAGGATAGGTACACAAGTAGGTGAAATCAACAAGTTTAGCAATCTACTCTTTGATAAACCCAAAGAAGCCAGTTTCTGGGCTAATAATTCACTATTTCACAAAAACTGTTGGGAAAATTGGAAAATGGTAGGGCAAAAACTGGGCATAGACCAATATCTTACACCATATACCAAAATAAAGTCAAAATGGGTTCATGATTTAGGAGTAAAAGTTGATACTCTAAGTAATTTGGGAAAGCAAGGAATAGTTTACTTATCAGATTTGTGGAAAAGTAAAGAATTCATGACCCAACAAGAGATAGAGAGCATTACAAAATGCAAAATGGATAATTTTGATTATGTCAAATTGAAATGTTTTTGTACAAAAAAAGCCAATGCAACAAGAATTAGGAGAGAAGCAGAAAATTGGGAGAAAATCTTTGCAACTAGTATCTCTGATAAAGGCCTCATCTCTAAAATATACAGGGAACTGAGCCAAATATATAGGAATACAAGCCATTCCCCAATTGAGAAATGGTCAAAGGATATGAACAGGCAGTTTTCAGAGGAAGAAATTAAAGCTATCTACAGGCATATGGAAAAATGCTCTGGATCGCTGCTGATTAGAGAAATGCAAATCAAAACAACTCTTAGATACCACATCTCTCCTGTCAGATTGGCTAAAAAAACAAATCAGGAGAATGATAAATGCTGGAAAGGATGTGGGGAAATTGGAACATTGTTGCATTGCTGGTGGAGTTGTGAGCTGATCCAGCCATTTTGGAGGGCGGTTTGGAACTATGCCCAAAGGGCTATAGAAATGTTCATGCCCTTTGACCCAGCAATACCACTTCTAGGGTTGTATCCCAAAGAAATCACGCAAGCGGGAAAAGGACCCATATGTACAAGAATATTCATAGCGGCTCTCTTTGTGGTAGCCAAGAATTGGAAAGCAAAGGGATGCCCATCAATTGGGGAATGGCTGAACAAGCTGTGGTATATGAAGGTGATGGAATACTATTGTGCCATAAGAAATGGGGATGATGCAGACTTCATAACAACCTGGAAAAACCTACACGACATAATGCTGAGTGAGCGGAGCAGAGCCAGGAGAACGTTGTGCACAGCCACAGATATGTGGATTCCATGAGGACCAACCCTGACATACTGCGCTTCTCTCAGCAACCTAAAGGGGCAAGGACAACTCCAGGGGACTCACGATGGAGAATGCTATCTTCATTCAGAGAAAGAACTGCGAAGTTTGAATACAGACTGAAGCACACTACATGCTCGCCTTTTCTGCTTCTCTTTTGTTTTTGTTTTTGGGGTTTTTTTTGTTTGTTTTTTTTTGGTTCTGTTTCTTCTTTCTCATGATTTATTCCATTGGTCAAAATTCTTCTCCACGACTTGACTAGAGCATAAATTAATTCAATGCAAAGTTATACATGACAGTTATATGAGACTTCATGCCGTCTTGGGGAGGGAGGGGGGAGGGAGGGGAGAAAAACTAGAACTCAAAACTATGTAGAACCGTGTGTGGTAAACTAAAAATAAATAAAGAGAGAAAAAAATAAATAAAAAAATTTAAAAAAAAAAAGATTGGATTATTTAAGTATCATATTTCTTCTGTTAATCTGGGTAATTTATATTTTTGTAGACATTCATCCATTTCATTTAAATTGTCAAATTCATTGGCATATAATTGAGCAAAATAACTCCTAATAATTATCTTAATTTCCTCTTCATTGGTGGTGACTTTACCCCTTTCATTTTTGATACTTGTAATTTGGTTTTCTTTCCTTTTTAAAATCAAATTAACCAATGGCTTATCTATTTTGTTGTTTATTTTCCTAAAACTAGCTTCCAGATTTTTTTATTAGTTTGATGGTTTTCTTTTTTCAATTTTATTAAGCTCTCCTTTGATTTTCAGGATTTCCAATTTGGGTTTAATTGGAGAATTTTAATTTATACTTTTTCTATTTTTTTAGTTGCATGCCCAATTCATTGATCTGCTTTTTCTCTATTTTATTGATGTAAATAATTAGAGACATAAATTTCCTTCTAAGTATTACTTTGTCTGCTTCCCATAAACTTTGGTATGTTCCTTCATTGTTGTCATATTCTTTAATGAAATTATCAATTGGTTCTAAGATTTGTTCTTTGACCAACTTGTTTTTCAGGATTAGATTATTTAATTTCCAATCAATTTTTAATCTCTCTTTACATTGTCCATTATTGAATATATATTTTTTTATTTCATTATGATCTGAAAAGGATGTTTTTGCTATTTTCACTTTTCTGCATTTGATTGTTGGGTTTGTATGTCTTAGTGCGTGGTCATATTTTGTGTTAGGTGCCATATACTGCTAAAAAAAAGTCATATTCCTTTCTATTCCCTTTCAATTTTCTCCAGCGATATATCATATCTAAGATTTCCAGAATTTCATTCATCTCCCTTAATTTCTTTCTTGTTTACTTTTAGGTTACATTTATCTAATTCTGGGAGGGAAAAGTGGAGGTCTCCCACTAGTATAGTTTTATTATCTATTTGCTACTGTAACTTATTGCCTATGGTACTTTTTAGCAAGATATAGTTTCCTTCTTTATCTATTTTAATTAAATTTATTTTGCTTTTGTTTTGTCTGAGATCATGATTGCTACCTCTGGTTTCTTTGCTTCAGATGAAGCATAATGGGTTCTGCTCCAGCCCCTTATCTTTACCTTGTGTGTATCTCTGTGCTTCAGATGTGTTCCTTGTAAACAACATATTATAGGATTTTGCTTTTTAATCAATCTGCTATCCACTTCTGTTTATAGGTGAGTTCATCCCATTTACATTTGTAGTTATTATAACTGTGTATTTCCCTCCGTGCTGTTTTCCCTTCTCTCTATCCCTCCCCCCCTTCTCTCTCTCTCTTTCTCTCTCTGTCTCTCCCTGTCTCTTTATCTCTCTATCTCTCTTTCTCTATCTTTGTCTCTGCCTCTCCTTCTCTATCTGTCTCTGTCTCTCTTTCTCTCTGTCTTCCCCCCTTTCACTCCTCACAAATGTTTTACTTCTGATCACTGCCTTCCTCAATCTACCTTCCCTTTTATCATCCCGGCCCCATTCTTTATCCCCATCCTTTTTTGCTTCCTTCTAGGATAAGATAGATTTCTTTTTTTTTTCTTTAGTATGGTTCATACCTTTCTCTTTTTTAAATTTATTTATTTATTTAACATATTTAGTTTTCAGCATTGGTTTTCACCAGAGTTTGAATTACAAATTTTCTCCTCATTTCTATCCTCCCCCCCACTCCAAGATGGCATATATTCTGGTTGCCCTGTTCCCCAGTCAGCCCTCCCTTCTGTCACCCCACTCCCCTCCCATCCCCTTTTCCCTTCCCCTCTTGTAGGGCAAGATAAATTTCTACTCCCCATTGCCTGTGTATCTTATTTTCTAGTTGCATGCAAAAAACTTTTTTTTTTGTTTTTGAACATCTGTTGTTAAAAACTTTGAGTTCCAAATTCTGCCCCCTACTCCCTTCCCACCCACCCTCCACAAGAAGTCAAGCAATTCAACATAGGCCACATGTGTATCATTATGTATAACCCTTCCACAATACTCATGTTGTGAAGGACTAACTATATTTTGCTCTTTCCCAACCCATCCCGCTTTATTGAATTTTCTCCCTTGACCCTGTCTCCTTTCCAAAGTGTTTGTTTTTGATTACCTCCAACCCCATCTGCCCTCCTCTCCATCATCCCCCCTTTTTTTTATCTTTTTTCCTCTTCTTTCCTATGGGGTAAGATACCCAATTGGGTATGTATGGTATTCTCTCCTCAGGCCCAATCTGATGACAGCAAGATTCACTCATTCCCCCCTCACCTGCCCTCTCCCTTCCTCCCACAGAACTGCTTCCTCTTGTCACCTTTATGTGAGAAAATCCACCCCATTCTATCCCTCCCTATCTCCCTCTCTCAATATATTCCTCTCTCATCCCTTAATTTGATGTTATTTCTTTTAGATATCTTCTCTTCATGTTCAACTCACCCTGTGTCTGCTCTCTCTCTCTCTCTCTCTCTCTCTCTCTCTCTCTTTCTCTGTATATATATATATATATATATATATATATATATATATATACACACACACACATATACATACATACATACACACACATTCATATATATATATATACGTATATATATATATATATATATATATATATATATATACACATATATGCATATTCCCTTCAGCTACCCTAATACTGAGATCTCATGAATCATACACATCATCTTTCCATGTAGGAATGTAAACAAAACAGTTCAACTTTAGTAAGTCCCTTGCAATTTCTTTTTCTTGTTCTTTTTCTTGATTACCTTTTCATGCTTCTCTTGATTCTTGTGTTTGAAAGTCAAATTTTCTATTCAGCTCTGGTCTTTTCACTGAGAAAGCTTGAAAGTCCTCTATTTTGTTAAAAATCCATAATTTGCCTTGGAGCATGGTACTCAGTTTTGCTGGGTAGGTGATTCTTGGTTTTAATCCTAGCTCCATTGACCTCTTGAATATCGTATTCCAAGCCCTTCGATCTCTTAATGTAGAAGCTGCCAGATCCTGGGTTATTCTGATTGTGTTTCCACAATACTCAAATTGTTTCTTTCTGGCTGCTTGCACTATTTTCTCCTTGATCTGGGAGCTCTGGAATTTGGCGACAATATTCCTAGGAGATTTCTTTTGGGGATCTATTTGAGGAGGCAATCGATGGATTCTTTCAATTTCTATTTTGCCCTGTGGCTCTAGAATATCAGGGCAGTTCTCCTTGATAATTTCCTGAAAGATGGTATCTAGGCTCTTTTTTTGATCATGGCTTTCAGGTAGTCCAATAATTTTTAAATTATCTCTCCTGGATCTATTTTCCAGGTCAGTGGTTTTTCCAATGAGATATTTCACATTGTCTTCTATTTTTTCATTCCTTTGGTTCTGTTTTATAATATCTTGATTTCTCATCAAGTCACTAGCTTCCACTTGCTCCAATCTAATTTTTAAGGTAGTATTTTCTTCAGTGGTCTTTTGGAGCTCCTTTCCCACTTGGCTAATTCTGCCTTTGAAGGCATTCTTCTCCTCATTGGCTTTTTGGAGCTCTTTTGCCATTTGAGTTAGTCTATTTTTTAAGGTGTTGTTTTCTTCAGTGTATTTTTCAGTATTTTTTTGGGTCTCCTTTAGCAAGTCATTGACTTGTTTTTCATGGTTTTCTCTCATCCTTCTCATTTCTCTTCCCAATTTTTCCTCTACTTCTCTAACTTGCTTTTCCAAATCCTTTTTGAGCTCTTCCATGGCCTGGGACCAGTTCATGTTTTTCTTGGAGGCTTTTGGTGTAGGCTCTTGCACTTTGTTGACTTCTTTAGGCTGTATGTTTTGGTGTTCTTTGTCTCCAAAGAAAGGATCCAAAGTCTGAGACTGAATCAGGATGTGTTTTCACTGCCTGGCCATATTCCCAACCAACTAACTTGACCCTTGAGTTTTTCAGTGGGGTATGACTGCTTATAGACTAAAGAGTTCTATGTTCTACGTTTGGGGGGCATGTTTCCAGCTCTGCCACACCCGCACTGCTCCTTCCCCAAGAACCCCCAACCCAGACTGGCCTTAGATCTTCAGCCGGCTGTGCACTCCTGCTCTGATCCGCTACTTAATTCCTCCCACCAGGTGGGCCTGGGGCCGGAAGCAACAACAGGTGTAGCTGCCCCACCTCCGCTGCCCCTGGGGGTGGTAGCCAAACCGTGAACTCCTTCCACTCCCGCAGCTTTTCCCACTAACCTTCTCCACTGTCTTTGGTGTTTGTGGGTTGAGAAGTCTGGTAACTGCTGCAGCTCACTGATTCACGGGGCTAGGGCACTTTCTGCCCAGCTTCTGGTCTGGTTGTTCTGAGCAGCTCACGCTGGACTCTGCTCTGCTCTGCTCCACTCCCAGCTCCCAGCTCCGTGTGGTATAGACCTCACCCAGAGACCATCCAGGCTGTCCTGGGCTGGAGCCCTGCTTCCCTCTGCTGTTTTGTGGGTTCTGCCATTCTAGAATTGGTTCAGAGCCATTTTTTATAGGTTTTTGGAGGGACTCGGCAGGGAGGTCACGCTAGTCCCTGCTTTCCAGCTGCCATCATGGCTCCGCCCCCCAAGATAGATTTCTAAATCCAAATGAGTGTGTATATTATTCCCTCTTTGAGCCAATTTTGATGACAGTAAGGTTTAAGGTTTGTCAGCCACCCTCCTCCCCATCTTCCCCTTCTTTATAATAACTGTCATTCATCTTTTATGTGAGATAATTTACCCCATTCAATCTCCCTCCTTCTTTTACAATGCAATTTTCTTTCTCATCCTTTTATTTTGCTTTTGTGGGTATCATCCCATCAAAATCACCTTATATCCACACCCTCTGTCTACATATGCTCCTTCTAATTGCTCATATACTAATAAAGTTGTTGTTACAAATATTATCTTGCCATGAAAAATATAAATAGTTTAACCTTTTTGAATTTCTTGTTTTCTCTTTCTTGTTTCTTTTTTACCTTTTTATGTTTCTTTTGAGTGTTGTATTTGGAGGTCAATTTTTTATTCAGCTCTGGTCTTTTAATTAGAAATGCTCAAAAAGTCTATTTTTTTCCTGAAAGATTATATTCAGTTTTGAGGGGCAGTTGATTCTTGGTTGTAATTCTAACTCCTTTGCCTTCTGGTATATCATTTTTCACGTCTTCTGGTTCTTTAATGTGGAAACTGCCCACTCCTGTGTAATTCTGCCTGTTGCTTCACAATATTTAAGGTATTTTTTTGGGTTGCATACACTAAAATATCCTTGTTCTGTGAGCTCTGGAATTTGGCTATGATGTTCCTTGGAGTTTTTGTTTTGGGCTGTCTTTCAAGCTGTGATTGGTTAATTCTTTTAATTTCTGTTTGGTCCTCTGGTTCCACTATATCAGAAGAGTTTTCTTTGATAATTTTTTAAAGATATTGTCTAGACTTTATTTTTTTATCATGGCTTTCAGGTAGTCAAATAATTCTTTTATTATGTTTCCTGAATCTATGTTCTAGGTCAGTTGTTTTTCCAATGAGAAATTTAACATTTTCCTCTTTTTTTCTTTTTAAAATTATGTTTTATTATATCTTGATGTTTCATAGAGTTAGTAGTCTCTATTTGTTCAATTTTATTTTTTAAGGAATTATTTTCTTCAGTGAGCTTTTTGTACTTACTTTTACATTTAGCTAGTTGTAATATTTTTAGGGAGTTATTTTCCTCAGTAAATTTTTGTATATATTTTCTAAAGCTATTGTCTCTTTTTTCATGATTCTCTTGCATTATGTTCATTTTTTGCCCATTTTTTCTTCTACTTCCCTAATTTGCTTTTTAAAATCCTTTTAAAGCTTTTCCAGAAATTCTTTTTGGGCTTGAGACTAAATTACATTTTTCTTTGAGGCTTCATATGTATCCATTTTACGCTATTATCCTCTTCTAAGTTTATACCTTGATCTTCCCTATCAGCATAGTAACTCCTTTAGTCAAGCTCTTTTTTCCTCTTTGCACAGGGCCTCTGTGCTGGTAGGTTCCAGGGGCTGGGTCTTGCTGTTGGCCAGCCCCAGGGTGGGGCTTCACTACTGGTCATCAATGGAGTCAAAGCCTCACTTGTTGCTTGCACTGGAGGTTGAGTCATTGTGGTGGGGTCTTACTGTGCTGCACAGACTTCTTATTTGCCTATATGGCTGCTAGCTTGCAAGAGGATGGGGCCTTGATGATGCACTGCCCCACTGCCCCCACTTGCTGCAGGCTCCCTGATGTGAGACTGACTGCTGCTGCTGCTGCTGCCCTTGGACCTCATTTTCTGCTAACTCCAGTGAGACAGACCTCTCTTGCTGGGCTGGTAAGCTGCTTCCCTGCTCATAGATCAATTCTGAGGTGGTCTTCTAGTTGTTTGGAGGGGAATTTAGGAGACTTTTGGAGGGTTCTTTCCTTACTCTACCATCTTGACATTAGAAGCCAATTTCCCTTCTTCATTTTTCAATACTTCTAGCAAAGCCCACATGCTCTCAATTCATTTTTCACATACTATAATTGGCATAGTCCATCCATTATGAAACATTAACATGCTTGGGTTTTCTTGGAGCCATTACATTGTATTAAGCCAATATTCCAGCATGGTAAGTCTGGAGGAGAGGGGAAAATCCAGACATTCATTATAATTATATTAGCTGCAGAGGATTCAGTATGGAGGTAATTTTGAATTTTTCCCCAAAAAAAATGCTAAGATTTCTGCTGAAAATTCCAAATAAAGTGAATGAGGGCGAAGGAACAGAGAAGAGTAGATGAGTGCACATTCTAATCCTAAGAACAAGAGAAAACATTCTTTTCAAGTTGTAGTAACAAATTCCTTGGGGGGCAGGGAGGGTGGTTTGTCCATTTAAAATGCAATCTGAAGCTACCAGTCATATTACAATGTCTTCTTCTGGTCTTTGCCAACTATATAACTGAATTTATGCTTTAGTTATATAGGTCCTTAACTGAGAGAGATGAGAGTAATAGGAATGGCAACATTGCTTTAAGATGAGCTTGTACTGAACACTGATTACTCTGGTTGTTGCCATTACTTGTTAGGTTTACTACTACATACCCAGAGAGAGGGTCCAGGATCACCATCGATTTATATTGCAGATCTAGACGTCTGATGTCATCTAGCTAAGCCCCTCATTTTTTGATGAGAAAATTGAGGCTTGGGAAAGATAATCTTCTTGTTCAAGGTCACACAGTTATATTAATTGAGCAGAATTGGTGTCAAATAAATCTGCATAAAATAAAGTCCAATTTCCAGAGTAATGACCACTCCTTCATCTAATGATGCAGTAAAAAATAAAAAATAAAAATAAGAGAAAAAGCCAGGTATTGTGTTAAGCTCTTTTACAAATATTATATCATTTGAACCTCACAATAGCATTGTGAAGTAGGTGTGGCAAACAGAGATTAAGAGACTTGTCCAATTCACTCAGCTGGTAAATGTCTGAGGCTGGATTTGAACTTAGGTCTTCTCAACTCCAGGCCCAGCCTTCTATCCCTTACCATGGAGCTGCCAAGTGACAATCTCCTAGAATTTATGTGGCACTTTCCACATTCCAAAACACTTAGAACCTTAAGAATTCTCTGTGAGATAGTCACAATAGCTGGTATATATCACCCTTTTATAGTAGAAGAAACTGAGTCACAGAGAAATGACTATATGATCTGCTTAAGGTCACACAGTCATCCGGTGACAGACCTAAAGATTTAAACACGTCTCTTGACTCTTGGTCTCAGTGCTACTTTCACAGCCTTTAGAGACAATACTAGAGGACTGAAAACTAATTAATTCAGAACATGCTTTTCTCACCATTTGTGCTTGGAATTAATGAGATTTCACAGAGCAGAACTATTGACATAGTTTGGAAACTGCTCATGAAAGCAGATGTTCACCTTCTTGACTAAGAATAGGCTTTATAGATGCTCTGCAAGAAGAGTTGGTGACAACACTTTTACGAATGACACTTTCCTAAAGAACATACTCATTGATCCAGAATGGTGAATGGGAAGAGAAAACTGAGACCTCTTCCCACAGTCATTTAAAGATGCCCAGTATTACCCAGATCGGTAATAACTTGAAAATGTTGCTCTCCTGAGTGTCTCTTAGTTATTCAATAACAATAATTATTTTAATATAATAATATCCCCTCCCAGTTTGATTTTTTTTATTAAAGAGGTCATCCCTTGACTCGTTTCCTAAAGAGGGCTATTCATTGAATGGGTGTTACCTCACTCAATGTGAGAACCTGAAAAGACCTTAGAAGGGCAAAGGTCTCCTATTGCACCCTGGGCCATCTCTAGTCATCCTGATTGATATCTGGCTACTAGACCCAGATGGCCCTGGAGGAGAAAGTGAGGCTGGTGACTTTGCACTGCCCTCCCTCACTCAATTCAAAGTCAACTGCAAATCATGTCATCATCTCCCTGATGTCATGGTCCTTTTCAAGAAAGAAGGACAAACCACACAACTTTATCAATTGCACGTTAATTAATAATGAATAATGATCATTTTAATTGGTCATTCAAAGTCCCTGTAAAATACAAAAATGGTATATGGCTTATTTATGACTTTTATGGAAAGCACATTGGAAGACCTAGGTTCACATTCTCTTTCTGCTACTTAGAAATTGTGTAGTTTAGAAGAAATCAACTCTATCTTTGAGACTTAGTTTCATCATCTATAAAGGGAAAGGTTTGGACTAGATGACCACCAAGGTCTCTTTCAACTCTAAATCTTATGATTTTAAGGGTCCAGCCCCTGGTTATCTAAGATGGAGAGATTCAATTTAGGATCCAAGTAACTTAAGGAAGGCAAAAAGCAAAGCTGCCCGTGGAAGTAGAAATTTTAAAAACAAAACAAAATAAAACAAAACATCCTGAGGGACTTCCAGTTAAAATGGCAATGCAAAAATTCCTGGAAGAGTCCAGCTCTACTGACAAATACCCCAGCAAAGGTTTAAAATGTCATGGAAATAAATGTCACATGACTTTAAAAGTATACTTAATAACATATTATTTGCCTTCCCAATGGGTGGGGAAGGGGTGAGAATGAGAGAGAGAATTCGTAAATCATTTTTCAAATGAGTGTTAAAAATAGGTGGATGAACAAACAAATAATAAAAGTAGATAAATGTGACTTTAAAAGTTATTAGATGGAATAATTATTAAGAATACTAAAGAGAAAAACCAGTAAGGTCTTTTATCCAGCCCAGGACTAAACAAAAAGCAGACAGAAATGAGAGAGAGAGAGAGAGAGAGAGAGAGAGAGAGAGAGAGAGAGAGAGAGAGAGAGAGAATGTGACCACTGGTAAATGGTTCCTGAAGCCAGTGAGATCTCAATTCTTATTCACAAGAGCAATAGTGAGAAGACAGAGCCAGCTTCCAATGGGTCATTATCAGAGAGATATGGCTTGTCAACGTAGCACAACTCAAGAAGCTCAGACACCTAAACCCTATCCTCCTGTTGGAACCTCATCAGGGGACTGGATTAGTATAACTCCTTAGCAGACCATGATCCAGAGAGCACATTAGGAGACTTCAGACCAGTCTAACCCCCACCATCCAATGGTGCTTGTCAAGGACACAGGAAGAAATGATTTGGGGTTGGGGATGGAAACAGAGATGGAGATGGGAGAGATGAGGAACAGCTCAACAAATTATAGTGTATGAATATAATAGAATATTATTGTAGTATAAGAAATTAGTAGGTATGAATTCAGAGAAATCTAGAAAATGATGCAGAGTAAAGTGATCAGAGTCATGAAAACAATTTACATGATCACCATAATAGTCTAAAAGAAAACTCTTGAAAGACTTAATAACGCTGATTAATGTCTTGCCCAATAATGATGGGAGAGCACCTGCATGAGGCCTCTAAGAGATGGTGATGGAAACCAAGGATTGTAGTAGAAGTCAAGGACTGATTTTAGCCACCTCTTGAACTATAGTAATAGCATCAGCAAACCCACAGAGAGACTAAACAATCAATCATTTCATTTGATACAATAGTGAAAACATGAATGATTTAAAGAGATAGGCAAAAAATAGAGTCATGTTTAAAGGCACCACAGATAATGAAACACTTGTAATACTTAGTATTTATGCACTAGATGGCATAACATCTTATAAGTTATTAAGTTTCTATTAGAAAAAAACTTAATCAAATTGTAAGAAGTGGGCAGCAAAACTGGGAGCTGGGCACTTCAATGAGTGCTTCCCAAAACTAGCCAACCATAACAAATAGAATATTAGAAATGTTAGATATGTGAGATCTCTGGTTATTATTGAAAGTGAATCAAAAAGGGTATACGTATTTTCAGCTTACTGCGGCACCTTTACAAGTATTTATCATGTACTAAGCCACAAAAATTCAACAAATGTAAAAAGTCAGAAATATTAAACCATGCTTATTAAACCAATATATATCCTTTATTAACCATAATACAATAAAATCATAATCAACAAAATACATTTGAAGAATGGGTTAAAATGAAATCAAACTAAACGATGCAGGTGAAACAACTACATATATGATGTATATGTATATTATATTTGTATTTCTTATTAGCCTATATAACTAGTATTTTGTTGTTCAATCATTTTTACTTGTGTCCAACTCTTTGTGACCTCATTTGGGGTTTTCTTGGCAAACACTAGACTGGATCATCATTTCTTTCTCCTCTTCATTTTACAAATGAGGAATAGAGGCAAACAATGTTGAGTGACTTGTCCAGGGTCGCACAGCCATTATGTATCAGAGACCAGAGTGGAACTCAGGAAGATCACTTTGCCATTTAACTACCCCTCTGAGTGCTCTCTAACAACCTGAGACAATAAGTAGCAAGCATCCTACATTGGTAGAAGGAGTTTCCTCATTTGATAGTTCCCTAATATCAATGAAATCAAAGGTCTAGCCCTTGTCTCTATCCTTATCTGGAAGTACTAGATAATAGCAATTAGATAATAAAAAAGAAATTGAAGAAACAAACAGAAGAAACACAATGATCGCTTTTAAAAAATATGTTTTTATTATTAGTTTTCACCATTCACTTCCTTAAGATTTTGAGTTCCAAATTTTCTCCCCATCCCTCTCTTCTCCCTCCCCCAAGATGGCATGCAATCTGATACAGGCTCTACATATATATTCATATTAAACATATTTTCACATTATTCATGTTGTAAAAAAAGAATTAGAATCAATGGGAGAAACCACAAGAAAGAAGAAACAAAAGAGAGACCGAGTGAGACAGAGAGAGAGAGAGAGAGTGAGTGCAAATAGTATAGCATTTAACATTATGATTCCATAGTTCTTTTTCTGAATGAGGATAGCATTTTCCATCATAAGTCATTTGGAATTGTTCTAGATCCTTGCATTGCTAAGCAGAGATAAGTCTATCAAAGTTAGTCATCACACAATGTTGTTGTTACTGTGTAGGTTCTGCTTATTTCACTCAGCATCAGATCATGTGAGTCTTTCTAGGTTTTTCTGAAGTCTTCCTGCTCATTTTTTATGGAATAACAGTATTCCATTATAATCATATAATACAACTTGTTTAGCCATGCCCCATTTGATGGGCATACCCTTAATTTCCAATTCTTTGCCACCGTGTACGTATGGGTCCTTTTCCTGTTTTGTGACCTCTTTGGGATACAGACCTAGAAGTGATATTGCTGGGTCAAAGGGAATTCAGTTTGATACCCCTTTGGGCATAGTTCCAAATTGCTCTCCAGAATGGTTGGATCAGTTCACAACTCCACCAACAATACATTAGTGTTCCAATTTCTCCACATCTTCTCTAACACTTATCATTTTCCGGTTTTGTCATATTAGCCAATCTGACAGGTGTGATGTGGTACCTCAGGGTTGTTTTGATTTGCATTTCTCAAATCAACAGTGATTTGGAGCATTTTTTCATATGACTACAGATAGCTTTGCTTTCTTCATTTGAAAACTGCCTGTTCATATCCTTTGACCACTTATCAATTGGGGAATGACTTGTTTTCTCATAAGTTTGACTCACTTCTCTATATATTTTAGAAATAAGGCTTTTATTGGAGACACTGCTTGTAAAATTGTTTCCCAGTTTTCTTCTTCCCTTCTAATCTTGCTTGTAATGGTTTTGTTTGTGCAAAAACTTTTCAATTTAATGTAATCAAATTTATCCATTTTGCATTTCATAATGTTGTCTATCTCTTATTTGGTCAACAATGGTCACTTTTGCAGGTGATGTTTTATTTAGGATTCCTATAGATTAACTAAAATGAATAGATAAAATAACTTCAATAAAATATGGGAATATTAAATAAATCCTCAAAACTATCTATTCAAAATTGCTATAAAATTTATAAAACATCCAGAATAAACAGGAAATGTATGAAAACAATGACAAAACACTCCTTACAAAAATCAAACAAGGAAAAATTGAAGATAAATAAAAGGACACACCCCCAAGAAGGACTTTACTTGGACAATCTGTATTGACTGAGGAGATTGTAACTTGCTGTAACCTAGGGGTGGATGGTATTTGTTTTTTCTGCTACCCCTTAAGGATGATATGTTGTGCTAGGGAAGACTCTGGCCTGAGAACCCCTGCTTGTGTAAACAAGTATTTTGGGGAATGCTACTGAATGATGTTTTGCTTAAGGAATGTTATGGTTTAAGTTTATTGAACAATGATATATGCTGTGATATATGCTAATAATGAGAAAGATAAAATTTAAAGCAACTCTGAGATTCCATCATATACCAATCATATTGACAGAGATGACAGGAAAAATTACTATTATTGAAGGGGCTGCAGGAAAACAATCACTGTAATGTACTGTTGTTGTTTGACTTTGTGTGTTACCATTTGGAGTCACTAAGAGTTGAATATAATTGAAAATGACTGAACAACAACAACTTTTTAGGGCAGGTAGGTGGCACAGTAGATAGAGTGCTGGGCCTGGGACAAGAAAATCTGAGTCTAAACAGGGCCTCGAACACTTACTAACTGTGTGCCCCTGGGCACTTAACAGTGTTTGCCTCAGTTCTTCATCTGTAAAATGAGTTGGAGAAGGAAGTAGCAAACTACTCTAGTATTTTTGCCAAAACAAATCCCAAATGGGATTGGACATGACTGAAATGACCGAATAACAACAATGTTGGTGGAGCTATGAGTTGCTTCAGTCATTCTGAAAAACAACTTGTAACTGTACTCCCCAAATCACTAAATTTTGCATAGTCTTTGACCACTAAGTAGGCAAATCCCACAAAAAGATCAAGACAAAGGGAAAGTGGTCATGTGTATAAACATTTTTTATGGGGCCAATTTAAATAGATTTTATTATCCAGGACAAGAATTGCATTTTCACTTGTTTGCAGTAGTGATAAAGTGCAATGTTGTTAACTTCTCTCCCTCTGCACTCATTCAAGTATTAAGAATGCGCAGATTTACACAGTAGCTTAAATGTTACTTTTAAACTGCTACTACCTTGGCAACAAATTTGAGTCCTTCAATTTTTGGAAAGCTGCATGAAATGATCTTTCTTCTGGTGTGTTTAGTTGACCTCTTCAATGGTGGGTCCAGAAGAAGCACCTCCAGATGGGGCTGCTCCACCCCCTGGGAACCCACCAGCCATGCCTCCTGGCATGTCCCCCACACTATGGTACAGCTTAGTAATGATGGGGTTGCAGATCTTCTTCAATTCTTTCTGCTGATGCTCAGATTCTTCCTTCTCAGCAGTCTGGTTCTTATCCAGCCAGTTGATTATTTCATTAAATTTGTCAAGGATCTTCTGTTTGTCTTCATCACCAATCTTGCCTTGCAGTTTTTCATCCTCTATGGTGGCCTTCATGTTGAAAGCATAAGATTCAAGAGAATTCTTGGAAGGCACCCTGTCTCTCTGCTTCTGTGTTGGTAAGCAAAATAGGCTCTTAGCACTTAGTTGGCTTTTGTTTCCTTTGAGTAATTCAGTGTATTTCATTGAGCCTTACTAGGTGCTAAGCCCCAGGCCCAAACCCCTATTAGGTGTAAAACCTATGTGGGTGTGACTTGGTAACCAAGGTGGGACCCCAGGTGGGCCTAACTAAGGGAGGGCTTAGTTTACACATGAGTTTGAATGACATGTCTAGGACATCAGAGGCTCTTAGACCACGTGGGTTTAAGTCTCCTCTTTGTGATGATTTTAGGTCACGTGGGTGAGTCGCATGTGTAACTCACCCCTGACCCTGAAAAAGATATAAAACCAGGGGTTGGTTTCCTCTTTTTTGGAGCTCTTTCCCACAGTAGTGGTGGTGTGAGTGACTCTGGGCCAGCCCACGTTATGAGCTCCCAGGCTGAACCTAGACATTGGTAACCATGAATCTGTATTTGGTCTGTCTGTCGATGTTTGTAACTTGTTTAGGGCTCTCACTCGTGGTGGCATTTGGAGTCTCCCGGGCAGCTGTAGCTAAGAAGCCCTCCAGCTTGTAAACCCAGATGTTGGGACTTTGTTAAACTCTGGTAACTATGTATTGGGATTTGAATCAGGCAAGGTCTGTCTGTTGATGTTTGTAATTTGTTTGTATTTGTTCTGAAGTTCAGGGTGCTGGATTTTTCCCCTGAACTAAGTGAATGATATTTGCATGCTGAATTAAAGTAAGTTGTCAGCCCTTTCACGTAGCTTTCCTTAGTTAAGCAGATCAAAAGAACCTGTTCTTTTGCAGTGTGCTAGAAGCATTCTTGTTGTTGGGCTTGGGTTGGTCTTCTACTCCCACAACAGCTGCTAGTCAGATTGTTGAAACAGCTTCTCATCCTCAGTCTTGTATTTCTCAGCCTCCTGAACCATGCGCTCAATGTCTTCTTTGCTCAGATGTCCTTTATCTTTGGTGATGGTGATCTTGTTCTCCTTGCCTGTGCTCTTATCCACAGCAGAAACATTGAGGATGCCATTTGCATCAATGTCAAATGTTACTTCAATCTGAGGAACACCACTGGGTGCTGGGGGAATCCCTGTGAGTGTGTTGGTAAGCAAAATGGGCTCTTTAGCACTTAGTTCAACAAGTGCCCTTGAAGAGTTTGGCTTTTGTTTGCTTTGAGTAATTCAAGGTATTTCACTGAATCTTACTAAGTGCTAAGACCCAGGCCCAAACCCCTATTAGGTGTAAAACCTATGTGGGTGTGGACTGGCAACTAAGGTGGGGCCAAGGTGGGGCTAACTCCAGGGAGGGCCTACTTTACACGTCTGGGACACCAGAGGCATTTAGACCTCGTGGGTTTAAGTCCGTCTCTTTGTGAGGATTCTAGGTCACATGGGTGAGTCGCATGTATGACTCACCCCTGACGCTGAAAAAATTATAAAAACCATGGGTTGGCCTCCTCTTCCTTGGAGCTGTTTGCCGCACCAGTGGTGGCACGCATGACTCTGGGCCAGCCTTTGTTCTGAGCTCCCGGGCTGAATCGAGATGTTGGTAGCTATGAATCTGTATTTGGTCTGTCTGTTGATGTTTGTAATTTGTTTGTAATTTGCTCTGAAGTTCACTGTGTTGGTCTCTTCCCCTGAACTAAGGGAATGATATTTGTATGCTGAATTAAAGTAAGCTTGTCAACCCCTTTAACCTTGCTTTACTTATTAAAGCAGATCAAAAGAATCTGTGCTTTCCCAGTGTGCCGGCAGCTTTCTGGCTGCTGGCTGTGGGTGGATCTCACACCCCCACAGAAGTTGCTAGCAGGATTATTGAAACAGTGAGCTCAAATTTGACAAGCAGGTTGTTATCCTTTGTCATGCCTCTCTCACCTTCACAAGCCTGAATAAACACACCAGGCTAGCATCTGAATAGGTGGTAAAGGTCTATGTCTGCTTGGTGGGGATGATGGTATTATGTTTGATCAGAATGGTCATAACTCCACCAGCAGTTTCAATTCCAAGGGAAAGAGGAGTGACATCCAACAGCAGCAAGTCCTGTGCATTCTCACATTTATCCCCAGACAAAATGGCAGCCTGGACAGCTGCACCATAAGCAACAGCCTCATCAGGATTGATATTCTTGTTGAGTTCTTTGCCATTTAAGAAATCTCTCAGAAGCTTCTGGGTTTGGGGGATGATTCAGAGCACTTTGAAACCAGGAATGGTTCCAGCATCTTTGGTGGCCTGGCGTTGGGAATCATTGAAATAGGCTGGTACTGTGACCGCAGCATTTGTGACAGTCTTCCCAAGGTAAGCTTCAGCAATTTCTTTCATCTTGGTCAAGACCATAGAAGATACTTCTTCAGGATAGAAACTTTTGGTCTCCCCTTTGTACTCCACTTGGACCTTAGGTCTGCCTGTGTCATTCACCACCGTAAAAGGCCAATGCTTTATGTCTGACTGTACAACTGCATCATCAAATCTGTGACCAATCCGATGTTTGGTGGAGTTCATTGCAACTTGATTCTTTGCAGCATCACTGATTAAACATTCAGTGTCGGTGAACAAGATGTAGCTTGGGGTGGTCCTGTTTCCTTGGTCGTTAGCAATGATCTCCACTTTTCCATGTTGGAAGACTCCCACACAGGAGCAAGTGGTGCCAAGATCAATGCCAACTGCAGGTACCTTCGACATGTTTGCTGGGAAGTCAGGGGTTGTAGCTGACCACTGTGGAGTAAAAAGGGCTGCTGCTGCGCTGAGTAGCTGTATAAATATTTTTATAACATGACATTCTATTTATCAGCTCCAGGCATTTTTACTGGCTGTCCCCCATGCTTGGAGTGCTATCCCTCTTTATTTTTTACCTTCTGGCTTCACTGGCTTCATTTAAGTCCCAGATAAAATATCTCTTCAAGAAGCTTTTTTCAATCCCTCTTTAAAAAATAAATTTTATTTATTTTATTTTAAATTTCTTTCTTTGGATTAATTTTCTATTTATTCTTTCTATAGAGTATTTGTAAATAGTTATTGGCACATTGTTTATCCCTTTAGATTATGAGCTCCCTGAGGGTGAGTATTGTCTATCGCCTTTCTTTGTATTTCTAGCACTTAGCAGAGTGCCCAAAACATAATAGGTACTTAATAAGTGCTTATGGACTTAACAATGCTACTTTTTGTTGTAGCAAAAGAAATAGACATAAAAAAGAAATCCACAAATTGGGGAACAGCTCAACAAATTATAGCACATTAATATAATAAAATATTATTGTGCCATAAGAAATTAGTAGAGACAGATTCAGAGAACTCCAGGAAATGATGTAGAGTGAAGTAAGCAGAATCATCAAAACAACATATATGATCGTCATAATAAGAAAACAGTTTTGAAAGAACTTAATAACCCTGATTGTTGTCATGGCCAATAACGTCTTGATGATGAAGCGTGTCTTTATCGTTTCATCAGAGAGGTGGTGAACTTACGGTGAAGAATGAGACATGCATTTTCAGATATACTCAAAGCCTGTATTTGTTTTGCTTGGCTATATTTATTTGTTATAAGGAAGAGTCATTTTTTTGACAGGACGCAGTGGGGTAAAGCTTAGATGTGATAGGAAAAAGGAAGAAAAGAATGTCAGTGAAATACTGAAAAGTACATGGAACAGCAGAAGAAATTTCAGAAAGGTGCTAAGACAAGCAGGACAGTGTTTATTGCTATCACTAAATTTAATTTGGACATAGGGAGTGAACATGTTATTTTGTGGGCCCCAGGTAAGAAAACTCCTTCTGCCAGTGGAGGTCATCAACTTATTTGCAACTTTCAGTCTTTCAGGGTTGACTAAATTACTAAGAAGTTAAGCAAATTGCTTTTTTTTTAAATTTAGTATTTTATTTCCCCCCAACTACATGTAAAAACAATGTTTAATATTCACCATTTTTTTAAAATTTTGAATTCTCTTCCTCTCTCCTATCCCTCATTGCTCATTGAGAACCCGAGAAATTTGATATATGTTCCATATTAGTCATGTTGTGAAAGAAAACACAGACAAAAAAAAAACAAGGAAAATTTTAAAAAGTAAAGAAAAGGTATGCTTTGATCTGCAGAAGTTAATCAAATTTCTCAAGGTTACACAGTTGGAATGTGTCAGAGGCAGGTCTTGAACCCATGTTCCTGGCTGGAATGCAGTTCTCTATTCAGTCTGCCTCTTTTAAATTTAATATGTACTTTTAAAAACCTAAGCAAATGATATTTATTAGTAGGTCATGATTTCACATACAAACCTCTTGTTAGATTCTTTATACAGTATACTGAAATCTTCATTTTTTTTGATAATTAAGTTCATAATTTTAAAAGAGAAGTTTAAAGATTAATCTGAGATTAGACCTCAGGTAGGAGACAGGGTATATGCCCTTAAGCTCTATGTATGTGTAACATTCTTCTACTATCATTCCCCCAAATTAGTTTGCTTTTTCCCTTAGGTTCCACTAAGTGGGAATGTGTTTTATAGGTTTGACATCCTCTTTCTAAGGGGAAGTTTGAAAGAAACAGATATGTTTCTGATCAGAGACAGACAGAAACTGGGCTCAGATTCTATTATAACCTCCTGGCATAAAGGGTCTTTTGCATTCAAGCCGCTGTACCCCTCTGATGCTTGACTGAAGATGTAGAAATCATGGAAAGCAATTCAATTCAAGAAACCTGTTAAATGCCAACTATGGAAAGGGCATTGTGCTAGGCATTAGAAATGCAAACTAGAAACTGAACAGCTCCTACCCTGGAGGAGCTCTCGAACTAATGGGGAATGATGGGGAGAAATTATGAAATGTGCATAAAAAACCCACTGATACAAAGAGGAATGTCATAAGGACAAAGAAGAGACAATTTTCCTACACGATCTTGAAGGAATGATGATGCAACTGTTATGGACTCCACAAGTCTTAGATGATTATTTGAGATGCAGTTAATATTTGGAGGGCATTATTGAGAACTTTGCCATACACAGTGCTCCATCTGTTAAGTCTTATGTGGGAAGCTATGCACATTTTTCTTATTCAATATAAATCTATTTTCATTATAATCCATCTTGGTTGGAATGCAGATTCTAGTCCTTGAGGACTTTCCAGGACAAAGGCTCTCAGGGGTCAAAAATCCTGGCTCATGAGAGGCCATTGTTCCATTTTCAGTGTGAGCATTTACACCTAAGAAATTGGCATACTCTATAAATCAGGATTTGATTTATTGTTTTCTTGATTGGCTAGGCTTAAGAAAGTGATAGAGAAAATGTTAAAGCAAATTTACTTTAAAAGTATGTCTTCCTTATATTTCTTTCAGAGAGCTAGCTTTTAAACATTTGCCAGCATATTCCAAAGGGTAATATCTATATCTACACATCTAGAAAACAAAGTGGACAACTGAGAAACTCCAAGGGATCTGGGATCTGAACCCCATAGATACTTCCTCTGATGATGAAATTGAAGCCCCATCCATGATGGACCAGCCTGTGCAACTCTTTTGCAAAGCCTTTCATAAGTATGTGTGCATGCGTGTGTGTGTGTGTGTGTGTGTGTGTGTGTGTGTGTGTGTGTTTGTGTGTGTTGGAGTGTCAACAAATGTTTTGCATGACTTCATTATTTCTTGATGTTGTGAGGTTACCGGTGGTGAGGATACCAGTTGTGAGGATACCAGTCTGACTAACTGTACTCCTCACTTTCACCAGCCCAGATTGTTGGTGTAATGAAAAGATCACTGGACTTGGAGTCAAGAAGACCTGAATTAGAATCAAGCCTTGGTCACTTACCTAGCCTTCTCCTACCTTTCCAGTGTTATACCTTTCCACATAATTTTCCATTCAGTGATACTGGCCTTTGACTGTCCCACAAACTCTTAGCTCCAATTATTTTCTCTGACTGTCTCCTGTAACTGGAAAAATCTCCTTCCTCATCTCTACTTACTGCCTTCCTTGGCTTCCTTTAAGTCCCAATTAAAATCTCATATTCTACAGAAATTCTTTCCTAAGCTCTCTTAATTCTAAGGACTTTGTTAATTATTTCCCATTTATCCTGTAAGTTTCTATATATTTGTTCGTTATCATGCTCATTAGTTTGTTAGCACCTTGAGGGCAAGGACTATCTTTTGCCTTTATTTGTATTCCCAATACTTGGCGCAGTGCCTGGCACACAGGACACACTTAAATGTTTATTGACTGAATGAATGTATGAATGACCCTGGACACTTAACCTCTTTTGGCTTGAGTTTCCTCATCAGTAGAAGCACCTACCTCACATGGGATGATATATATATATATATATATATGTATGTATGTATGTATATGTATATATGTATATATATGTATATATGTATGTATGTATGTGTGTGTATGTGTGTGTGTGTACATATATATATATATATGTAATGATTTGTAAACTTTAAAGTGACATACATGTAAATGTAGTGGTGGTTGTGGTGGTTGTTATCACCAGAACATCTTTTCACTCATACATTTAATAGGCTACATGGCTTCCAAAAATTTGAAGTTAATAGTCCAAATGTACCGTACTCTTGTAAGAACTTATCTAGGGTATTGTATTCAGTTCTAGGTGCCATGGTTTAAGAATAACATTGATAAGCTTGAAGGTCCAGAGAAAGGCAACCAGGATGGTGAAGTACCTTAAGAAGATCAGCTGAAGGAACTGGATTTGGTTAACCCAGAGAAGAAAAAACTTAACTACAGGGAGGATGATAGCAGTCTACAAGCCTGTTGAAGTCCTGTAGGGGAGGAAATAAATTTGTTCCTATTTTAATCCAAGGCCAGAATCAGTAACAATGAGAGAAAGTTTTAAAGATGCAAAGTTAGCAATTAGAAGCAACAAGCACTTCTTTTGGAATGCTTACTGTGTTCTAGTCACTGCATTCTAGGCTAAGTGCTAAGGCTACAAATTGTTATTTGTCCATTGTTTTGAAGAGGACCAATGATATCATGGGGTGCTGTCTTAACTCATGAGTGATTTGGATTTAAGTGAGGCAAGGTTGCACACAGCAATCAGCCTCATTTTCTCTTCCAGAGTCACCAAAGTCCAGTGGCAGGATGAAAGTCAGGATGATTTGTGGTGGCCCAGCATGCAGTGGGTGACCTGGGTGCCTTTGACATCTGACCAAGCTCTAAGCTCTCCACAGCACCTGCTTCAGCTGCCTTCATGGCCAATGGAATAAATTATTCTTATCCACCCATTCCACTGGGGAAGTCTTCACATGCTTGGCATAGACAATGCCCTAGCTCACCAATGGGTTTGAGGCCTGTCAAGTACCCTCAAACTGGTTTAGCCCAACTACTGAGATAGTTTTACAAGGGTGTAGCTGCCTGCTGTACATGGTACAGCTTCTTGGAGCCACAGGTGAGAGTTGTCTGAAAGTAGACTTCAAAGGTGGATGAAAGCCCTGAAAAGAGCCCTGAAAAGAGCTCACCAAGCCCTTGCCAGAGGTTCTAGTCCTCACTGAACACTCAACATGCCTCAAGGGCTACAAATACAAGAAAAAAAGAAAGCCAGTGTCTGCCCTCAAGGAGCTTATATTCTAATGGAAAAGGGAATTCCAACTGTGGGGATATGGGAAGGTACCCATGAATTGGGGATGCTGGAGAAATTCAAAGAGCCAGAAAGAAGAGAATGAAGCATATCTGAACTGGGCCCATTCTCCAAATGAAGGTCCAAGAAAGAACTCAGCAATGGCAGAAGATGACTGACAAAAGAATGTTGCAAATTGAGAAGCCAACTAAGGCATAGTGGGGTGGTTTGCAGTGGCAGAAGCTCAGCTACAGTTATCCAAAAGTAGGATGGACTGCATCTAGAGATGGTAGATTCCCTCTTTTATAGATCTCTTCAAGTAGAGACTAGACAGTCACATGATGGGTAGGTTATAGTGGGAATTCCTTTCATGTATAATGAACTTATATAGGTTTAATTAGATAGTCATTAAAGTCCCTTCCAGATCTCAAATTCTGAGATTCTGTGACTTCTCTAATGGTTTGCCTTTTTCTGGTTCTACATCATATTTCCTTGTAAGTAAAAAGCATTGCAGTCTACTCACAGCCACCTATGAATCTCCACTGCCATCAGGAAACAATATATTATTTGTTTCCTACTAATAGCAAAGAGGCAGGTGTGATGCTTTATGATTAATAGCCTTATAATAATATTACATATGGTAATATGGGCCCTTGACTGAAGGACAAACATGAGAGTCATAAAAGACCCTATCCTGATAATCATAGGATCAGAGGATTTAGAGATGAAGAAGCCCTATAGATGATGTAGTCTAAGCCCATTACCTTATAGATAAGGCAACGATGGTTCAGAGAAGGGACGGGACTTGTCCAAGGTCATACAGCTAGGATGTGGCAGGACCAAGGTTGAAACTCCAGTATTTTAACTCCAAATCCAGTTCTCTGTTTCACACATCAGTAAAATGTGGTCAATAACTTTCACCCTGTTCCTGGCAGAAATCCAGTGGAAATTCAAAGGTAGTCTCTGACAGTGGCTCAGTCCCCTTTTTGATACAATTAAATCCACCATTGTTTTTCCTTCAGAGCAACCAGTTCTATATCAGACAAAGGGCAAAGGCCTGAACACAGGGACATAGGCACAGGGACACAGGATAGTTCCTTCTTTCTCCTTTTACCCCTTCCTTCCAATGGGAAGGGATGCTGGGGTAGGGCTTTGCACTCAAGGGATACACAGTAATTCTTCAGTCATGGCAGTGAAGATTCTCCTACTATGCTCTCTGTGCTGCACTTGTTGTCCACAGGGACACTAAATATCATTACCTTCCACCTCCCCACACATAACTCCCAGCTACAGCCACAGCATCTACTATTGCCTGCAGCAGAAGCCCTTGCATTATCAAAACAACTTTTTTGGTTTCCTTCTTCATTTCCACAAAATATCACACCCACTTAGCATGTGTCTATTTGCAGTCACATTTGTTTATTATAACATGCCAGCAAAAGATTTCTGGGGAATTAGACATACGCTGTGACTGGCTATGTATACGCATACCTGGACACATAATCCATGTATATACTAATTTTAGTGTATATGTGTATGCACACATATATGGGGGGGCAGGCAGAATAATTGACTTTTTCCCAAAGAGGATTGTTATGGATGTGTAGATTATATCCCAAATGACCTCAGTAGAGGAAGCTATCTTGTCACATGCTGGGATACAGGATATGGTTAAACTATGATGTGATTAAAACTACTGAACTTCTCTTAGCATTTTATTAGTGACAAAGTAGGAAATAAATAGCTTTTTGTGAGTGTACTCACATTCTGATAAATGGATGGTTTAATTGTGTCTCCTATTTTATTTCATTTTTTTCTTCAATATCTCTCTACCATGTCTTTCCCATCCATTCCTTTTTTGTCCACTTACCCACTTACTGCTATTTAGGCCCTCATTGTCTCTTGCCTCAATTGCTAAAATGCTTCATAATTGGTCTTCCTTTTTCTAGTCTCTCTCTTCTCCCAATCTGTTTTCACATAGCTTTCTAACTGAATTATTTTATGATACAGGGACAACCACATCATATTCCTGCTTAAGAACCTTCAATGGCCCCCAATCACCACTAGGATTAAAAAAGCCAGTTCATATTGAGCATTTTTTTTAATTTAAATTTATTTATTTGACATATTTAGTTTTCAGCATTGATTTTCACAATAGTTTGAATTACAAATTTTCTCCCCATTTCTACCCTCCCCCCCACTCCAAGATGGCATATATTCTGGTTGCCCTGTTCCCCAGTCAGCCCTCCCCTCTATCACCCCCCTCCCCTCTCATCTCCTTTTCCCTTCCTTTCTTGTAGGGCAAGATAAATTTCTATGCCCCATTGCCTGTGCATCTCACTTTCCAATTGCATGCAAAAAACTTTCTTTTGTTTGTTTTTGAACATCTGATTCTAAAACTCCAAGTTCCAAATTCTCTCCCCCCTTCCCTTCCCACCCACCCTCCCCAAGAAGTCGAGCAATTCAACCTAGGCCACATGTGTATCATCATGTACAACCCTTCCATAATACTCATGTTGTGAAAGACTAACTACATTTTGCTCCTTCCCAACCCATCCCGCTTTATTGAATTTTCTCCCTTGACCCTGTCCCCTTTCCAAAGTGATTGTTTTTGATTCCCTTCACCCCCATCTACCCTCCCCTCCATCATCCCCCCCCCTTTATTTTTTTTTCTTCCTCCCTCTTCTTTCCTGTGGGGTAAGATACACAACTGAGTATGTATGGTAATCCCTCCTCAGGCCAAATCTGATGAGCGCCAGGTTCACTCATTCCCCCCTCACCTGCCCTCTCCCCTCCTCCCACAGAACTGCTTCCTCTTGCCACCTTTATGTGAGATAATCCACCCCATTCTATCTCTCCCTATCTCTCTCTCTCAGTATGATGTTCTCTCATCCCTTAATTTCATTTTATTTCTTTTAGATATCTTCCCTTCATCTTCAACTCATCCTGTGTCACACATATATATACACATAGATATATACATACATACACATTCACATATATATATATACATAAACATATATATATATATATGCATATTCCCTTCAGCTACCCTAATACTGAGGTCTCATGAATCATCCCTGTCCTCTTTCCATGTAGGAATGTAAACAAAACAGTTCAACTTTAGTAAGTCCCTTGCAATTTCTGTTTCTTGATTACCTTTTCATGCTTCTCTTGATTCTTATGTTTGAAAGTCAAATTTTCTATTCAGTTCTGGTCTTTTCACTGAGAAAGCTTGAAAGTCCTCTATTTTATTGAAAATCCATATTTTGCCTTGGAGCATGATACTCAGTTTTGCTGGGTAGGTGATTCGAGGTTTTAATCCTAGCTCCATTGACCTCCGGAATATCGCATTCCAAGCCCTTCGATCTCTTAATGTAGAAGCTGCCAGATCCTAGGTTATTCTGATTGGGTTTCCACAATACTCAAATTGTTTCTTTCTGGCTGCTTGCAGTATTTTCTCCTTGATCTGGGAGCTCTGGAATTTGGCGACAATATTCCTAGGAGATTTCTTTTTTGGACCTATTTGAGGAGGCAATCGATGGATTCTTTCAATTTCTATTTTGCCCTGTGACTCTAGAATATCAGGGCAGTTCTCCTTCATAATTTCTTGAAAGATGATATCTAGGCTCTTTTTTTGATCATGGCTTTCAGGTAGTCCAATTATTTTTAAATTATCTCTCCTGGATCTATTTTCCAGGTCAGTGGTTTTTCCAAGGAGATATTTCACATTGTCTTCCATTTTTTCATTCCTTTGGTTCTGTTTTATAATATCCTGGTTTCTCATAAAGTCACTAGCTTCCACTTGCACGAATCTAATTTTTAAAGTAGTATTTTCTTCGGTGGTCTTTTGGACCTCCTTTTCCATTTGGCTAATTCTGCCTTTCAAGGCATTCTTCTCCTCATTGGCTTTTTGGAGCTCTTTTGCCATTTGAGTTAATCTGTTTTTTAAGGTGTTGTTTTCTTCAGTGTATTTTTCAGTATTTTTTTGGGTCTCCTTTAGCAAGTCATTGACTTGTTTTTCATGGTTTTCTCACATCCTTCTCATTTCTCTTCCCAAGTTTTCCTCTACTTCTCTAACTTGCTTTTCCAAATCCTTTTTGAGCTCTTCCATGGCCTGGGACCAGTTCCTGTTTTTCTTGGAGGTTTCTGTTGTAGGCTCTTTGACTTTATTAATTTCTTCTGTCTGTGTGTTTTGGTCTTCTTTGTCAGCAAAGAAAGAATGCAGAGTCTGAGACTGAATCTCGGTGCGTTTTCGCTGCCTGGCCATAATCCCAGCCAACTAACTTGACCTTTGAGTTTTTCAGTGGGGTATGACTGCTTGTAGACTACAGAGTTCTATGTTCCACGTTTGGGGGGGAGGTGCCAGCTCTGCCGCACCAGCATTGCTCCTTCCCCAAGGACCCCCAACCCGAACTGGGCTCAGATCTTCGGCAGGCTGTGCACCCCTGCTCTGATCCGCCACTTAATTCCTCCCACCAGGTGGGCCTGGAGCCGGAAGCAGCAGCAGCCGTAGCTGCCCCACCTCCGCTGCCCCCGGGGCTGGAAGCCGAACCGCGAACTCCTTCCACTCCCGCAGCTTTTCCCACTAACCTTCTCAGTAGTCTTTGGTGTTTGTGGGTTGAGAAGTCTTGTAACTGCCTCAGCTCACTGAATCAGAGCGCTAGGGCCCCCTCCACCGGGCTTCTGGTCTGGATGGTCCAAGTCGCTCAGGGTGGGCTCTACTCTACTCCGTTCCCAGCTCCCAGCTCCGTGCGGGATAGACCTCACCCAGAGACCATCCAGGCTGTCCTGGGCTGGAGCCCTGCTTCCCTCTGCTGTTCTGTGGGTTCTGCCATTCTAGAATTGGTTCAGAGCCATTTTTTATAGGTTTTTGGAGGGGCTCGGCAGGGAGCTCATGCTGGTCCCTGCTTTCCAGCTGCCATCTTGGCTCCGCCCCCCGACCACACCTCATATTGAGCATTTAAAACCACTTCACGATCCAACTCTAATCTCTCTCTCCAAATTAGTTTAATCCTTTACTCCCTCATATATTTTATGTTCTATCCAAACTTGACTACTTATTATTCTTTATTCACAATAATTCATTTCCCATGTCCATGCCTTTTCACGGGCTGGTCCCCATGCTTGGACTTCATTATCTCCTCATATTTGTCTCTTAGAATCCTCAGTTTCTTTCAAGGTTCACTTCCAGTATCTTTTTCTGCAAATATCTTTTTCTTTCCTGAGGCTTCCCCTACTTGTGAATACCCTTCCATGTTACTTTATATTTATTTTTCACATATTTTGTATAATTCCAAGGGAAATTTCCTTCCCACCTGAGTCAATTCCACTTGAAGTAGGAAACCACCTATACATTCATTATGGGTTATTTAAATGCCCCTCTGAATGAAAGCATGCTCAGCACTGATTTACTGTTGTGCCTAGAATTTTCAGCACTAAGATCAACTCATAACAGCTTTTAAAGAGATAAGTATTATAGTTGGGTTAAGCTTTCTATTGATTCATTTAAAATAAGTATTTTCATCTGGTTAAGATTTTTATTGTTCATTGTGTCAACTTGGTCAAAAAACTGATTCCCTAACTACTCACCAACACTCTGGTACTTAGTTATGCTGGTCTTTGAACGGCTTTTTCAGTTTCTAATACCATAGTCTTAGGATCTGGCTGCTGTTGGAACCTTTTTATTTTGGTAAGAACTGTCAGAATTTCACCTCTATTTGCATGGCTTTAAAGATCCCAGGGTCACCTTTGTGTTTGTGGAAGCATTGTGGATGCACTTCTGGGGAGGTGACTATTCTTCTAATGAGGCCCTATGTCTATGAATCAATCAATTAAAACGCTTTTCTTATAAGCTTCTGTTGTGTTAATGTGATTAAAGATCTTCCCTGACCATTCATCCCTTTAATAGGCTTCAGGTGGAGCTAGTTAAGAGAAGCTTGATTAGGAGAGGCTTGTTTATAGGAAGGCCCATACCCTTTTTTAAATATGTGCAATATGTGGGCCCCAGGCCCACACCCTTTTGCTAATTAGGTCATGAGTGGTGTGAAGCTCTGAGGCCCTAAAAAGGGTGTATATGTATACATACATACACACACACACACATATATATATATATATATATATATATACACATACATATATATATACACACACACACACACACACACACACACATATATATATATACCCCAGTGTAGCCATTAAGCTCAGAGACAACTGGAGAGAGAGAGAGAGAGAGAGAGAGAGAGAGAGAGAGAGAGAGAGAACCTCAAGGGCTCTCAAAACTGAAAGCTCTCAGGACTGTGGGAAGAGAGGATGCAGGCAAGCAGACAGCTAGAATTTGTGAGTGAGTGTTTATGGGAAAGCCCTGGAAGAAGGGAAGGTTACAGGATGGCTTGGCTCCTGGCTGTGATATTGTGTTCTAATTTCCTTGCTGTTACAATGAAGTAGACTTACTGGTTTGGGGATACAATTACTGCTATGTCGAATTGGAATTATTGGTTTTGGGATTTAATCCTCTGGTGTCTGAATAAATGTTTTACTTCTTCTGCCTTCTATATATAGAGACTATAAATTCTGCAATACCAAACTATACAGGCATAATCATGGTCACCATTGATATCATGAATCTTGCCTTACTGATACTGCTTCCTATGTGGGAGACATTGTGCTAAGTACTGGGGGGAAACAAAGGAAGAGTAAAATATTCCTTACCCTCAAGCAGATTTCACAATCTCATAAGAATCCTAAATGATAATGGATGCAAAGGACAAAAGAAAGATGAACGGTAGGTACAAGTAAGCTATGACATATAAGCAATAATGAAGTGCAAGTGAGAAATTTCATAAAATACATCACCAAAAACATATATGACTAGAAAAGGAAGTGGGTCAATCACATGGTGAGAGAAGGGAATAAGAGATGGGCAAACTGAATGCTGCTCCGTTAGTACCCAGAAGCTCTCCCTATCCCTAACTGATTTTAGATGTAAACTCTCTGGCACATTGGGTAGAACCTTTCTGGGAGATTTACGCAAATACATGGACAAGAATCACACTATATAAAGAAATCTTACGTGTGGCTTGGGGTCTATTCAAGTGGGAAAAATACTCACAATCAAACACAGAATTATGGGACCTCAGATTTGGAAGGGACCTAAAGGCCATCTGATGGAATCTATTCATGAATGAGAATCTCTATTGTGTCATATCAAATAAATGGTCATATAGTTTTTGCTTACGGAACTCGAGTTCCACTCTTAGGGAAGGGGAAACCCACAGCTTCTTTAGGCCAGTCCTCCTATTCCTGAATACCTCAATTATTAAGGAACTCTTCCTTTTATCAGCCACGCTTCACTTCCCTCCTCCTACCACCTTCACAAATACCTTGTTACTGCTTTTCTTCCTTTTCCTTCTTAGTTATAGATAGATAGACCATATCCCCTCCTTGAGGACCTGAATTATCTTTGCTTTTATTTTATTTCTTGAAACTATATCTCCCTATCTTACCCAGGCTGGAAGTTCAGTGGGCACTCATGAGCCCAATCCCAATAATGGGAACTTTGACTTGCTCTTTTTGGGACCTTGGACTGTTTGTCCCTTCACAGACAGCTCTGTGTTCCTATCCTGGGGCTCACCATACCAGTTCTGGAGTTAGTGATGACACCGCATTGGCCCAGTCCACCAAGGCTCAAAACTCCTGAACTCAAGCCATCTACCAGCCTCAGCCTCCCAGGTTTCAGAGACTACAAGTGTTTAACCCTTCATGCTTAAATAGGCAATCTCGTTCTCCTCCCTAGACATCACCCTCCTATCTATCAATCTATCTATCTATCGAACATCTCTATCTGTTCTACCATCTATCCAAAATTTATATATTTATCTGATGGCTCTCTCTATTAATAAGTGTTTTTATTCCTTTCTTCCTTCCTTCCTTCCATTCATTCCTCCTGCTGCTCTTAGGTCTCTCTGTGGGACAAAGCAAAAGCTACCATATCTTCTCAAAGTCTTTTCTGGCCTAAATGTCTCCATTTTCTTCAACTAATCTTCATATGGCACAACCTCAAGAACCATTCCTCACCTCCATCATCCATAATTCATGATTTCATCATAAATATGTTAATAGGGATTAGCTTGCATGATTAACCTAAAGCTATGAGGGCTTCCAGTCCAAAGTAGACCAGAGGCACAAGCTCTGCATGATTCATCGTGAGAACTTTTTTTTTTTTTTTAGAACTTTTACACTGCCTAAAGTCACATCCTTAAGATACCCAAGTTGTTAAAAAGAGACAAATCTCACCAAACAACTGGAATTTGGGGGTCTGTAAGACAACAAACTTTTGATTGGTTGACTCTTTTAAACATCTTTTACATTGAATAGACAGCTTTAATCTTGATGACATTCTAGAATCTGCCATTTAGGTCTTGGTCCCTCTCAGAGTTCCCACAGCAGTCATACAGGGATGACCTCGCTCTAGGCTTACTGTCTGAAATGCTTTCTCTTTCTTGGGAGACTTGTGCTATTTAGCGAATGCTAAGTAAAATTAATTACCCCTTTTGTAAAAATTAATCTCTTTAGACCAGCACTTCTTTATAATTTAATGAAAGATCAGAATATAAAGATGTTCAATTTTGATTATTTGCTCATTTACAACACGTTTTTGTCACAACTCTATTGGGTTTTATCATCAGTCAGCAAAATAAGCGTAACAGCATATTCCTGCCTCTGGATTATGTAGATAAAATGCAGAAATGCCATTTACATTTTCATTCTTTTCACTGAGCAACAAACCCAGGCAGGCAAGGAAATTAAAATTTACAACTTAATTGGATTTTCATACTGTCTTACCAGGTAATATTGTTTTCCCTCTCTTTATTATTGTATTCAAATGTCGGGTTTAATTCTAAAAGTGCATCTCTGAAGGTTAAAGGCCTTTCATGGTAAATACTTCATTTAGAAACATTTAAAATCTATCACCCTTCTCTGTGTGGGAAGATATGTCTTCTGCGGGAATGGTATTTCAATTTAATTATGAAGCAAGAAAATGTCTAGGATTAATGCTGTGTTGTCCTGAAACATATGCCTTGACCAATTTCTCTTTCTATGCTTATTC
This sequence comes from Trichosurus vulpecula, assembly GCF_011100635.1. Taxonomy (NCBI): domain Eukaryota; kingdom Metazoa; phylum Chordata; class Mammalia; order Diprotodontia; family Phalangeridae; genus Trichosurus; species Trichosurus vulpecula. Next base: position 536,860,375 of record NC_050573.1, read on the forward strand.
TAGTTGGTATTTTCAAGACAAGTGGAAGCAAGAAATGTACAACTGGGTTTACATATTTATGAAAGCATAATGTAGGGAGGAGAAATGCCTCATTTTTTAAAGACCTGTTCTAAGGATATTTAGCATCTCTGGGAGATCAGAATAGAAATTGTAAGAAATATGTTGGACTATAGGTTTGGTCAAGGACTTTTTTTTTTATAAATTTCTTTATTTAATTTTAGTTTACCACGCATGGTTCTACATAGTTTTGAGTTCCAGTTTTTCTCCCCTCCCTCCCCCCTCCCTCCCCAAGATGGCATGGAATCTCATCTCATATAACTTTCATGTATAACTTCGCATTGAATTAATTTATGCGCTAGTCAAGTCGTGGAGAAGAATTTTGACCAATGGAATGAATCATGAGAAAGAAGAAACAGAACCAAAAAAAAACAAACCCAAAAACAAAAACAAAAGAGAAGCAGAAAAGGCGAGCATGTAGTGTGCCTCAGTCTGTATTCAAACTTCGCAGTTCTTTGTCTCGATGAAGATAGCATTCTCCATCGTGAGTCCCCTGGAGTTGTCCTTGTCCCTTAGGTTGCTGAGAAAAGCACAGTTTGTCAGGGTTGGTCCTCATGGAATCCATATATCTGTGGCTGTGCACAACGTTCTCCTGGCTCTGCTCCGCTCACTCAGCATTATGTCGTGTAGGTTTTTCCAGGTTGTTATGAAGTCTGCATCATCCCCATTTCTTATGGCACAATAGTATTCCATTACCTTCATGTACCACAGTTTGTTCAGCCATTCCCCAATTGATGGGCATCCCTTTGATTTCCAATTCTTGGCTACCACAAAGAGAGCCGCTATGAATATTCTTGTACATATGGGTCCTTTTCCCACTTGCTTGATTTCTTTGGGATACAACCCTAGAAGTGGTATTGCTGGGTCAAAGGGTATGAACATTTCTATAGCCCTTTGGGCATAGTTCCAAACCGCCCTCCAAAATGGCTGGATCAGCTCACAACTCCACCAGCAATGCAACAATGTTCCAATTTCCCCACATCCTTTCCAGCATTTATCATTCTCCTGATTTGTTATTTTAGCCAATCTGACAGGAGAGATGTGGTATCTAAGAGTTGTTTTGATTTGCATTTCTCTAATCAGCAGCGATCCAGAGCATTTTTCCATATGCCTGTAGATAGCTTTAATTTCTTCCTCTGAAAACTGCCTGTTCATATCCTTTGACCATTTCTCAATTGGGGAATGGCTTGTATTCCTATATATTTGGCTCAGCTCCCTGTATATTTTAGAGATGAGGCCTTTATCAGAGATACTAGTTGCAAAGATTTTCTCCCAATTTTCTGCTTCCCTCCTAATTCTTGTTGCATTGGCTTTTTTTGTACAAAAACATTTCAATTTGACATAATCAAAATTATCCATTTTGCATTTTGTAATGCTCTCTATCTCTTGTTGGGTCATGAATTCTTTACTTTTCCACAAATCTGATAAGTAAACTATTCCTTGCTTTCCCAAATTACTTAGAGTATCAACTTTTACTCCTAAATCATGAACCCATTTTGACTTTATTTTGGTATATGGTGTAAGATATTGGTCTATGCCCAGTTTTTGCCCTACCATTTTCCAATTTTCCCAACAGTTTTTGTGAAATAGTGAATTATTAGCCCAGAAACTGGCCTCTTTGGGTTTATCAAAGAGTAGATTGCTAAACTTGTTGATTTCACCTATTTGTGTACCTATCCTATTCCACTGATCCACACCCCTGTTTCTTAACCAGTACCAGGCAGTTTTGATGACTGCTGCTGTGTAGTACAGTTTAATATCTGGTGTGGCTAAGCCACCATCTCTAGCATGTCTTTTCATTGATATCCTAGATACTCTAGACCTCTTGTTTTTCCAAATGAATTTTGTTATTATTTTGTCCAGCTCAGTAAAAAAATTTTTTGGTAGTTCGATTGGTATGACACTGAATAGATAGATTAATTTAGGTAGAATTGTCATTTTTATTATATTAGCTCGGCCTAACCATGAGCAACTGATATTTCTCCATTTATTTAGATCTGATTTTATTCGCGTGAAAAGCGTTTCATAGTTATGTTCATATAGGCCCTGGGTTTGTCTTGGCAAACAGACTCCCAGATATTTTATAGTGCCTTCAGTAACTTTGAATGGAATTTCTCTTTCTATCTCTTGGTCAAGGACTTTTAAGAACTGTTCTGAAATTCAAATTCAGTCCCTCATCACCTTCCCCTCCAAGACTACCTAGCTTCTATCAAGCCATAATTTAGATGCAATCTTCTCCCTGAAGCCTTTCCTAATCTCTCACCACTCTCATTCCAACTCTTTCAACTTCTTAGAACGCTCTCCCTCTTGAAATTGTTTTGTGGTTACTTCTCCAGTCCATGTTGTATTCATGCAGTAGAATGTCTGCTCCTTGAAGGCATGCTATTTCTCTTATCCATGAATCCACGGCACCTACTTATAATACCTTGAATATGGCAGGTATGTTATAAATATCTATTGAATTTAATTGAATATCCTTGAAGCACAATTTATTTTGTTTTAAACTTTTATTGATAACCCATTTCCAGATATACTCTCCAACCCCAACCCCAGGTTTTTTTTTCTTTTTGTAACAGCAACAATAGCAAACTGATACAAGGACCATGTGTGTGCAATACTGCGTACCCATAATTCTCTACTCCTCTGCCTGAAAAGCACAAAAGTACCTTTTCTTAAGTGCAGGGCAAGGACAGGTCATTTGGCCATTGTAATTCTATAGCCTTTAAGCACTAATGGTCATATTATATGTGTGTATATATATATATATATATATATATATATATATACACACATTTATACACATGCATATATATGTATACACATGTGTATGTGCATTTATATGTGTACATGTGTGTATATATATGTGTGCATATGGGTGTGGCTGTATGTATATATTTGTTTGTGTGTGTGTATAATATATGTAGTCATCAAGCATATTGTTTTCCTGCTGCTTCTTATTTCTCTCTGAATTAGTTCACACAAAGTTTTTCATGTTAATCTGAATTCCTTATGCTCTGCTTACGGGATGATTCTACTCCATTCACAGGAATGAGTGTAAGAAAGTTTAAGAAACTTTCAGAGTCTTTCCCTCTCAGATTGATATTTTGCCATGGTAAATATATCCATTTTCTGTCTCAATTTTTACCTAGCCCTTAATCATTGAAAGTGCTTTGCCTCAAACAAATTGAGGCCTGGAAAACACCTTAATTTAGAAAGACCAATGTCACCCACTGCATCCCAGGCTATCACCTGTCATCTTAAGCTATACCTTGCCACTGGACTTAAATGACTCTTGTGGAAATGGAGTGGTTAATGACTCCACTAACCACCTTGATTTTCCTGAGCTTGCTTATTATCCAGAGGCCAGACTGACCTGGGAATCAGAATCAGGCAATCAGGAGTCTGACTGAGCACCCCTTGAGCTTGACATGCCAGAGATCCTTTGTAGTGCTAACTTGCTGAACCCAGAACTCCTTCTGCTGTGCCAGTGACCATAGAACTGACAAGCTGGTTATACCAGCTCTAACAGACAGAACTAGCACAAGCATCCTATTTCTGGGACCTTGGAGACTTTTCAGCTTGACCCTCTTCCTTGTTCTGTGTACCCTGGGGCACCTTGTGACTTCTGTGAAACAACCTTTTCAAGGCCAAAATCAAACTCTCATTGGCAGTACCTGATTCTGTGACATAGCCATTCCCACCCAACTTTGTGGGTTTTTTTTTTTGTTTATAGAATCTGTATAACTTAACCCCAAAGTGAGGTCAGTTCCCACTGCAGCTGTGCAAGCATGACACCAGCTTGAGAGAAATAAAACAAGCATATAACCTAATTCTGTTAGTCTTTCTTATATTGAACTCTGGGGTTGACACTCTGGAGGAGAGAGTGAGGCTGATGACTTTGCACACTCACTTAAATCCAATTCAACCACAAGTTAAGACATCACGCGACTGATGTCATTGGTCCTCTTTCAGAATGAAGGGCAAACAACAACAAGAATTCCATTACATTCATATGTCACAGTTTGTTTAGCCATTCCCCATCAACAAGCAGTCATCTTGTTTCTAGTTTTTTTGCTACCACAATAAGCGTTATTATGAATATCTGAGTATATGGGGAACCTCTCTCTCTCCCTCTCTCTCTTCTCTCTCATTCTCTCTCTCTCTCTCTCTCTCTGTCTCTCTCTGTCTCTCTCTGTCTCTCTCTGTCTCTCTCTGTCTCTGTCTCTCTGTCTCTGTGTCTCTGTCTCTCTCTCTGTCTCTCTCTCTCTCTCTCTGTCTGTCTCTCTGTCTCTGTCTCTCTGTCTCTGTCTCTCTCTGTCTCTGTCTCTCTGTCTCTGTCTCTCTCTCTCTCTCTCTCTCTCTCTCTGTCTCTCTCTGTCTCTCCCTTCCTCCTTTTGGGGACATATGCCTAGCAGTGGGATGTGTGGATCAAAGGGCCTGAATAGATTACTTGGTATTTCTTTTTTTGCATAATTCCAAATTGATTTCATGAACAGTTGGACCAATTCACAGCTCTACCAACAGTGCATTAATGTGCCTATTTCCCTCTTCTGTTGTCCTTGCTAATTAGCTGAAAATGATGCAAACCTCAGTTATTTTAACCTGCATTTCTCCTATTATGGAGGGTTTGGAGCAATCTTTCATATGATTATAAATAGTTTTTTAATTCTTATCAGAAATAATTGCTCATACTCTGATTATTTATTTGGGACTGACTCTTGATCAGATATAGGTATCATATACATTTATTTCATGTGGGTTGTGTCCTGGTGCACTGGACAGAATGCTGGAGATAGAATTAAGACCTAAGTATGAATTCTGCCTCAGATACATGCCAGCTTTGCGCGACCCTGGTAAAGTAACTTAACCTCTGTGGGTCTCAGTTTCCCCATCTGTAAATAAGAAGGGGGAGGGGTTGGATTTGATGACTTCAAAGATCTTTCCTAGATCCTAATCTATGCCATGATTATATATCATGGATATCAATCATTTATCAGAGATATCTTCTGCAGAGATATTCTTATAACGAATAGCTTCTCTTCTTATCCTTAATGTATTGATGTTCTTCCTGCAAAAGCTTTTTAATTTTGTAAAATCAAAATTATTTATTTTACCCTTTGTGATCTCCTCTAATCTAGTTTCAGGATAGGTACTTTTAAAAATCATGTTAAAATTGCACCTTTCATGATTCTGCTTTGTAGGGTTTTTAGCATAAAGATGTGTACTACTTTATCAGAGACTATCTTCATCTATTGTCATGATCATGTAGTTTTAGATGGTTTTGTTTTTAAATCAATTAATAATTTTAGTTATTTTCCTAATGTTGAATCATCCTTGCATCCTTGGTCTACATCCAACTTGGCCAAAGGGAATGTTTTTAATTACTATTATCGCTACTGTGTTACAATAGTCTTTTTGTTGAATATCATTGTCACCTAAAGGTAAACTTGAAAAAAGAGCTCTCACTTATTTGTTCTCATCATCTTGAATTGTCCTGTTTCTAAGGTAAGTAGTCTCTAAATTACAAAATGTTTATTTGACTGTAACTGTTTTCATTGGTGTAGGGAGCCCCCAGTGAGGAAACACCTTCTGCCCATGCAGATCGGCACCTTTTTACAGCTTATAATTTAAAAAATAATCTGGAAGTTCTGAGTTTCTGAAACTTCTCTAGTGTCATATGGCCAGTGTGTATCAGAGACAGAAGTTGAATCCAAGTTTTCTTGACTTAAAGGCTCACTCTGTAGCTGTGCTCTTGTGTGGTCATATTTATTAACTTGTAGAATTTTATGCTCATTTTATAGAGTAGGAAAATGAACCATAGAGAAGTGAAGTGACATTGTTATAGGGTCACAATAAACCAGTTCTAGAGGCAGCAAGAATGCATTGGAAAGAATAGTAGATTTACAGTTAAATGGCCTGAGTTTTCGTTCAAAATTCTGCCACTTCATTTTTAAACTCTAGTTACTTGATATATTCTTCCAAGTGTCATTTTAATATGCAAGTGGTTCAACAAAGACATAAATTATGAAAGTTCTAGAAAGAATGCTGGATGTAGCTTAGGAGGAAATAGTCATAATTTACTCTATGGTATGACTATTGGTTTCAGCTCTAAAACCAGCCCTCTCATATTTCAGGTTTGATGTTGGGATGAAATGAAAAGGTACTCACAAGTTATTGAACAATTAACAAAAGGAGGTCATCTTTGCCCTAACATAGTAAGACTATGCAACAAGGATATACTGGAACATTGCTTTTCTGGATGGGGTCCCCTGTCTCCATATAGAAACACCATCAAGGCAGGATATGGTGAAGAACATGACAAAGCACATGATCTTCAGAAACTTCAAGTCACACAATGGCTGCATGTGGGTGTAACTTTTAATGTCTTTAGGTGACCAGGAAATTGTGTCAGGCAAATAGGGGCCAACTAGGTGCTGGATCAATTTGTCTCCTGAGGAGAAATTAATCATTTTTGCAGGAGAGAAAGAAGGATAAGCTTAACCTATTTTGTGAAAAAAGGCTGGCAGACATTAGTTCTGTCACAACAACCAAAAATATAACCAAAAGTTAGTAAATGATGACATTTCAAGCGATAAGTTGATGAATAGAAGCTAAATTCATTCAAAAAAGTTACAGTGTTTGAGATCTGTGTTGACAGTGACAGTACCTACAAGATTCCTGACAACCCCAATAAATTAGGAGTGAAGCTGCATATGCTCCCTCTTCTCCTGCTCCTTCAAGTCTCAGCTCAAGCTTCACTTTTTACTGATGGGCTATACTGATTCCCACACCCACCTACCCCCATTGCTAGTACCCTCATTCATGAAATTACTTTGTATATATTTTACTTTTACTTAACTGTCAACTGTTACTCCCTTACCCCTCCAACAGAATGTAAGCTCCTTGAGGGACTGTTTTAGCTGTGTATTACCACTGCCATGCTTAGAACGTGGAAGATGTTAGTAAATGCTTACTGAATTGACTGAATGAATGTGAAGAAAGGGAGGAAGTGAACTAAAAAAAAATTTAAGTGGGAATTCCTGGAGGGGAATGTTATTGAAATCAGTGACAAAGTTGAGAAAGGTACTAAATCTTCTTCCATCTTTCTCCCATTTTTTTTCAAGGGTGAAACAGCAGTGTTAGGCTATTCCATGGTTGTGGACCTCTTCACATATTCATAAACAATAACACCTAATGGGACTTCATTTATACATATGGATGGCCATAACATATATTTAAGGCAGAGTGCTTGTACCAAACATGCAGCTGTTCTCCTTAAGGAGCATAATGAATCAAAGTATTGTCTAGTATCATACTTTGTTAAAGGGTTTTTTTTAATCAGTCATCAGCTGCCAGTTTCTTCAAGTAGAGAAATATTAAGTGTATGCCTACAGAGATAAACTCATAGCCTTTGGTGGTCCAGACTTATAATTTTATTGGCATAAAGTAACAGTTTTCAAACTTTTTGGTCTGCAGACCCCTTTATACTCTTAACAATTATTGAGGATTTCCATATATCTATTGATATTTATTGTATTAGAAAGTAAAATGTCAGTCTTATTCAATCTTATGATATCACAGACCCCTTGAAAGGGGTCCCCAGACCCACATTTTGAGAACCACTGGTGTAGAGAACTCTCCATAAAAAAGAAAAAAAATCCATCTTTTAATCAATAAGTATTCATTAACCCCTACAAATTGCCGATGCTAAGCATAAAAATTACAAAGAATTGAATAATCCCTGTTTTCAAGGAGCTTGCCTCGATTAGATCAGCCACCATTCCTCAACTTATAGTTTTAGAGAACTGCCTATGAGTTCTGAGAGGTTAAGTAACTTGGGCATGGTCTTAACCTAGCCTTTCAGAAGTAGGATTTGAACCTGACTCTGAAGCCAGCTTTTTTATGAGTTAAGCCACACTACCTCTCTGAGAAATTGTTTATTTTATAAGAGGAGGAGTAGTCTATGTTCCAAGGAGTCTGCCAGGAGCCCCATTGTAAGGGATGTGGCATTTGTTGCTTAAAGTCATGTTTGTGTCTTTTATCTGCTAAGGATTCTAGCAACTAATGCCTTTGATTATGCCTTGAGTAAACAGGAGATCTCTGCTTGTCTCCTTGTAGAGAGATTTTAAGGGTGATTATTCTCTTTGCAAAGAAAAGAAAGCAGAGAAAAGTATTGGACCCTGTAGCCAGTGAGAAGTTCAGGAGATGAGGGTAAAGGTTCTTTCTTTTTTCTTTCTTTCCTTCCATATCTATTCATTCCTTTACCTAACTAGTCATTCATTTATCTATTTGTTTGTTTATTGACTTCTTTGTTTGTTTGCTTGTTTATTAGATAACCAAGGGAATGAATTTGTAGGATGAGAATGAAAGGGGAGTTAGAATTCTTGGAAGGTCCAGCAAAAGATTTGAGACATAGCAGATTTATCTAGATCAAAGGAAGTTTTAGAGAGTTGTTGTGGTTCCTTTGTTTTTTTTTTTTTAAGGCCAATGACAACCTTGGAGGATGTCTTGACTTGTGCATGAATTGGATTTAAGTGAGGCTGAGTTGCACAAAGTCATCAGCCTCACTCCCTCTTCTAGAGTCACTGAAGTCCAGTGGCAAGACAATATCCCAGACTACTGGAGATGACACAGGATGCAGTGGATGACTTCAGCATTCTTGATGTCTGACCAAGCTCTATGTGCTCCATGGCCCCTGCTTCAGCCACCTTTATGGCCTTGCAAAAAAAAATGTTCTCATCCACTCACTCTAGTAGGGGAAGTCCTCATATGCAAGAGGTAGATATACCCCTAACTGATGCCTGTTGGTTACCCTCAACCTGGTATGGTACATCTGCCAAGGCAGCTTTCCCAGGCTGTGACCATACACATACTACAGTTTCAGGGAGCCACAGGTGAAAGTTGAGGGACAGGTGGACACCAAAGGCGGATAAACAGCCCTGAGAAGGCCATATCCAAAGCTGAATTTTCTATCTATCCTTTGTACCTGGCTTTAAATAGCTTATACTTAAACCATCTTGAGGTCAATAGTGATGTAGATATGAGGGATAAATAAGAAAACTGACTTAAGAGTATTTTACCTTCCTGTTGGTTTATTGTGAGCAAGAGGAAAGAGATGGGCTAAACAAAAAGGTGAAAGATAAGAGACAGGTCCTAAATATTTAGAATATGACAATGAAGGTAGGAAATGAAAAGGTGGCTGTCTGATGGGACATTGCATTTGGCATTGTGGGGATTTGTGAAATAGTTCAACCCTGTTTGGTTTATAGGCAAAACGGTATGCTGAAGCTTTCATGTAAAAGAAAAAAACCTTTTGTAGTAAAAGATATAGATCTCCCTATCACCACACTAGAAAACTGGCACTTTTATTACCATATATAAGAAAGTCATTGCATGTAGCATATTGGCTGGAGGGCTAAGGTTGAGGTTAGGAAGATAAGGGTTCCAATCCCATCTCAGACACTTACTAGCTGTGTGGCACTGAGCATGTCTCTTTGCTTTAGTAGAGATAGGGTGTGGTAAAGATGCCACGAGATATCATATGTTTGTAGATATCTGGATAGGCAGAGTATTTATTAAATGCTCACTATATGGTAGGCACTGTGCTAAGTGCTGGGGATACAAATACAAGCAAACAAGACAGTCACTACCCTCAAGGAGCCCAGATTTTAATGGGGGAAAATGACCCAAATTGGAGCTGGAAAGGAAGAGGGTGCAATGGAAGGGAATCATCCTGGAGGCCTGTTTGCTGGCAAGATGAGGCAAAAGCTGACATATCAGAGCCCAGGATTCCAGTGACATGGGGATGGTGGAGGGAGTAAAAGCAGCATGATTGTGTGTAGTGGGGAATAAGCATTTCTATAGCACCTGCTCTGTTCCAGTCACTGTGGTAAGTACTTCACAAATGTCATTGTATCCATCCTCACAGCAACCCTGGGAGGGAGGTGCTGTTATCATGTCCTTTTTACAGTCGAGGACATTTAGGCAAACAGAGGTTAAGTGACTTGCCTAGTGTCACACAGCTAGTAAGTATCTGAGGCTGGATTTGAACTCGGGTCTTCCTGACTCCAAGCCCAGCACTCCATCCAATGGGCCACTGGTTGTTGAGGTAAAATATAAAGCACTTGACAGCTTTCATTTTTAGAAGAGGACCAAGGAGTGATATCTTAACTGTTGTGTGAAGGATGAACAATAATAGCATTGTGTGTGTGTGTGTGTGTATAGATAGATAGATAGATAGATAGATAGATAGATAGATAGATGGATAGATATAGATATAGATATAGATATAGATATAGATATAGATATAGATAGATATAGACATAGATATATATAGATATAGATATAGATAGATAGATAGATAGATAGATAGATAGATACATCCCTTAAAGGAAGATATTTTTTAAAATTATGATGATCACCATGCTTTGAGTTCATGGCCTCTTGGGTTCATGGGTTTGAAGCTGGTCAGTTACCCTCAACCTGGTTTAGCCCTCCAGCTAAGAAGGTTTTATGGGGTGTGGCCATCACACATGCTACAGCTTCTTGGAGCCACAGGTGAAAGTGACAGGTGGACACCCAAGGTGAATGAGCAGCCCTCAAAAAGGCTCAGCAAGTTCTCTCACCAGAGGTGCTAGTCCTCCTTAACACCTCATACACCCCCACATGCATGCTCAAGTACATGTGCTCATGCACACACACACACACACACAGACACACACACACACAAGGATCCTATGAGGATATTTATGGCTTATATGCTGTCTTGTGGCATAGGGCTGGCTTTCAAGCTGAAAACACAGCCTGATAGTATGCTACTCATCTCATTTTGAAGATTTAAATGTTTGAAAAATGTTAAATGACCTGTTTCTCTGTTAAGAGTCTTGAGAATGAATTCTACTGTTTCTTTTTTCCTTCTTTCTTTCTTCCTCCTCTGCTCCTTAACCTATACATTCAGTACTGGGCTGTCTCTTTTTTTTCCTCCACTCATTTCAAGAAGTTTAGTTTCTTGAATCTTAAAGTCCAAATCCCAGTGGGGTTGACTCAAGCTTTCCTCCTTCTAAGGCAAATGAATGAGCTCACATGTAGTTGGCTCAGCAAGATGGGATATGAAATTCAGGGATCCTTCCTACCCCTATCCCCATTCCCACACCCAAACATCCCACCCAGAACTCTTTAGTTGAACAGATGTTGGTCTTGGCTTGAGGCCAGGATCTCAGCCCCCAGGCCTTACATGTAGGTCAGAGCAAAGCTGACAACTCTCTGTGTCAGAAATTCTTTTTCTTTCTGAAGTTAGAACCATAGATCAAAGGAATTCAGTTTTGGAAGTGACCTGTGAGGTCATCTAACTGAACCTGTGCCTGAACAGAATTCTTGCTACAATATACCTTATAAAGCAGCCATCCAACTTCTACTTCAAGACCTTAATTACATACCAAGTCAGCCTTCCACTTTAAAATAAAATTTAAAAAAACAAAACAAAACAAAACACTGTGAGGAAGTTGTTTCTTTTGTTCCCTTTAATACTGAACTAAATTTTTTGTCCCTGAAACTTGCACTAATATGATCTCTGGGGCCATCCAAATAAGTAAAATTCTTTTACCATTTGACAGCCCTTGAGATTTTTTTGGATATTTTTCTCATTCAAGATCTATTTTGCTAATTTTACAATACAATAATTTCTCCCTAAACCCCAAATAAGAAGAGAAAGGAGAAAATAGTTCTATTCTCCTCTAGAGGGAAAAGAGAACTTTGTTTTTCCATGCAAAGTTCTCAGCCCCATAAGCTGCAATGCAATACTTCAAAATTATATTGACCAAGTTTCTCTCTTTCTCTCTCTCTCTCTCTCTCTTTCTTTCTCTTTCCTTTCTCCCCTTCTCTTTCTTCCCTCTCTCTTTTTCTCCCCCTTCTCTTTATTCCCTCTTTCTTTTCTCTCTCTCTCTTCCCTCTCCGTTCTCTTTCTCTTCTCTCTCTCTCTCCTCTCTCTCTTTCTTCCTCTTCCCCTCCCTCTCCCATCACTTCCCCTATATGGAACTTTTCTAGGGTGTATCTCAGACTGTGAAAGTGAAAATCACATACAACATAACATCTGGAGAACTGGAATTGTAGCCTGTCTCAAATACTTGCTAGCTATGCAATTTTAGGCAAAACCTCTCTAAGCTTTAGTTTTCTCACTTGGAAGGAAAGAATAAAAAAGTGGTGATGGTGGAAATGGCATTTGTACTACATGTTTTACAGGCATTTTTTAGGAAAGTACTTTGCAAATCTAAAAGTGCAATATAAATATTAATCATTAATATTGTGCAGCAATTCTACATCCTCTAGTGGATAGATAGTCAGACTCATGGTCAGAAAAGCCTTGGTTTAGGTCCCGCATCTGACACATACTGACTGTTCCTTAACCTCTCAGTGTGTAGGAAACTCTCTAAATTGCAGAGCATGTGCCCATTCCACAATGGTAAAGTGATTTTCCTCAATGGGAGATCCTCATACTAATGAAATCATTAGTATGTCTATATTAAAGTATTAATGTAGTATGTACAGATGTAATAATGTGGGCTATATGTATTAAATGATATGTATATTTAAACAGTGGGCAGGTGGGTGGTACAGATAGAGTACCAGGAAGACTCATCTTCGTGTGTTCAAATCTGGCCTCAGACACTCAGTAAGTAGTATGACCCAAGTCACTTAATCCTGTTCGCCTCAGTTTCCTCATCTGTAAAATGAGCTGGAGAAGGAAATGGCAAACCACTCCACTATCTTTGCCAAGAAAACCCCACATGGGGGTCATGAAAATACAGATACGACTGGAACAATTGAATAACAAAATAATTAAACAACATATAGACGTGCACATATATGTATACCTACGTATGTATAAACACACATCACATAGAAATATTAGAATTTGATAATATAATAATTTATAATAATAATTGTCTACCTGATCCCCAAGTAAATATGCCAAGCCACGTGGCTCCTGCAGACTCTTGCTCTGAAGATCTATGCTGACTAGGACAAAATGAGGAAAATCAAGCATCTGCTCTGAGCAGGGAGCTAATTATAGACCTGCCACTGAACTTAGGAAGACTTTTGGCCCCATGCATCACCTGCTCAGTGAGGCAAGAAGGAACCTATCTGAGGTATTTGCTGCACTCAGCTCTTCCTGCTCCCGGGGAGGGGGAAGAAGGCATTTCAGTTGTTCACTTATATACCACTTTCATCAATATATCCTCCTCTCCTTTTCTATAGTCCATTCTTGTCACACTAGCTGGGGCAAATTTGACACCAGCCTGAAAGCCATACTAAGGCAGGATTAAAAGCCGACCTTTGTCTTACCCTAGAGTTGGCCTCCTGTAGCAAGTAGCTTTGACAGCTGTTGCAACCTGGTAAGACACTATGGCTCACCCCTTGGGAGCAATAGAGATTGGAGGGGGAGGTGGGGTGCAGAATTCTTCCCTGTAGGTTTCCTCTAGGCCAGGATGAATAATAATAGCATTTCCATAAATAATAAATGTCATAATAGCATTTATATAGTACTTTAAGACTTAGAAAATACTTTACAATGGTAGAAGGAGTTTGTTCAGTGGGAAATCTTTATACTAATGAAATTAGTATTATGTCTGTATTAAAGTATTAATGCAGTAGGTATAAATGCAATAATTTGGAATATATGTATTAAGTGGTAGGTATATTTAAACGGTGGGCAGTAGGTGGCATAGTGGATAGAGTGAGCAACCTGGAGTCAGGAAGCCTCATCTTCATGAGTTCAAATCTGGCCTCAGATACTTGCTAGCTGTATGACTCTGAACAAGTCATTTTATTCTCATAACAATCCTGAGAGGTAGGTGCTATAATATTCAACAATATTTCTGGGTTTGGCAAGTAAGTCAATTAGGAGAAAATTTGAGAAAATTCTTAAGAGGAATTCTTCAAGTGACACAATCACAGGTAGCTTTATCATAGGCAGTTACATAATATAGTGGGCCTGGAGTCAGGAAGACCTGAGTTCAAATTCTGCTTCAGACACTAAGCAAGTCATGTCATCTATGTCTGCCTCAGTTTCCTCAACTGTAAAATAGGGAGAATAATAGCACCCACCACATTGGGTTGATGTGAGAATCAAATGAGATTATATTTGTAAAATGCTTTGAAAAACTTGAAGCACTCTATAAATGCTAGAAATTATTATTATCATCTATAAATTTTTATTGAGGGTGTTCTATGTTTGAGTTCAGGTATTAAGGGCTCTGGTGGTTAAGAAGAAATTTAGGATATGGTCCCTGTCCTTTAGGGATTTTGTGTGAATTGAGGACAAAGCACACACAGACACACACACAGACAGACACACACACACACACACACACACACACACACACATACACAGAGAGAGAGAGAGAGAGAGAGAGAGAGAGCATTTATTTACTGAATGAGTGGTAGAAACATTAGACTATAGGAGGAATTCAAGGAAAGAAAGAACACTCCAGCCTGGGCCAGTAGGACAGCCAGATAGAGTTCTTGGATTGTGGTTGGGGGTAGGGGAGATTCGATTTGAGCTTTTGCAGAAGAGCAATATCGTGAGGAAGGAAGGCATTCAAGATGGGGTGGGGGTGAGGTGGGGTGAGGGGGGAGGGGAAATTAACTTGAAAATCTCTCAATGTGATTTTCAGATGTAGCAGGCATGCCTTGCGCATGTACCATATTGAACAGGATAAGTTCCTTGTCTTTCTACTGGATACTAAGGAAGGTTTAAATTCCACAGAAAACACATAAACCCTCCTTGTCTTGGATGTTTCTTGCCTCTTCTGCTAGGACCTTCAGTCATTCTATAGGAGTGAGGACCACTGAGTTGGCATAATTTTTTTGAAAGCATTCACACACTTAAGGTGGCCTTGGACATTGGGATTTTAATGAAGACCATTAGATCATATATTTAGAGTGGAAATGACCTTTAGCACCATAAAGTTCAACTCCTATTTTACAAATGAGGAGATCACTCTGATTCACAGTGATGAATTGACTTGTCCAGGGTCACCTTGAAAGTAAACATCCGAATTAGGATTTGAATTCGAGTCGTCCTGACTCCAAATCCAGGACTCTATTTGCTGTATAATCAGATCTTTGCAAGGGAGAAACATGAAAGCTAAAGCTACACACAGAATTTGGACATGGAGAGTGGTCTGATCATGCATGGTATTTCTACAGGGAACAATGAGTATTAAAAGTTGGCACCAACTGGGGGTAAGAGACTTTAGAGGGGCATGGACCAAACTCTGATTTTTCCAGGTTGAGGGAACTCTCTAGTTTGGGAGACACAAGCTTAGAGAACACCATAGATAGGGACAAAATAAGACAAAGATTATTATTAGAATGATTGAGAGAGGGTCCCAGTTGACCTTTATCTATTGTTTCAGGAGCTGAGGTCCTAGAAAAACAGTTAAGTGGCACAGTAGAAAGTGTTGGAGCTGGAGTTAGGAAGACCCAAGTTCAAATTCTACCTCCGGTATTTACTAGCTGTGGGAACCTGGATAAGTCAATTATCTTCTGTTTGCCTGGGTTTCTTCATCTGTAAAATAAGGGATAGCACCTACCTCAGCTGATTGTGAGGATCAAATGATATAAAATTTATCAAGCACTAGGAATGAGATTATTAATTATTATTTTGTATTATTTAATAATATTAACATTATTAAGAAATATCATATAATAGTAACATGAATACATAATTATAATTACACAATTATTTTTTAAAAAATATTACATTATTATGTTTAACAATCATGGTTAATATATATTATTATGATAATAGCCTAACTTTTCAATTCTGTTCCATCCATATCCAAGTCTTCAGTGGTGCCAAGAAGAAGCAGTGTCCTATACTTTCTTACTTCTTTGGGTTAGGGTAGATAACTGGAAATTAGTTGGCCTATTTCATCTGCTCCTTATTGATTAATTGGTTGATTTGGTTACAATTATATAAAGGGAAGAAGGGGAGAAGAGAGCAGACCAAAGAACCCATGCTTTAAGCTCCTCTGTGTGCTGGTGTTATTGGTCTTATTCCCCCACAGCAGCTGCTAGTAACATTGTACCCTCACCCCATGATGACATGCATTCTTATTACCCCTTTCCCCACTCTGTCCTCCCTTCTATCACCTCCCTTTCTTTCTTGTAGGGCAAGATAGATTTCTATATCCCATTGCCTGTATATCTTATTTACCAGTTGCATGTAAAAACAATTTTTAACATATGTTTATATAACTGAGTTCCAAATTCTCTCCTTTCTTCCCTTGCCAACCACCCTCCTTAAGAAGGCAAACAATTCAATATAAGTTATAGATGTATCATGTAGCAACAATCTGCTAGCAGCTGCTGTAGGGGTATAAGATTCATCAACAACCAGCACACAGAAAGCTGCCAACACAGGTTCTTTGATCTGCTTTTCTAAGGGGTTAACAATCTCAGTTTAATCAGACATACATATATCATTCACTTAGTTCAGGGGGGAAAGATCAACCCCCTGAACTTCAGGGCAAATACAAACAGAAATTACAAACATCAACATACAGACCTTATCTGATTCAAATCATAATTCATAGTTGCCAGAGAAGCATCAACATCATATCTGTCTGGGTTACAAAGCCAGGGGGCAATTATGGCTTGCTCAGAGTCTCAACACTCCTTCCATGAGTGTGCCCCAAAAGTCAAACACCAAGCTCCCCTCAATTACATCCTGTTCATAGCCCTGAGGGCTCTGACCTCACCCTGACTGGGTGTGTGAAAGTTCCCCATCCCTAGTATCACAATCATATACAATTCAGTGATTCTCTGATTGTCTTAATGCAGAGAAACACTCCAAGGCAAAATCCTACTTTATCTGCCCCATTCAAACAAAGTCCAGAATCCTTAAAAGCACTTAAGAGAAGAACAGCAAAAAAAGTCCCATCTTAATTACTATTACAATCATTATGCAAAACACTTCCATAATAGTAATGTTGTGAAAGACTAACTATATCTCTCCATCCTATCCTGCCCCCCCATCTATTCAATATTCTCCTTTGACCTTGTCCCTTTACAAAAGTGTTTGCTTCTGACTACCCCTTCCCCCAATCTGCCCTCCCTTCTATAATTCCTCCCTTCTTCTCCCTTTCCCTCCTACTCTCCTGTAGGGTGAGATACCCAATTGAGTGTATATGTTATTCCCTCCTTGAGCCAAATCCAATGAGAGTAAGGTTCACTCATTCCCTTTCACCTCCCACCTCTTTCCTTCCATTGTAAAAGTTTTTTCTTGCCTCTTTTATGTGAGATAATTTACCAAATTCTATCTCTCCCTTTCTTTTTCTCCCAATATATTCCTCTCTCACCCCTTAATTTTGTTTTTTAGATATTATCCCTTCATATTCAACTCACTCTGTGCCCTCTGTCTATATATTCATATATTCCCTTCAACTACCCTAGTATTAATGAATTGCAAATATCATCTTTCCATGTAGGAATGTAAACAGTTCAACTTTAATAAATCCCTTATGATTTCTCTTTCCTGTTTACCTTTTCATGTTTCCCTTAATTCTTGTATTTGAAAGTCAAATTGTCTATTCAGCTCTGGTCTTTTCATCAAGAATGCTTGAAAGTCCTCTATTTCATTGAATATCCATGCTTTCCCCTGAAGTATTATACTCAGTTTTGCTGGTTACATGATTCTTGATCCTAGCTCGTTTGACCTCTGAAATATCATATTCTAAGCCCTTCAGTCCCTTATTGTAGAAGCTGCTAGATCTTCTGTTATCCTGACTGTGTTTCCACAGTACTTGAATTGTTTCTTTCTGGCTGCTTGTGATATTTTCTCCTTGACCTGGGGACACTGAAATTTGGCTACAATTTATCTAGAAGTTTTCCTTTTGAGATATTTTTCAAGAGGTGATCGGTGGATTCTTTCAATTTCTATTTTACTCTCTGGTTCTAGACTATCTGGACAGTTTTCCTTGATAATTTCTTGAAAGACAATATCTAGGATCTTTTTTGGATCATGGCTTTCAGGTAGTCGAATAATTTTTAAATTATCTCTCCCGGATCTATTCTCCAGGTCAGTGGTTTTTTCTCAATGAGATATTTGACATTGTCTTCCATTTTTTTTCATTCTTTTGGTTATGTTTTGTAATTTCGTGATTTCTCATAAAGTCACTAGCTTCCACTTGTTCCATTCTAATTTTTAAGGCAGTATTTTCTTCAGTGATCTTTTACACCTCCTTTTCCATTTGGCCAATTCTGCTTTTTAAGGCATTCTTCTCCTCATTGGCTTTTTGGAGCTCTTTTGCCATTTGGGTTAATCTATTTTTAAGGTGTTATTTTCTTCAGTATTTTTTGGCTCTGTTAACTCATGAGCCATTAACTCATTTTTTTATTATTTTCTTGCATGGCTCTCTTTTCTTTTCCCAATTTTTCCTCTACTTTTCTTACTTGATTTTCCAAATCCTTTTTGAGCTCTTCCATGGCCTGAGACCAATTCATATTTGTCTTGAAGCCTTTGGATGTAAGATATTTGACTTTGTTTTCTTTTTCTGATTGTATGTTTTGATCTTCTTTGTCACCAAAGTAAGATTCTATAGTATGAGTTTTTTATGCTGTCTCCTCATTTTCCCAGCCAATTACTTGACTTATGAGCTCCTTGTCAAAGTATGACTGCTTCCAGAGTGGAGAGTGCTCTGTTCCAAGCTTCAGGGGTTTTGTATAGCTGTTTTTAGACCTACTTCTCGGCACCTGTAAATTTTCAGTTCTTCTAAGGTGGTATGATCTAAGGAGAGGTGTTTACTCCTCTCCTGGCACATGCTCTGGTCTGTGAGTGACCTCAAGCACTCTTCTCTGCTCTGGAACTGTGAGAAGGATTCCCTCTTCACAGCCACCACAAGCTTTTCCACGCCAGCACTCCTCCTTACCCCAAGACCACCCTTAGGACTGCCACCCAGATCCAAGCATGCCAAAGCAAGAGAATCCTGCCTCAGTGCCAGCAAAGAGATGCCTGCACTCCTGCTCTGATCAGACACTTGATCCCCAGACTGTAGGTGGGCTTAAAGCTCCAGAAGCAGCTGCTGCTGCTTCCACTGCTGCTGCCACCAAAGCTGCCTCCACCACCTGGGGCTGGAGCTAGACCGCACTCTTCTCTCACCCAGGTCTGACAGAGTTTTCCCACTGACCTTTCATGATGTCTTTGGCATTTGTTGGTTGAGAAGTCTGGAAACCACCACAGAGGCCAGTAATTCAATGCCCTGAGCCCTGCTCCAGTCCCATCTGTGCTGGCATGGCTCACTGTGGGTTCTCCTCCATTCCCAGCCAGGTGTGATAGACCCTTCCTGTCAACCTTCCAGACTCCCTTGGACTGGAGACTTGTTTCACTCTGTCGTTTTGTGAGTTCTGTACTTCTAGAATTTATTTACAGTCATTTTTCACATGTATTTGGAAGGATTTAGGAGAGAACTCAAGCAACTCCTTGCTTTTACTTTACCATCTTGGCTACACCCCCTGGTTTTCTGATTTAAAATCCATCACCCTTTATTAACCACTAAGATGTATTTAGCGCTTAAAGGTTTGCAACATGCTTTAAAAATATTTTCTCGTTTGTGTCTCAAGACTACTCTGGAAGGTAGGTGCTATTATTATCCCCATTTTACAGGTGAGAAAACTGAGATAGAGGCTAAGGGACTTGCCTAGGGTCACACAGCTAGTAAGTGTGTGAGGTCACATTTGAACTCAAGTTTTTCTGAATCTAAGACCATAGTTCTCTGTCTACTATGGCTGCCCACTATAAACCACCATGACTAAATAATAAAAGGAAAATAGTTTCAGTGTGGTAATTAAATCATATTTATAGAATTTAGAGGAGCTGGAAAAATCTTCACGTAACTATTTAGTCCTACCCTTTTCAGTGGTGAAGAAATCAAAATCTTCTTTTTTTGTAATTTTAAAAAAAATAAATACAAAATAAAAACAGAAAAAGAAACAAACTAAATACTAAATACTAAAATAATGAAAAATAAGAAAAGGAAAAAAAAGCATTGCCATGTGCACAGCAGAATGTGAGAGAGGATTCAGAATATACAGCAATATATTTCCATTTCAAGGAAGCCTATTTAATAAATACCATGCATTGTACTGAGAGCTGTTCATCTTTTCTTTGCTTCCTTTTATGTTTTTATTTGTTTGTTTTCTGCTGTGCACTTTTTGCTTTGTTCCTTTCTCCTCCTTCCTCCCCCCTGAAAAAGGCTACAATTAAGAGTGGACACACCCACACACCTGCACCCACACCCACACACACACACACACACACACACAAATATACACACACACACATATACACAAAGTTATACATATGCATATACCCAAACATACATCGTTACTTATACATACACAGATATCTATAATCATACTCATATATAAACATATACATTCATATGCATCTATGCAAGACTATACTATACTTATTTGTCCTCTGTTTCTCTATGAGAGAACAAAGGATTTTTATTCAAAGGACCTGAGTTCAAATCCAATCTCTGAAAGTCATTACCTGTGTTACTTTGGGCAAGCTGTTAAACCTTTCTGGGCTTCAGATTCCTCAGTTGCAAAAAGAAGAGTTGGACTAAATGGCCTCGAAAGTCAGCTATAATTATATGACCCTACCATCCATCCCTTTTTCTACTCTGGCCTAAAGGTAGCCTAAACCTCAGACCTGAGGTTATGATGACTTCCACATCTGTATTCTTTCTTTAATCACCCTTGTCTTCCCCATTCCCACCACTGTGCATCTCATTTTGCAGGCTCGGACCTTCCTCTGTGTGACATAAAACAACCTAATAAAGTCCTGTCGATCGGCTCATTACTGACTTGAATGACTCTTTTGTAAACATTTCATAGCACTCCCAGACTGTGAGGATGGTCTGAGGTGGCACCTCTGTAGCAGTGCTAGGGCTGGAATTCACATTTCTTACCTCCCACTCTTGCCTACTTTCTAATATACCACAGTGCTATAATAGATCATATTACATTAAGTCTTCAGCCCTTATTAAACTTTTTAGAACAGATCTGTGATTTCTTTGATATAAGGACTTCACGGTGAGGAAACTCCCTCTATCAAAGCAGTTGATGCCTGCCCTGCTATTATAGATTTGCCTTGACATCAAAAGGTTGTTATTGACTTGCCTAGGGTCACATAATTAATAACAATGATAGTTACCTTATGTAGTATGTTCTACATAGCAGCCATTGTGCTAAGCACTTTACAAATATTATCTCATTTGATCCTCGCAGCCCTGTGAGATATGTCCTATTAATATCCCCATTTTACAGATATAGCAACTGAGGCAGAGAGAGATTAAGTGACTTTCCCACACAACTACTAAGTGCCTGATGCTTGATTTGAATCTAGCTCTTCCTGACTCTCTATGCATGACGCCATTCTTCCTCAGTTTTATTTCAATAGAAGGGCCAATTGTTTCCCCCTTCAAAATTCAAACAGTCTCAGAGATAGTCCTCTTCCATAGTCACAGAACGACTTCAGGGGAATTGCCAGTCCTCATCTCTCATGCAGGCACAGACGTCTTAAAAGACAAAAAAAGGAGAGTCACTAAAAACATTTTTCGTTCTACATGTTTGGCACATATATCTCAAAGGAGTGTTTAGTTATTGGGATTTTCATCGAGTTTCTACTTCCTGGGAACACGATGTCATGAAAGTCCAACTCAGACCCTTGTGTTCTTTAGACTCCTTTGGACTAGATTGATTACCCAGATGGAAGAAATATGCTTGTTCTCAGAGCACCAGTCCTATATAGGCTTGAAGAGAAAGGAAAAGTTCCATTGTTATGTCCTTGAGAATATTAGATTGGACATGCACTTAGAGTTGGCATTCTTCTTACTAGAAGTACTCACTGTACTTGCTACTCCTTGTCCCCAGGAAACATTTCCTATCTGGAGCACAACTAGCATTTCTGGTCTGTTGCTCAGGACTCATAATCCTAAGTAAGATAAGCACCCTTGGTATGCAGAGAAAAAGCTGACATCACTGTGTCTCTCTTGCTTCTTTTGCTGACTTTACGTCAGGGGACCAGTGACCTACATTAGCCAGGATATTTTCAGTTTGAGGCCACCTGTATGTAGGGAGTGAGCAGACATTCTGGGGAAAGTCATAAGCAAGCTTTTGTTTTAGAGACAAGGAGATCTTACATTTGTCTGTAGGCATACAGAAATACAGAGGGATGCTTGGAGGATTGCTGTACATAAGAATAACTGGTTATTTTCACAAAGAAATTCATAATGGCTGGCAGACTATCTATGCTATAGGGGCCAGGAAAGATTCATCCTCCAGCCCAACTGACTTTCAGGGGAATATATTTGGTGTAATTGATAAAGAGCTGGCTTTGGAATCCGGAAGACATAGGTTATTCAGCTGCCACCTCTGATATATACAACTTTTGTAACCTTGGCCAAGTTATTTTATCTTTTAGTATTCCAAGAAATACCCTAAAAGTATAAGATGTAGGATATATACAGATCTGCATCATTGGTGAAGGGATTTTCCACACTGGGAATGCCAAAGAAACCACAGGGTTGATTTTTTTAAAGTTTTAGGGGCTTTTAGGGGGAGTAGCAAACCCCTTAACATCTATATGTATCTCTCACTCATTGCCACAATCACTTGAGAGTTCTCTGACTTGGAAATCAAATACCATAACAAGTAAAGTGACTAAAAAAAAAGAATTCCCTACTCTCCACTATATATACATGGAGTACTCAGTGAGAAAGGTCACACAAGAAACAAAATTTCTTATCAGAGAACAAACATAAAGTATACACATGTCAGGAAGATGAGTGGCCATGGATGATGCATGTAGATTAGAGTTAGGATTCTGTGTGAACAGAGCATATGCATGGCTAGAACAACTTACACAGTAACTGTTATATGCTCTGGTGATATCATCCCATTGCTCTTTGCTTAGCAACCCATATTGGATGTGTGGGCTGATCTCATGGTCATTGAGTTCCTTTCTGCCTATTACGTGCTGAGCTTCAGGTCTTTGGTGCTATCTGATACCTTTTGTTCTCATCTAGTCAATGACTAGACATTTTCTCTCTGTTCATGTGTTTTAGTGCATTGCTAAAGTTATGAGCCATCATAATTAGAATAGAAGACAAACAAACGAAAAAACCCACCAGAATACCCCAAGTTAATATTAACGCTGTTTTTTTACTGCCTTTGTTGACTGCTGATCCAAAGTCTATTATCCCATACAACTATCTAATTTGGGGTTAGAAAATTCCTTGTAACCACTGTTTGATTACTGATTATAAGCTTGTGTCTCCAAACTACAGGGTGTTCCTAAAGTCTGGACATATAGGCAAAAACACATATTTTCAAGAAATGAAATGAATGAAATTTTCAACAACATTTTGTTTAATTGGAATATTAACAAATAACATCTTCAATATGATTTCCATCATTTGTGATGCAAGGGGTGATGCGCTTTGCAAGATTCACGTGAACTCAATGCAATAACTCCACATTGCCATCAATTTTAGCACATTCACTCTTTATGCATTCAATCAAGTGTGTTGCATTTTGTGATTTTCATTGGGTACGCCTACTCCTTTAGCACACCCCAGAAAAATAAGTCAAGGGGGCTAAGGTCTGTTACTATTCCAAATATTTCAAAATATGCATTTTTGCCTATGTATCCGGACTTTAGTTGATACCTTGTATACAGGATCTATGTGGAAGGCTGGCGTAATGAAAACCACCTCTCTCTCAAGAGTCTTCCTAATTGGCATGTAAAAAGTACAAAAGCTTGATTAAGAAGACAGGTTTCATCTTGTTGTCTTCATTAAACATAACTGCAATCAAGAAAATCAATTACCCTTTTTATACTGAATTCTAGATATCTCAAATTTCCTTGATCTCCCTGTGTATAACCCATATGTCACTTCATGATGATTCTTTCTTCCTCAACACCCTGCCCCCACCCAAGGATTCCAGAGACCACATATCTTCTCCTCTTTGTCAAAACCTACCCTCAAGTAAAGATATGCAACCTATTCCTATTGAATAATTATAGTAAACAACAAGCATTTATTACGCATTTATTTATGGTCCAAACAGCATGCTAAGAACTGTGTATACAAATATAAGTCAAAAGAAAGACAGATCCTGCCCTCTAAAAATTTACATTCAAATTAGGGGAGACACTATATAAAAAGAAGCTAACATGAAGTGGGGGGTGGGGGTAGAGAGGAAGATATCCACCTTAGGGCATGTTGATAAATCTGGAGAATGGAAAATCGTTGGTCTGGATCCTTCCTCATGACGTGTACAGGCCCAAGCTAAGACCTTTTTCCTGTACCCCAAAAGAATTTGAGTCCCATTTGTCCATAGGCCCTGGAAACCCCCAACTTTGAATTCTCTATGAATCTTCTCACTTCATCTGGTTTTTCAAGCCCAAATCTGTTACTCTTGACCTAGCCTAGCCCTCCATTGTCTGATTACCTCTGGATTGCCTCCCACCATTTCCTACCCTTGATCCTATAGAAATATCTATACTCAAATCTGTTACTCTTAAACTAGCCTAGTCCTCCCTTGTCTGTCATCTCCAGGTAGCCTTCAGCTATTTCTCACCTTTAATCCCATTCCAGTAGTCTAATCCCTCTAGTCACCTCAGTCACATCAAGAGCCTCCTCAGTCTCCTCCTCAAGACTCTCCCTAACTTTTCTTCCAATCACCCCAGAGCCACCCCTAGATCCCTCTCACAATCTTTCCGTATATAAGACCCATCCCATTTACATGAAGGTGCTCATATTCCTTAAGAGTCTGGCCAATATGGCAGATCTTTAATAAATTTTGTTTTTCTCTTTGGCTGAAAGAAGGCTTGGGTCAAATTCATTCAGGCAGGAACTGGCCTGTCAGTATTTTGTGGACCCCTAAAACCTCAACACTCACAATGGAAGTTCCAGGAAGAACTCACCAATGGGAGAAGGGGTGATACAAGGGGAGAAGGGCAGGTAGAAGGCAGCTGAAGGAGGGTGGCAAAACCTTTAGAGAGAAGCATGACTGCTGTTACTGCATCCTGGGTCATCTCCAGTCATCCTGATGAATATCTGATCACATCCAGATGGCTCTTGAGGAGAAAACGTGGCTGGTGACCTTGCACAGCCCTCCCTCACTCAAATTAAAGTCAACTGCAAGTCATATCATCATTCCCCTGATGTCATGGTCCTCTTCAAAAATGAAGGACAAACACAACAACAACAAAAATAATGTTCCAGGAAGAGCTAACCAATTGGAAAAGCTTAAGAAAGATAAACATTTTCAGAACTAAAGTTTAAGTTAAAGGAATGAAACCTGTGTTGGAAGTACAGGCATCAGCAGGTATGGGGATGGGAAATCTGTTTGGGGAGAAGCAATAATACCTTTACCACACCCTTGGAACCTCAGGTTTACCTACAAATAAGACTAGTCATGGGCCCAAGTATGAATAGGACTAGAAAGACCCATCACAGCCAGAATAACCCCTGAAACATATCAAATGACTGACCTACTTCCACAGTGGTAGTAACTCATCCATAGCTGGGGCCCTGGGCAATAGCAGCCCTAAAGAAGGACAATAAATTAGGAAAAAAATTATCAATCCAGTGTTCTAATTCTAAACTGCAGAGAGAGAGAGAGAGAGAGAGAGAGAGAGAGAGAGAATTTTAAAACATTCTTCTCCCTCACACAGAAACAATCTGGAAATGGATTGGAGCCTTGAATACCTTTCTTGTGGATATAATGAAAGGAGACTGTGTATGAGGTAATATAAGGGGGGGAGGGAAGAACGATTTTTAAGAAATCATCTATAATTCAGATTAACTTCATTGTTGCCTTGTGGTTCCCCTAATGGGCAGTGTCCTATTCCCCACAGTCATAACAAAAGGAACCTAATTAAGAAGCACTGGCTAGGGAACCATAAAATTAAACATCCTACTTGTACTGATAGATTTTAGTTTTTCATATTTGGAATAAACAATTCATTATACATTCTCAGT
Organism: Trichosurus vulpecula; assembly: GCF_011100635.1. NCBI lineage: Eukaryota > Metazoa > Chordata > Mammalia > Diprotodontia > Phalangeridae > Trichosurus > Trichosurus vulpecula. The sequence continues at coordinate 536,886,492 of NC_050573.1, forward strand.
CCCTCGTTCATTTTCCCAAGACTAGATACTATCCATCCTTGCTAGAAATCTGTGCTATTTCATCACAGTCTACTAACAGAGACTAAGCATATTCTAGGGAAACTTGAATGAATCCAAACCAGGAGTCTAAAAGCTCAGGATTTTTAATGAGCAGGGAGCTATTATAATGAAAATAAATCTACTTCTCAAGTTTGTCTAATTGTAGCCCTGTGGCCATTGTCAAGCCATTGTGAGATGCCAGCCAGCCTCCTTTGTTTTAGGTGTGATAAATAATGACATTGGGAAGGAACAGAGGGAAGAAGCAAATGTTCCTGCTTTTTTGTTTTGTTGAAAAATGACCTTTTTTCTCCCCCTTGGCATTCTGTTTTGTTTACCAAAAGGAAGAAGGAGGGAAAAAAATCATTCAAGTGTTTGCTCTTATAGCCTGTGCAATAGTACTGGGAGCCAATCCATCAGCAACCCTTAGAGCTGTCCGCCACCTGGAAATACTAAAGCCAAAAAAGCATAAAGATAGCTGTAATTTGTGTATCAATGAGAGCCACATGAAAATCCTCAGTTTTGTGCTCTGCAAGCATTCCCCCATTACTGTACAAGGATTCATGCCATGTGGTGTGCTATTTTTCCCTAGTAATAATAACAACATTTTTTGTATTGATTAAAGATGAGATTCTTAAGTCCCTTGGGACCAGGTGATGGGAAGTAGGATTAGATGGCAAACTGTATCTCTTCACTGAGTGATAGTAGTTGCACTAGGAATATAGAAGCAGTCACAAGTCCAAATCAAGCCACCATCCACTGTGATAAATAACTCCTAGAATACATGATGAATTCTAATAAGAATTCAAGTGAAATTGAAGGCCAGGCAAGCATTTTTTAAAGGCAGAAAGTCTATAGACTCATGGCATTCACCTGGTGGGCTAAGTGGAATGACTAGAGTCCCCTTGGTAGTCAAGATGACCTTAGATCATGGTGGTTCTTTCCCTCCACTTAAGCCCTAGCTGAATGTGGTATAGAAATGATAATTAAATGTAACAAGAGCAAAACTGATGATGGCAACCACTAAACTTCACCCCCCCATACTATATATATATATATATATATATATACATATATATATATATACATATATATACATATATATATATGTATATATATGTATATATATATATATATTATTTCATTTGATTCTCAAAGCAATCCTTTCAGCTGGGTATGGTTAATGTTATTACTATAGATGAGGAAACTAATGGAATACAAACTCTCATAGGTCTTGCGTGGTTGGAAAGGCTTTGAGTATGAGCCCTGAGCATATTATATCCATGTCATCCTAGAAGTCTAGCAGAATGTTACAGTGGAGAGAATGCAAAACTTAGAGTCATAGAACCCAGCTCGATCACCTGCGTGACTTTGGGCAAGTCATTTTGTATTTCTGAGCCTCAGTGTCCTCATCTGAAAAAAAAGGTGGTAGTGGAGGATCTCTAAGCAATTTAGATAAATTAAAGCCACATAATATCCTTTGTCTATGAGCTTACCAACAGGTTAATCTGACATCCATTCATGAAGTTCACATGATGAAGTCATATGGGGTCTTTGTAATCACCATGTCCCCTTGTAGATGTTAATCATCTATCTTTTAATCACCCTTCTAGATTATTTTCCCTGAAATTAATGTCTAGCTCATTAACCTAAAGTTTAAAGATTCTCTTCTGTGAGTGTGTTTTTGAAAATTGGATATTTGCCTTTTTTCTAATTTTGTGGTCCCTTTTCCATTTTCCATGATCTTTCAAATATCCCTGACAGTGGTTCAGTGATCACATCTGCCAGTTCTTTCAGAACTTGAAGATACAGTTCCTCTGCGCCATGTGATTTGAATTCATCAAGGCCAGTTAAGTGCTTTTCTTTTATCTACTTATTTATCATGGGTATCAACTCCCTATTATTCATTTTGTTCTGTCATTACCAATGTAAAAGTCTTTCTCCTTTTCAGAGAAAAGGAAATTAAAATGAGAATTGAGTAGTTCTATGTTTTCTCTGTTGTTGTTTATCATGGTGCCAGTTATGTGTTAAGTTCCTACTATGTACCAACCCTGTCTTTGGCACAGAGCACATAAAGCCAATAATAAAATTGTGTTTGCCCTCAAAGAGCTTACATTCTCCTGGGAGGGAGGCAGCAAGAGGATCACAAATGACTCAATACTAAATATATAAAGTAATTTAAAGTAATTAGAACAAGGGGAACAACAAGAATGCTAACAACTGGGCAAGGGACTAGGAAAGTCTTTGTGTGGGAGGGGGCACCTATCTATGTCTTGCAACTATCCTACTTAATAAAAATGTCACCAAGTTTAAGAAGGAGAAATAGAAGTTCTGAAGGTATATACTTTACAAAACAGTTAAAATACATGTCTATCACCCTTCAGAGTCACTTTTCCCACTTCCACTCACAGTGGAAGATTGAGTTCCCCAAGAACAGCCAACTATTTACTCTCATGAAGGTTCTAGAGGTAATCCAGAATCTCTGGATTTTCTGGTACTATTGTTCTTCTCTGCTCCCACCCCTCAATTACATGTAAAGAGAGTTTTCAATATTCACTTTTATAAGATTTTATAAGATTTTGATTTCCACATTTTTCCCTCCCTCCTACCCCCAAAGAAGAATGCAATGTGATATAGGCTATACTTGTAAACCATATTAAATTTATTTTCACATTAGTCATATGGTGAAAGAAGATTCAGAATAAAAGGGAAGAACCACAAGGAAGAAAAAAAAGTGAAAATTGTGTGATTCAGTTGCTTTCATACTCCATTAATTCTTTCTCTGGATGTGGATAGCATTTTCCATCATGAGTCTTTTGGAATTCTTTTGGATTGTTGTATTGCTCAGAAGAACTAAGCCTATCATAGTTGATCATGGATCGTTGTTGCTGTTACTGGGTAAAATATTCTGCTGGTTCTGCTCACTTCACTCAGCAATAGTTCATGTAAGTCTTTCCAACTTTTTTCCCCTGAAATCTGCCTGCCAATCATTTCTTATAGCAAAATAGTATTCTATTACATTCATATACCAAAACTTGTTCAGCCATTCCCCAGTTGATGGGTATCCCCTCAATTTTCAACTCTTTGCCAACACAAAAAGAGATGATATGAGTATTTTTGTACATGATCTCTTTAAGATACAGACCTAGAAATCTTATTTGTTAGATCCAAGGGTATGCACAGTTTTATAACTGTTTGGGCACAGCTCCAAATTGTTCTCCATAATGGTTGGATCAATTCATAACTCCACCAACAATGCAATTTTTTCCACATCTTCTCCAACATTTATCATTTTTGTTTTTGTCAGGTTAGCCAATCTGATAGGTATGATGTTGTTCCTCAGAGTTGTTTTAATTTGCATTTCTCTGGTCAAAAGTGATTTTTAGCATTTTTTCATATTTCTATAGATAGCTTTAAATTCTTCATCTCAAAACTGACTATTCATATCCTTTGACCACTTTCAATTGGGGAATGACTTGTATTCTTATACATTTGACTCAGTTCTCTATATATTTGAGAAATGAGGCCTTTATCAGAGACACTGGCAGTAAAAAATGCTTTCCAGCTTTATGCTTCCCTCCTAATCTTGGTTGCATTAGCTTTGTTTGTGCAAAAAACTTTTTATGAAATCAAAATTACTCATTTTTCATTTCATAATATTAAATCCTCCCCTTCTCCATAGGACTGACAAGTAAACTGTTCCTTGTCCCCAAAATTTGTTTATAGTTTTTACCCTTTACGTCTAAATTGTGTACCATTTTCACCTTATCTTGGTATATGGTGTAAGATATTGGTCTATGCCTAATTTCTGCCATACTACTTACCAGTTTTGTCAGCAGTTTTTGTCAAGTAATGAGTTCTTATCCCAGAAGTTGGAGTCTTTGGGTTCATCAAACAAATTGCTATAGTCATTGACTACTGTTTCTTATAAACCTAACCTGTTTCATTAATCCACCACTATTTCTTAGCCAATACCAAGTAGTTTTGATGATTGCTGCTTAATAATACAATTTAAGATCTGGTACGGCTAGGTAGGCCCTCTTCCTTGAGTTTATTTTCATTAATGCCCTTGATATTCTGGACCTTTTGTTCTTCCAGATGAATTTTCTTATGTATTCTAGTTCTATAAAATAATTTTTGGTAGTTTGGTTGGTATGGCGCTGAATAAGTAAATTAATTTAGGTAGAATTATCATTTTTATTATATTAGTTCACCCTACCCATGAGCAACTGGTATTTTTCCTATTATTTAGATTTGACTTTATTTGCATGAAAAGTGTTTTGTAATTGTGTTCATATAGTTCCTGGGTTTGTCTTGGCAGGTAGACTACTAACAATTTTATGTTGTCTACAGCTATTTTAGATTGAATTACTCTTTCTATTTTTTGCTGCTGGGCTTTGGTAGTAATATAGAGAAATGCCAATAATTTCTGTGGTTTTATTTTCTATCCTGCAACTTTGCTAAATTTGTTAATTATTTCAAGTAGTTTTTTTACTTGATTTTCTAGGATTCTTCAAGTATACCAGCATATCATCTGCAAAGAGTGATAGCCTTGTTTCTTCTTTGCCTATTCTAATTCCTTCCATTTCTTTTTCTTCTCACTGCTAAAGCTAACATTTCTAGCATAACATTGAATAACAGTGGTGATGATGCGCATCTTTGTTTCACCCCTTATCTTACTGGAAATGCTTCTAGTTTATCCTCTTTACATATAATGCTTGCTGGTCTTTTTAGATAGATGCTACTTATCATTTTAAGGAATGCTTCCTTTACTTCTATGCTTTCTATTGTTTTAATAGGAATGGGTGCTGTATTTTCTCAAAAGCTTTTTTCTGAATCTATTGAGATAATCATATGATTTCTGTTGATTTTGTTATTTATATAGTTATTTATGCTGATAGTTTTCCTAATACTGAACTAGCCCTGCATTCCTAACATAAATTCCACCTAGTCATAATGTATTATTCTTGTGATAAGTTGCTGTAACCTCTTTGATATTATTTTCTTTAAAAATTTTACATCAATATTCATTAGGGAAATTGGTCTATAATTTTCTTTCTCTGTTTTGGCTCTTCCCAGTTTAGGTATCAGCACCATATTTGTGTCATAAAAAGAATCTGGTAGCACTCCGTCTTTGCTTATCTTTCCAAATAATTTATGTAGTATTGGAATTAATTGTTCTTTAAATGTTTGGTAGCATTAACTTGTAAATCTATCTGACCCTGGAGATTTTTTTCTTAAGGAGTTAATTGATGGCTTATTCACTTTCTTTTTTCTGAAATGAAGTTATTTAAGTATTTTATTTCCTCTTCTTTTAATCTCAGCAACTTTTTTTTGATAAATATTCATCCATTTCTTTTAGATTGTCAGTTTTATTGGCATACGATTTGGCAAAATGGCTCCTAATTATTGTGTCAATTTCCTCTTTACTTGTGGTGAATTCACTCTTTTCATTTTTGACTCTGGTAATTTGGTTTTGTTCTTTCTCTTTTTATATCAAATTTACCAAAGGTTTATCTGAACAGATGCATTTTCCAACACACAAACTGGGATGGCCAGATTCAAAGCAACTGAAAAGGAGGAATAATTTTCTTTTCCTTATGCAGACCAAGTCCTTTGAACTTGAACTCCCCAGTACACACTGTAGGGGAGTGATAACAAAGCTACTACTTCAGACTAATTTGGTAAAGAATGTTAACTTAGTCTCCACAAATACAATTTCTTGAAACCACCTGATTCTGTCAGACCCTCCACTTCATTTCCTTTCATTTTCCCAACCCTGGTCTCAAAAACAATGAATACACACTCTTCCACCTCCCCCCCTTTATTTTCTCCACCTGGAGTGCTAAAAGCTGGGTATATTCAAAATATGTTTTTTGACTCCTCCAATTTTGATGCTGTTATGCTGCAGCAATCAGGACAGATGCATGAATCATATATTCACATGTCAGAATTGGGTCATCAACAATTTCCTAGAGCTTCTATTTCCTACCCAATGGTAACATTTGCTATTTTCATGTAGGTTAATGTCAGTAATAACTATCCATCTTTCCATGTGTGAATATCATCCAACCTTATCTTTAAGAAGCAGGCATAGGTGGACAGATATCTTTTCCTTGACAATAGCCAGGACCCTCCCTACTCCACCACTTCATATGTTGCTAACATCTGGACAGAGCCAGCTGATATTTTGACTTCCTATGGAGATTTCTGGGAGACATTTCCTTTTCCTTCTTCTTCTCTAATTATTCTCTTCCCCTACCATCAATTACTTCTAAAACAGAAAATGAGAGTGCTGAGAGACACATGGCTTTTATCTTTGAAGCAGCGTTCTTTGTACTGTTTGGGGAGCCTCAGAAGCAGGGGTGTGTTGGAACTAGTTCATATAACCTTGGGAGAGACAATTGTTAAATTTTAAGTGTGAGCATTTACATCTCAGAAATTGGCAAACACTATGAATGAGGGCTTGATTTATTGCTTTGTGGATTGTCTAGACATAAGTGATGGGGAAAATGTTTGTTTTTGCTCAGCTGCTTTAGTCATGTCTGGCTTTGTCATTCCATTTGGGGTTTTCTTGGCAAAGATGCTGAGGTGGTTTGCCATTTCCTTCTCCAGCTCCTTTTACAGATAAGGAAACTGAGGTAAGCAGGCTTAAGTGACTTGCCCAGGGTTACACAGTTAGTAATTACCAGAGACCAGATTTGATCTCAGCAAGATGAGTCTTCCTGATTTCAGGTCCAGCACTCTATCCACTGTGCCATCTGGCTGTCCCTAGAAAATGTTAACAATGCAGATTTAGCTTAAAAAATGTGTCAGGGATACTTTTATTTGAGAACCAATTATTAAACACTTATTATTACCACACTGCTGATCAAAAGTCACAATGACCACTAATCAGTGACAGAAATTCATTTGTGCTGACTGTGGCACAGTAGAAAGAGCCCTGGCTCTCAAGTCACAAGACCTGGGTTCAAATTCCAACCTTGGAAGTTACTAGTGACATGACTTTGGGCAAGTCACTTCACCTTCCTATGCCTCAGTTTCCTTATTTGTGAAATGAGGGGGTTGGACTAGATAGTTCTTTCCAGATTTAGATCTCTGATCCTAAGAAGGAACTCTTTGCTTTCCTGCCCTGGACTTCATCTTATTTGTGCTTCTGAATTTGGAAAATGCACCCTTTGTTGGCAGAGAGGCCCTTCAAGGGAAAGAAAAAAGTAAACAAGGTATTCAAGAAGAGACAACATCAGTGATTCCGCTTCCCCAAACTCAAGCCAGGTTGAAGCCTCCTTTTGCGTATTTCCAAATTCCAGGATGTCCATTCTCATGGCTCCAGGAGAACGCACAGAGCGCAAGAGAGGGGAAGCGCCCTAAACTTTTTGCTGCTTGAGTAATAAAGATATCCAGAGGTTCAGGAAGTAGAAAGGCAACAGAATCACACCATGGATCATAACTTTAGAGAGGGAAGGAACTAAGAGAACAACAAGCCCAATTCCCTAGTTTTACAGATAAGGAAACTGAGTCACAGAGAAGTTACATGACTTGCCTGTGGTCACACAGTATTCCCCTGAGAAGAGATTTTAACCTTCCTGATCTTCCTGATTCCAACTGTCTAAAAATATGAATTTTCACTTTCTTCCTCCCCCATGTTTTATTTTGGTTTGTTTACCCAAATCCCCATAACTTTGGACCCAGGTGCTCTGACTCCAGAACCAGGGCTGTGTCTCCAGTACACCACACTGCTTTTCTGTGACAGCTGAGACCTGACCATAACCTGTCTAAAATGGCAGCATTCCTAGGACCATGATCTCCCCTAGAAAGAAGAAATTTAAAAACTGAACCATAATTAACTAACAAACAAAATGATTGGCTAATGTGGGAAAAGGCATAAAAAGCAAATATTTAAGTTAAAAGTCTCCTTTTTAAGAAAAGTGACATCTATAACCCCTTTTACAATTGTGAGCATATTTTAGAGTGAAAGAAATAATGGCTTGTAATGTTGTTAAGAACCTGGCAGACTTGGTGTTATCTCATTGTGCGTGGTAACTGAAAGCCCTGTAATGAAATTAGAAATCCTACTCCCTGAAATGCTGCCTTTCAAGAGTGATGCATCACTTCAATATTGTGCAGTGATTATCTAATGAATGTCATGCAATGTCCCTGTAACAAGTTATATTAATAAATACTAATGAACCAGCCTGATTTTAAAGGAAGTGAATGTAATTGAAAAGAAGTCCAAATCAGACTAAATTTGATCCAAGTTACAGGGATTTTTGTAAACAGAAAAATACCTATGGGGGAGAGGGAGTGTGAATATCCATATGTCCAGACATTTTTTACTAAAAGATGTGATGGAGAAATGGATCTCTTCCCAATATCCAGGACTGAGGTATTTCATTACTATTGTATTTTCAGTTCTTCCAGCTCTGCCCAGAAAACTGTCTGACTGTGAGTTTGAAATAATAAAGGGCCATAATTGAGATGAAGAGGCCAGATAGGAATTTCATCTCAAGAGTTGCCAGAAATGTAGTGTTGTTTTTTTAAAACATGCATAAATATCCAAATTAACTACAAAAGACCTATGTCGGAATATGCTATCTGTATCCAGAGAAAGAACTGATAAATTCAGTTCTGTATAGAATGATTTTACATATATACATATGTATATGTATACATTACATATATATTATGTATATATATGTGTGTGTATATACACATAGATACACATATACATATACACACAAACACACATACATACATATCTGTGTCTAATGGTAGCCATCTCTAAGGTCAAAGTGATGAGGTAAGAAAAAAAGGAAAAAAAAAGTTGCACGACAACGTCGTAAGTTGTACATAACAGACTTTCAGTTTCATGTACAATCATCTTTTTCTTTTTCTTATTCTACTATGTTATGGAAATGGCTGTTTTATTTTTTAGGTTCAGAATAAGATAAATTAAAAAAAAGAAAATGCATAGATGACTATGAACAGACTAGCTGTCCTAGACTCAGATGACAAATAAATCCCACCCTTCTAAGGAAGCTACTGACCAGGCTGACACACACTCTATGAATAACATGTGCTCTTTACCTTTGGGATGTGCTTAGTTTCTGTTGTCAAGATAACTTGAGGATGAACAAGGAAGAAGAAGCTTCTTCATCCAAGGTCATAGATTTAGACATGGGGGAGGGATGACTGTGGAAGTCATCTAGTCCAATCCCCTAATTGTACTGAGAACCAAGAGGTTCAGTGACTGGTCCAAGGTCACAAAGGAACCACGTGGCACAACTGGGTGTCAGCTTAGGTCCCTAACACTGAAGCCATCACTTTTTCTATTATATCATAGGCTTCTTGGTTAATAGCCCTCAGTAAGGTATATGACTAACTACTTATTTAACCAATCATTTCCTGTCTCAGTACATCAGTTTCTTCATCTATAAAGTGATAAATGGTGCAGTTGGACTAGATGTTTCTTAAATTTCCTTACAGCCAGAACTGGCGCAAGATATTTATATGCCCTGGGCAAGTTTTAAAATTTAACCAACTCTCTTCACCTTTACTCCCCGACCAGGTCCCAAAATTTGTCCCCTTTCTTTTTTCAGTAGAAGCTTTGAATGTTCAAGAAAATACATGCCCCTTATAACAAAAGTGAAAAGTGGTACATTCTGATATTGAAAATAGATTCATTTAAAAATACTAAAATGCATGCCTTGTATTTTCTTACTGTGGCTATTGTGCCCTGGGCTGCTTCATCCTGCCTTTCTACTCTTAGTTCCATGTCTGATTCTTACTCTAAATATTCAAGAGACTTATCTATCTTACTGTACATTTCTTTATGTATCTGTGCATCGACCTGGGTGGCATGGTCAATGGAATAGCACATGAGGGTAGCTCTGCTACTTCATTTCTAACACTGGCACCAGCAAAAGAGAACATACAAAATGAGCAAGTAAATACAGTAGGAGATGAAATATCCATATTCTTGAGATCCAGCAATGTTCTGATGTGAGACATTTGTGGCTTTTGGAAATGAGGTGTGGATTACTAATAGAGATAGGCAGCCAGAGACAGTGAGAGAGAGCTCCAGCAGATGTCTAGGTAGTCTATGGCCTCTGTCACTAATAACCATACTCTACTCAACAGCTTTGTGATTTGCTTCCAGATCTTATCATCCATTTACCCCATCTGGCCAAAAGGTCTATAGTATATTCCCACTAAAATCTGGCTTCTATTTCTCCCACCACTCATTTTTACCAAATGCTTTCCTTCTTTCTTCTCCCTGTTGTTTCATGGATTTCTTTAAAGTGTTATACCTTCTTGATGTATGGTGAATGGTACTATCTGTGATAATGGATGAGGTAATAGATTTGAAGTACTTTGAATTAGGCCTTGTTCTAATCAACTATACGTGCCATCGCCTTGTGTGAATAGTTCACATTTTGAATTGTGCATCAGAACATTAAACAACTGAATGGATATTTATATAATAACCATACAGCACTTACCCCAAGTCTTTATTCTCCTTCCCCAGAGTATACTGCAGACTAAAACAGAGTGTTTGGCAACTGATGTGGATTATTTTATTCCTGCAGATTGAAGACATTTTGCTATTTGTATTGCATAGCAGAATGAACTTGACTAATTCTTTGTCCCCTTGAGGGTAAAGCCACAAAGGAAATACTAACTCTTTAGGCATTACCACCCCACCCCCTCCACTGTATCCATACATTATGATTTCCCCAACATTGCCTGAGTCTTTGGTTTCACTTTCATAATCACTCTTGCTATCATTAGTTTCCTCTCTTTGCTAGTCATGTTTTGATATTCTTGAGCACAATATTATATCTGAAATTATTTTACTTACTTCCAGCATGGAGACAAATTTAAAAATAGTTAGGTGATTAACATCAAACTCCACATTAAAGACTTTTGAGGGAATACCACCGTACTGAATGGATTAGCCATTTTCACACTCCATAGCAACCTTCCCACATGAACCCTGGGAATTACTGAACTATTTTGGTACATAAATATTTGCTCTGATTAGTTTGATTCCCTAAAACGGGTGCTTAAATAAAGCTTTACAGAAAACCATGCTCATTTTAGATCCTTTCCCTAGAAATTGGGACTATAAATCTTCTCAGTTTGCTTTATTGATCTTGGCAAAATTGCAAATATAAATTACAATAGTGGTAAATTAAATGATCTAATGAGAGGGCTTGGAAGGTAAAGCAATGTTGTCAATAACATCAGAGAAGAGGAAATGAAAACTGCATTGAACAATAACAAGCATTTCTTAGGATCAGAGATTGAGAGCTAGAAGGGACCTTAGAGGCCATCTAGTACTACCCTCTCATTTTACAAATGAAGAAACCAAGGCCCAGAAACTTAGCAGGGATTTTCCCAAGGCCACACGGGCAGTAATATGGCAGGGTTGGGGCTCAGACCCATTTGACTCCAAACCCAGCTTGTTTTCCATTGCTCCTTGTTGCCTCCCATTTTGGTCAGGATCATCCACTAATGGCCCTCATGTGTCCTTCTTGCCAGGTGGCTTCACTTACCTGGGCCATTGTGTCTCATCATTGGTTCCTGCGCTGACCACCCAACCATACCTCAGTTTCACATTTACCTCATGATGCCCTTCAATGAATATTAAAGTAGGCTTTAGAGATTGTCTTATGATAGGTTTATAGGTTTGTAGTCTAAGTACCAGAAGAGATCTAAGAGCACAAGTTCTACACCCAGGGTCCACAGTCTATGGATGAATTTCAGGGGGTTCATGAACTTGTATGGGAAAAAATATATACCTTTATTTTCATGAAAGAAAGCTTAACTGAAATTTGTTGTTTTCCCCAATTATGAATTGAAAACACACACACACACACACATACACACACACACACACACACACTTTTTTCTAAGGAGTCTGTAGACTACAACAGACCATCAAAGAAATCCAATTGCAGCCCTCCCTCCCCAGCCCCCCCCACCAAAAAAAAGATTAAGAAACATAACCTTAGAGAGACAGGCTATTTCAATCCCCTCATCAAATGAGATGATACTTATAAAGTGCTTTACAAACCTTAAAGCATTAGTTGTTACTGTTATTTTTATGCAAATGAGATAACTCCTGATCAGATGACTGAAGACCACAGCAAACCCAGATCTCCTGACTCTGTAGAATGCTGTGCTAGCTCTGAGGCTGATTTGATGCCTGTTGTTTGTCTCTTTGTTTGGAAACCCTGACCTTCTACCTAACCTGAATTTTCACATGTCCCTGTTCCTCTACCCTTATCTTGTCTGCCTGCCTGAAATTCTGACCTACCGCCTGTCCTGCCCTCTGATAACTGCGTGTAATCTGTTTGAAGAGACAAGAATGGTTGTTTCATGTTAGTTTAAGAGCCAAGCCATGTAATGCAGAATGTAGGATGCTGAAAGTTCAGTGTGAGCTGGAGGTGTTGAAGAGAGTCTTTCAGTGCCACCCCCACCCCAAGCTTCCTTCTGCTACATCTCCCTATACTGTTCCTTTTTGGTCCCTTGGGAACCATTATGATTTTAGTTTTTTATATAATAACAGCACCTGGGCTTTATACAAAGCTGTAAAGTTTGCAAAGTAGTTTACATATCTCATTCATACAGCAGAGACTCTATAGGTATTATTGTTACTAATATTATCAAATGAGGTGATATTTGTCAAAGCGCATAGCATAGTGCCTGGCACATTGTTGTTCAGTAGTTTAGTCACAGCTGACTCTTCATGACCCAGTGGACATCAAGATTACCCATGGGCTATTCTTGGCAAAGACACTGCCATTTCCTTCTCCAGTTATGTACTTCCCTTATTTCCCTTCCCCTTTAATTATATTTTAGAAATGAGTTGGCATTTACACCTCTCACTCATTGGAGGGGACATCTAGATTGCCTCACAGACTCATTTGGCCATTTTTACAGACTCAGAGAAATTAAATCATTCACCCGCAGTCCCATCACTAGTGAGTGTTAGATGCAGGACTAGATCTCAGGTCTTGCCGATGCCAGGTGTAATATTCTATCTACTATGTCAGGCTGACACTCTATTTAGGACTCAAAAATTATTAAATGGGTTATCGTGTAGTAGTTTCTTAAATAGTATATGTTTCACTGCTAAAGATTAAGCACCAGGTTAATGTTTGTATCAGGTAAGAACAATTGGCAAGCTGGTGAGTCTGTTTCATTTCCTCTTTCATTGTAAATCATAATTGTTAGCTAGCAGGCATAGGGAGGTATCTCTAATATCTGCTACTGGGGAGGTGAGGCTGGTGGATTGCTTGGGCTGAGGGCTTCTGGGGCTGCCGCAGGGCTGAAGCTGATTGAGTAGGGAAACTCAGTGCAGTATCAGTATAGTTAGCCTCATGTTGGTGAGACAGAGAGGTGGTGCTCCGGATAGAACATTGCGCCAAGAGTCATTTAAGACCTGAGTTCAAATATGGCCTCAGACATTGCTAGCTGTCACCCAGGGCAAGTCACTTAACCTCTGCCTGCCTTAGTTTCTTCAACCGAGGAAAATAAAGGTAATAATAGCACATACCTAGAAGGGGTTGTTGTGAGGTTCAAATAAGATTTTGTCGTTGGGTTGTTTCAGTCATGTCTGACTCTTTATGACCCCGTTTGGGGTTTTATAGGCAAAGAAACTGGAGTATTTTGCTGTTTCCTTCTCTAGCTCTTTTACAGATAAGGAGACTGAGGCAAACATGGTTAAGTGACTTGCTCAGGGTGACACAGCTAGTAAGTGTCTGAGGCCAGATTTGAACTCATAAAGGTGAGTCTTGCTGACCCCAGGCCCAGCACTCTATGCACCGTGCCACCTAGTTGCTACTCATTGGAAGAGGGGTCCTTAGGCTTCACCAAATTTTTAAAGAGGCCTATGACACAAAAAAAGTTTAAGAACCCCTGTTTTAAGCAAACAAAGGATTAGCCTTGGCAAGGGAAACATTAAAGGGACCCCATTAAAGAATTTGTTGCCTATTCTTCAAGACTGCAAATGTTGACAAGTACAAACCCTTGGTATTGACCTGTGTCTGTTGTACTTGGCTGATTGGCTGCTGCATACTCCACAGGAACCACATTTCTAGGAGCCCTCGTTGGAGTGGCATTATATTTCAATTGTTAGCATATTTAAAGGGCATGACTAAGGTCTCATTGCCCAAATGGGTTTTCTCTCTTAAATCTCATCGATGACCAGCCACCAAAGAGTCAAATTTTATAGGGACAGATCCCAGGTGGTGCCATTGGGGATGGATTTCTCCCGATGGAGTTCTGGTTCCTCAAAAGAATGCAATCATCACTTTTCTGCATGACTGACCCTTCGACTGGGGTGAACAAAAAGATCTGTTTACCAGGTCATGAAATTGCAACTCTAACAGCAGTGATTCTACCACACCTGATGAAACTATAAAACATTTCATTTGGCTGCCTGGAGAGCTCTTTGAAAAGGAAGACCCGGTGATGGGGGCCACTTCTCATTTTCTTCCATGAACTTTACCCGAGCTCATTTTCTGCTTAGATTACTTGTGATTTGGGGAACACATATACACATGCAACTTGGATAGGGGGCTCCTGTCTTCTTTTTTAATCTACTGCTATTTTCAGCCACTAAGGCTAAAGGAGACCAGGCGAGTGCATTCTTCTGAAGCTAAGAGCCTTGGGAATAGTGATGCCTCTAGGTCAGTGTTTGTATCCATCATCCTGGGAAGCAATCCCTGTGGAAACACAAACTAGGAATTGCTCCTGCAGGTGCTACAGACACGTCTATTAAAGAACCAAGAAGAAAATAAGTTCTTCTCACCAAGTCAAATGGTTCAACACAGTGTGGTGCTCATAAATGTTTAACAACTGGCTCTCTAGGAAAAAAAAAAGTAAGCCTTATACAGCTTTAAGTTTAATCCTTGTTAACATTTTTGATCACTTTCTTAAATCTACAAATCAACAAAATAATAAATCAAGCCCTGACTTGTTGTGGGCTATTTGCATGGTGTAAATATTCACACTGAAGATTTATCTATCAGCTCTTATAAGCTAGTTTGAGCTGGATCTGGCACATCCCTGGTTTAAAAGAAACTGGTATTATTTTATCAGTGAAAATTTCATTAAAGAAGAGATATTAACATCTGTTTATTTTTAAATAATATTTTGTTTTGATTTCACTTCCAGGAGCCTAGATGGTAGTGTAAGCAGTAGATTGCTGTCCCTCTCCCATTCTCATGCCCAAACACCCACAAAATAGTGCCTCAGAACAGATCCTGGAATAGTGGAGCCAGTGGAAAGAAAGGGTGGAGGAGTCTTTTGGTATGGGAGACTTAGATGATTGGCAAAAAAGGTCCTCTTGGATTAAAGGAGAGCACAGTCCAGGACAGGAGGCATACCAGCAAGCCAATGGCAGGCTCCACTTCACTAAACCAGCAAGAGATCCTGAGCCCCAAAACAATGGGGTAGGCAGATGCCAACACCAGGCACCCCCACGTGCCTTAGTAAAATCAAGTGAGACTCCAGCTCAGAGAACCATCATGTGTGCAGGCAGCCCTGGGCAGGCAGGTGTCCTCTAGCAGTGGACCTCCCCCTGCTTCAGTGTGTCCTGGGGAAACACAGAAAAACTCTACCTGTCCTTAGCACATGCCAGACATCACCACTGGGACCCCAGCTCAGCTCCAGTTAAGCTATCAGACACCTGTAGCCTCCAGCAGCCAGCATCTGAGGCCCCAGGGAACAAAACCAGGCCCCTGGCCCCCAGTTCAAGAAGCTTGGGACAGAACCCCCTGTGCTCCAGCAGGAGAGCTCGACTTTAAAAGCTAGGAAATACTCAAAATCATGACCAAGAAGCAAAAAAGAACCTTGACCATAGACTCTTTTTATGGGGACAGAAAAGATCAAAATACAAACTCAGAAAAGGACAACATTGGCAAAATACCTACACTGGAAACTCCAAAGGGGAATATGAATTGGTCTGAAGCCCAAAAAGCCTTCTTGGAAAAGCTCAAGAAGGAATTTAAAAGTCAAATAAGAGAAGTAGAAGAAAAATTAGGAAATGAGATGTATGCAGGAGAGAGTCAAGAGCTTGGAAAAGGAAGGACAAAAATTGACTGAAGAAAACAACTAAAGTAAAATTGGCCAAATGGAAAAGGAGTTACAAAAGCTAACTGAAGAAAATAATTCCTTAAAATCAGAATTGGGCAAGTGGACACTACTGACTCTATAAGACATCAAGAATTAGTCAAACAAAATGAAAAGAATGAAAAAATAAAAGAAACATTGGAAAAACAACTGACCTGGAAAATAATCCAGGTGAGATAATTTAAGAATTATTGAACTACCTTAAAGCCATGATAAAAAATAAAAGAGCCTGGACATCAGCTTTCAAGGTATTATCAAGCAAAACTGCCCTAAGGTCCTAGAACTAGAGGACAAAATAATCATTGAAAGAATCCACCTATCACCTCCTGAAAGAGATCCCAAAATGAAAACTCCAACAGTTCCACAATATTTAAATTGTTTCTTTCTGGCTGCTTGCAGTGTTTTCACCATGATAATTCTGAAATTTCAGCTCCAATATTCATTGGAGTTTCAATCATTCCTAATTTTAAAAAAATTGTTATTTGAATGCAAGACTCCAGAGAAGCATAAAAAGGAAAATGAAAGAAAAAAAGATGTTATTCAACAAGGTTAAAGTGTTTACAGCTCTACACGGGAAGATAATTCTTTTAATTCTTGACAACTGTATCTTTATTATAACATGTAGAGGGCGTATACATAAACAGAAGGTGTGGTATAAGTTGACTTTGATGTGGTGATAAAAAAATTAATTAATTAAAGAGCAAAAAAGGTTTGTACTGGGAGAAGAGGAAAGAAGGAGGCAGAAAAGGGTAAATTACATCACAGGAAGATGTGCAAAGACCTATTACTGTAGAGAGAAATCAGATTTGGCTCAAGAGGGAATAACATGCACACTCAATTGGGTATAGAAATCTATCTTACCCTATAGGAAGTAGGAAGGGAAAAGGGAAAGAAAAGGGAGGGGGTAAATAGAAGGGATGGCAGAAGGGAGGGAAAAAAACTGGATGGGGAAAGGGGAAAGAAAAGGGAGGGGCTGGATAAAAGAGAGGGCAGATTGAGGGAAGGGGTGATCAGAAGCAAAATATTGGTGAGGAGGAAAGGGAGAAAGGAGAGAGAAAAGTATAAACAGGGGTGAAATAGGATGAAGAGAAATAGGATGGAAATTACAGATAGTAATCATAACTGTGAATGTGAATGTGATGAACTCTCCCATAAAACAGAAGTGGATAGCAGACTGGATTAAAAACCATAGTCCTACAATATGTTATTTACAAGAAACACATTTGAAATAGAAGGATACACACAAGGTAAAGGTAAAAGGCTGGAGTAGAATATATTATGCTTCAGCGGAAGTAAAAAAGGCAGGGGTGGCAATCCTGACCTCAGACAAAGTAAAAGTAAAAATAGGTCTAATTAAAAGAGATAAGGAAACTATGTCTTGCTAAAAGGTACTATAGACAATGAAGTAATATCAATACTAAACATATATGCAACACGTGGTATAGGATTCAAATTCTTAGAGAAATTAAATGAGTTACAGGAAGAAATACACAGCAAAACTATACTAGTGGGGGATCTCAAACTCACCCTCTCAGAACAAGATAAATCTAATCACAAACTAAAGGAAAACATGTTAAAGAGGTGAATGGAATTTTAGAAAAAATAGATATGGTAGACCTCTGGAGAAAATGAATGGGGAGAGAAAGGGATATACATTTTTCTTATTGGTACATTGCACCTACACAAAAATAGACCATTTCATATGGAATAAAAACCTCATAATCAAATTCAGAAAGGCAGAAATATGAAACACATCCTTTTCAAATCGTGATGCAATAAAAATTATATGTGGTAAAGGGCCATGGAATGATAGACTAAAGATTAATTGGAAACTAATTAATCTAATCCTCAAGAAAGAGTGGGTCCAACCACAAATCACAGAAATGAACAATAACTTCATCCAAGAGAATGACAACAATGAGACAACATACCAAAACTTATGGTATATCTCTAAATGGTTACAAGAATAAAATAGAGAAAGCAGAGATCAATGAATTGCATATGCAACTAAAAAACTAGAAAGAGAAAAAATTAAAAATCCCCAATTAATTATCAAGTGAGAAATTCTGAAAATCAAAGGAGAGATTAATAAAATTAAAGTTAAGAAAAATATTGAACTAATAAATAAAACTAAAAGATGATTTTATGAAAAAACCCCAACAAAATAGATAAACCTTTGGTTAATTTGATTAAAAAATGAAAGAAGAAAGACAGATTACCATTATCAGAAATGAAAAGGATGAGTTCACAATCAATGAAGAGGAAATTAAAACAATAAGTAGGATTTATTTGTTGAATTGTATACCACTAAATCTGATAATCTAAGTGAAATGAATGAACATATAAATGAATATACAAAAATATAAATTCTTCATATTAACAGAAGAGAAAATAAAATTCTTAAATAATCCCATTTCAGAAAAAGAAATTGAAGAAGCCATCAATGAATTCCTTAAGAAAAAGTCTCCAGAACCAGGTGGATTTAAATTTAAAGAACATTAAAACATTTAAAGAACAATTAATCCCAATACTATATAAACTATTTGGAAAAAAAGGCAAAGAAGCAATCCTACCAAATTCTTTTTATGATATAAATATGGTATTGGTACCTAAACAGGAAAGAGATAAAAACAGATCCCTAATGAATATAGATGAAAAAATTTTAAATAAAATATTAGCAAAGAGATTATGGCAAATTATCATGAAAATAAAACACTATAACCATGTGGGATTTTACCAGGAATGCAGGGCTGGTTCAGTGTTAGGAAAATTATCAGCTCAATTGATCATATCAATATCAAAACTCATATGATTATCTCAATAGATGCAGAAAAAGCTTTTGACATATTTTGTATATAGCACTCATTCCTATTAAAAACACAAGACAGCATAGGAATCAATGGAGTTTTCCCTAAAATGTTAAGTAGCTTCTATCTAAAACCATTAGCAAGCATTAAATGGAATTTGGATAAGGTAGAAGCATTTCCAATAAGATCAGGGGTGAAACAAGGATGTCCATTATCAGTATTGTTATTCAATATTGTACTAGAAATGTTAACTTTAGCTATAAGAGAAGAAAAAGAAATTGAGGAAATTACCATAGACAATGAAGAAACAAACCATCACTCTTTGCAGATGATATGATGGTATACTTAAAGAATTCCAGAGAATCGATTGGGGGGGGGGGCAGAGCCAAGAAGGCATCGGGAAAGTAGGGACTTGCATGAGCTCCCTGCCGAGTCCCTCCAAAAACCTATAAAAATGGCTCTGAACCAATTCTAGAACTGCAGAACCCACAAAACAGCAGAGGGAAGCAGGGCTTCAGCCCAAGACAGCCTGGATGGTCTCTGGGTGAGGTCTATCATGCACCGAGCTGGGAGCAGAGCAGAGCAGAGCACAGCCTAGCGTGAGCGCCATGGATCAACCAGACCAGGAGCCGGGTGGAGCGTGCCCTAGCACCCTGAAACAGTGAGCTGCAGCAGTTACCAGACTTCTCAACCCACAAACACCAAAGACAACAGAGAAGGTTAGTGGGAAAAGCTGCAGGAGTGGAAGGAGTTCCTGGTTCCGCCACCACCCCTGGGGCAGTGGAGGTGGGGCAGCTACAGAAGTACAGCATCAGTTGCTTCCCGCCCCAGGCCCACCTGGTGAGAGGAATTAAGTGGCGGATCAGAGCAGGAGTGAAGAGCCTGCTGAAGATCTAAGTCCAGTCCAGGTTGGGGGTTCTTGGGGTAGGAGGAGTGCTGGTGTGGCAGAGCTGGCGCATCCCCCCAGGCGTGGAACATAGTTCTCTACACCGACAAAAAACTCAAGGGTCAAGTTAGTTGGCTGGGAATATGGCCAGGTAGCAAAAACGGACTCAAATTCAGTCTCAGACTTTGGATTCTTTCTTTAGTGACAAAGAAGACCAAAATATACAAACAGAAGAAGTTAAAAAGTCAAAGACCCTACAACAAAAGCCTCCAAGAAAAAAATGAACTGGGCCCAGGCCATGGAAGAGCTCAAAAAGGATTTGGAAAAGCAAGTTAGAGAAGTAGAGGAAAAATTGGGAAGAGAAATGAGAAGGATGCAAGAAAACCATGAAAAACAAGTCAATGACTAGCTACAGGAGACCCAAAAAATGCTGAAAAATATACTGAGGAAAACAACACCTTAAAAAATAGACTAACTCAAATGGCAAAAGAGCTCCAAAAAGCCAATGAGGAGAAGAATGCCTTGAAAGGCAGAATTGGCCAAATAGAAATGGAGGTCCAAAAGACCACTGAAGAAAATACTACCTTAAAAATTAGATTGGAGCAAGTGGAAGCTAGTGACTTGATGAGAAATCATGATATAAAACGGAACCAAAGGAATGAAAAAATGGAAGACAATGTGAAATATCTCATTGGAAAAACCACTGACCTAGAAAATAGATCCAGGAGAGATAATTTAAAATTTATTGGACCACCTGAAAGCCATGATCAAAAAAAGAGCCTAGATATCATCTTTCAAGAAATTATCAAGGAGAACTGCCCTGATATTCTAGAGCCACAGGGCAAAATAGAAATTGAAAGAATCCATCGATCGCCTCCTCAAATAGATCCCAAAAAGAAATCTCCTAGGAATATTGTCGCCAAATTCCAGAGCTCCCAGATCAAGGAGAAAATACTGCATGCAGCCAGAAAGAAACAACTTGAGTATTGTGGAAACACAATCAGAATAATCCAAGATTTAACAGCTTCTACATTAAGGGACTGAAGGGCTTGGAATACAGTATTCCGGAGGTCAATGGAGCTAGGATTAAAACCAAGAATCACCTACCCAGCCAAACTGAGTATCATGCTCCGAGGCAAAATATGGATTTTTCAATAAAATAGAGGACTTTCAAGCTTTCTCAGTGAAAAGACCAGACTTTCAAACACAAGAATGAAGAGAAGCATGAAAGGGTAATCAAGAAAAAGAACAAGAAAAAGAAATTGCAAGGGACTTACTAAAGTTGAACCATTTTGTTTACATTCCTACATGGAAAGCTGATGTGTATGATTCATGAGACCTCAGTATTAGTGTAGCTGAAGGGAATATGCATATTACATATATATGTGTATATGTATATATATATATATATATATGTGTGTGTGTGTGTGTGTGTGTGTTTATGTGTATATATATAAGTAAATGTGTATGTATGTATATATGTATGTGTATATATATGTGTGTGTGTATATATATATATATATAGACAGACAGAGTGAGAGAGAGAGAGAGAGAGAGGGCACAGGGTGAGTTGAAGATGAAGGGAAGATATCTAAAAGAAAGAAACTCAAATTAAGGGATGAGAGAGGAATATATTGAGAGACGGAGATAGGGAGAGATAGAATGGGGTGGATTATCTTGCATAAAGGTGGCAAGAGGAAGCAGTTCTGTGGGAGGAGGGGAGAAGGCAGGTGAGGGGGGAATGAGTGAATCTTGCTCTCATCAGATTTGACCTGAGGCCTAAGGAGGGAATACCATACATACTCATTTGTGTATCTTACCCCACAGGAAAGAGGAGGGAAGAAAATAAAAAAAAGGGGGGGATGATGGAGGGGAGGACAGATATGGGTGGAGGTAATCAAAAACAAACACTTTCGAAAGGGGACAGGGTCAAGGGAGAAAATTCCATAAAGGGGGTTGGATTGGGAAGGAGTAAAATATAGTTAGTCTTTCACAATGTGAGTATTGTGGAAGGGTTATACATAATGATACACATATGGCCTATGTTGAATTGCTTGATTTCTTAGGGAGGGTGTGTGGGAAGAGAAGAGGGGAGAGAATTTGTAACTCAAAGTTTTAAAAACAGATGTTCAAAAACAAAAAAAAAAGGTTTTTGCATGCAACTAGAAAATAAGATACACCGGCAATGGGGTGTAGAAATTTATCTTGCCCTACAAGAAAGGAAGGGAAAAGGGGATGGGAGGGGAGTAGGATGACAGAAGGGAGGGCTGACCAGGGAAAAGGGCAACCAGAATATACGCCGTCTTGGAGTGGGGTGGGGGAGAAGGGTAGAAATGGGGAGAAAATTTGTAATTCAAACTCTTGTGAAAATCAATGCTGAAAACTAAAAAATATTAAATAAATAATTTTAAAGAAGAATTCCAGAGAATTAAGGACAAAACTACTTGGAATAATTAATACCTTTAGTAAAGTTTCAGGATGTTAAATAAACCAGCATAAATCATTAACATTTCTACGTATTACTAACAAAGCCTAGCAGCATTTAAAGTAATCTATAGACAATACAAAATATTTGGGGGTCTACTTGCCAAGACACACACAGGATCTATTTGAGACAACTACAAAACACTTTAGATACAAAGTCAAATGTAAATAACTGGAAAAAATATCAATTGCTTATGGGTAGGCTGAACTAATATAGTAAAAATGACACTTCTATCTAAATTAATGTACTTATTCAGTGCTATACCAACCAAACCACCAAAAAATTATTTTACAAAGCTAGAAAAAGAAATAACAAAATTCATCTGGAAGAACAAAAGGTCCAAAATATCAAGGGAATTAGTGAAAAGAAACGCAAGGGAAGGTGGCCTAGCGATACCAAATCTTAAATTTTATTATAAAGCAGCAAATGTCATCAGTACTTGGTACTGGCCAAGAAATAGAGTGGTGGATGAGCGGAATAGGTTAGTTACACAAGACACAGTAGTCAATGACTATAGTAATCTACTGTTTGATAAACCGAAAGACTCCAGCTTCTGGGATAAGGACTCAATATTTGACCAAAACTCCTGGGAAAACTGGAAAAGAGTATGGCAGAAACTAGGCACAGACCAACATCTTACACCATATACCAAGATAAGGTCAAATAGGCACATAATTTATATATAAAGGGTAAAAATATAAGTAGATTGGGAGAATAGGAATAGTTTACCTGTCAGACCTATGGATAAGGGAAGAATTTATGACCAAACAAGACATAGAGAACATGATGAAAGGCAAAATAGATAAAATTGATTACATTAAATTTAAAATGGTTTGTACCAATAAAATCAATGCAATCAAGATTAGGAGGGAATCAGAAAACTGGGAAACAATTTTTGCTACCCGTGCCTCTGATAAAGGCCTCATTTTTTAAATGCATAGAGAACTGACTCAAATTTATAAGAATACAAGTCATTCCCCAATTGAGAAATGGTCAAAGGATATGAACAGGCAGTTTTTCAGATCAATAAATTAAAGCTATCTATAGACATATGAAAAAAATGCTCTAAATCACTGTTGTTTAGAGAAATTCAAATTAAAACATCTCTGAGGTACCACATCACACCTATCAGGTTGGCTAACCTGACAAAAAAAAAAAGAAAATGATAAATGTTGGAGAGGACATGGGAAAATTGGAACACTAATTCATTGTTAGTGTTATTGTGAACTGATTCAATCATTTTGGAGGGCAATTTGAAACTCTACCCAAAGGGCTATAAGACTCTGCATGCCCTTGGATCTAGAAATACCTCGTCTAGATCTGTATCCCAAAGAGGCAGTAAAAAAGGGAAAAGGACCCATATGTACCAAAATATTTATTGCATGTCTTTTTGTGTTGGCAAAGAACGGGAAAGTGAGGGGATTCCCATCAATTGGGAAATGGCTGAACAAGTTGTAATATATGAGTACAATAAAATACGATTGTTCCACAAGAAATGATGAGCAGGAGGATTTCAGAAAAACCTAGAAAGACTTACATGAACTGATGCTGAGTGAAGTGAGCAGAACCAGAAGAACACTATGCACAATTTACACTTGGTTAGACTTAGTTCTTGTCAGCCATGTAAAGATCTAATATAATTCCAAAGGACTCATGATGGAAACTTCTATCCACATCCAGAGAAAGAACTATGGAGTCTGAATGTATATGTTTCCACAATCCAGCTAGCAGCTGTTATGGGGGTGAAAGACCAACATAAACCCAACAACAAGAATGCTACCAGCACGCTGCAAAAGCACAGTTTCTTTTGATCTGCTTAACTAAGGAAAGCAATGTTAAGGGGTTGACAAGCTTACTTTAATTCAGCATACAAATATCATTCACTTATTTCAGGGGAGAAGACCAGCACCCTGAACTTCAGAGCAAAATACAAACAACTTACAAACATTAACAGACAGACCCATTACAATTCATAATTACCAACATCTAGGTTCAGGCCGGGAGCTCAGAACAAGGGCTGGCCCAGGGTAAGGGCTCCAAAGAAGAGAAAGCCAACCCCTGGTTTCATATCTTTTTCAGGGTCCAGGGTGAGTCACACATGCGACTCACCCACGTGACCTAGAATCGTCACGACTCACCCACGTGACCTAGAATCGTTGCAAAGAGGCAACTTAAACCCACATGGTCTAAAAGCCTCTGATGTTCCAAACATGTCACTCAAACTCATGTGTAAACTAGGCCCTCCCCTGAGTTAGCCCCACCTTGGGCCCCACCTTAGTTATCAATCTATACCCACATAGGTTTTATACCTAATAGGGGTTTGGGCCTGGGGCTTAGCACCTAGTAAGGCTCAATGAAATACACTGAATTACTCAAAGGAAATAAAAGCCAACTAAGTGCTAAGAGCCTATTTTGCTTACCAACACAGCAGATCAAAACATACCATTTTCACCATCTCTCTCTTTTTTTTTTTTGGTGTTTACTTTCCTGTGTGTATGGGTTTTTTTTTTTTTTTTTGGTCTGATTCTTCTTTCACAACATGACTAAAGTGAAAATATAAAAAAAATATTTTCCCCATTTATATGTTAAAGCAATTTTTAACATTTTTTTAAAAAGTCTTGAGTTCCAAATTTTATCTCTCCCTTCCCTCTCTGCTCCCTGAGATGGTAAACAATCTGATATAGGTGATACATGTGCAATCATGTAAAACATTTCCATGTTAGTTATTTTTATAAGAAAATTGAGTGAAAGGAAAGAAAGGGAGGGAGAAAGGAAATAAGGAAAGACACTGATTTGTCATCTTCTTCTCCAGCTCATTTTACAGATGAAGAACTGAGGCACACAGGGTTAATTGACATGTCCATGGTCACACAGCTAATAAGTGTCTGAGGATGGATTTGAACTCAGTAAGATGAGTCCTGATTCTAGACCTGGTTCTGTATCTACTGTGCCACCCAGGATGAAAAAGAGGGACAATATTTAATGTCTTATAAATTAACTTTTTTCATGCATTGTGCATAACATGCTAATTAGGCAAAAATTTTCACTAATTCAATACATTTTTGAAACCCTATAACAGGCACTGTTGATGCAAAGACAAAAAACAAAATGGTCCTTGACCTGGAGCATATATAAGGCCCTACCAACTGAAGAACAAATATGTTTTATTTCATTTCTCTCTGCAGGGTTTTCTGGTACTCTTACAGGGACTTTTTGAGGAGGGGTGAAGTGGGGGGCGGGGTCCTGTACCATTGACTCTACCCCTAGCCATCCTCCTACTCAGTTTCCCTTCATAAGAAATGTAAGAATGTAAGACCTTTTTTTAAAATAATATTTTATTTTCCCCCAATTACATATTAAAACAATTTTTAACATTTAAAAAAGTTTTAAGTGCCATATTAAGTACCACCAAATATAGGGAGTGGCCCCCTAATCACTAACAGATGAGCTTTCATACTGAGAAATTTGCTTCAGAAAATATAACTATGAAAATGCAAACTAACTTCCCCAACATGTAAGATGTATAAGCCTTCCCTCCTAACTCTTGTACCACTTCAGTCTCTAGGAAAGGGAAGAGGATAAGGTTCATAGCTTAGCTGGATTACTATAGAGTACAGTTCCAAGTCCAAACACCCACCCTCCCTGCCACCCCTGCCCCAGGTCTTGATTCCAGGCACGCTTGCCTCTCAACTTTTCCATGCTGGGTTGCCTAAGCCACCTCACCTGCAGTCCTGGCCCCAAGGTCTCAAGTTTTAGCTTGAGTTCCTATGCCTGGTGAGGATCACCTTTAGCATTCAAAACTGAAGAGGATAAATGAAACAGAACAGAAAAAATAGCCCCCAGGCCCATTTCTCAGAGCCTACTTAAAGTCCTTCCCCTCTCACAGCATCATTGCTATGGGGGAACTGGGATCTTTACCCGCTGGAAGCAGAGGGAAAGAAATGCCAGAAAGGGAGTCATTGTTTTGATCTTGCCAGTTTTAAAATCAAGATGGGTGACACTCAGCCATGTGGTAGGGGACACAAAGTCCTCTGGTTTAGGTTATCTCAACATGCTTCAAAGGCCCCTGATAATGTCTCTGTGTTACGAGAACTGGGTATATACTCAGACATGACCAGGTTTCACAAAAACAACATGTACATTAAAAAAATAAATACAAATATGCAAATGAATACATATGACAGGGGAACTAACAACTCAGCTTTACTGTAGTTCTGTAGTATGGTCAGCTGGTGACTGACTGTCAGTAGGACTAATGGAATGTAATCTCCTTGTCAGGGATTGTTTACTTTTAGTTTTGTATCCCTGGCATCTTTCACGTAATATATGGTCAATAAATGCTTGTCAAATTGAATTGAAATGGATTGAACAAAAGGATGGCTGGAGATGGAAAGGGAATGAATACCTGTTCCCTTCCCCAAAGTCCGCAAGGACACCAAGGACCCAGAAAGTTTTGAAATAAGGAGCTAAGGTTATATATGTAACACAAATACTTATGTAATACGCATACATACATATATACATATATGTATATGTGTATGTATGTATGTATATGTGTGTGCATAGATATACGCATATATAATATATCCTTAAGAGGGCAGCGACCACTTCTCTTTTATTGTTGGTCTTTATCAGTTCTGGCATATAGAACTTAACTAATAAATGTCTTTGATAAAGAGGAAGAAGTGGAAAAGAAAAGATGAAGAGAGACTTTGTTCCAGTTCACATTTCTCTGTTCCTACTTAGAATGGAAAGAAAGGAGTTTCATTTCAAAATCAACAAGGGATAATGGTCTACGTGTAATGTTCACCCGTTGTTGAGTTTTTCCCAGAACTTCCATTTTGGGGAAGGGCCCCAGTTCAGCCATTCCTAATTCTCTATGCCCCCACTTAAAACTTATTCAACCTTGCCTTCCTCTCATTCAGTTTCCCTTTTTATGGATCTTTTCCCATCATTAGAATGTAAGATCTCCAACTAGTATCTCTGATAAAGGCCTCATTTCTAAAATATACAGGGAACTGAGCCAAATATATAGGAATACAAGCCATTCCCCAATTGAGAAATGGTCAAAGGATATGAACAGGCAGTTTTCAGAGGAAGAAATTAAAGCTATCTATAGGCATATGAAAAAATGCTCTGGATCACTACTGATTAGAGAAATGCAAATCAAAACAACTCTTAGATACCACATCTCTCCTGTCAGATTGGCTAAAATAACAAAACAGGAAAATGATAAATGCTGGAAAGGATATGGGGAAATTGGAACATTGTTGCATTGCTGGTGCAGTTGTGAGCTGATCCAGCCATTTTGGAGAGCAGTTTGGAACTATGCCCAAAGGGCTATAGAAATGTTCATACCCTTTGACCCAGCAATACCACTTCTAGGGTTGTATCCCAAAGAAATCACACAAGCGGGAAAAGGACCCATATGTACAAGGATATTTGTAGCAGCTCTTTTTGTGGTAGCCAAGAATTGGAAATCAAAGGGATGCCCATCAATTGGGGAATGGCTGAACAAGCTGTGGTATATGAAGGTGATGGAATACTATTGTGCCATAAGAAATGGGGATGATGCAGACTTCGTAACAACCTGGAAAAACCTACACGACATAATGCTGAGTGAGCGGAGCAGAGCCAGGAGAACGTTGTGCACAGCCACAGATATATGGATTCCATGAGGACCAACCCTGACACACTGCGCTCTTCTCAGCAACCTAAGGTACAAGGACAACTCCAGGGGACTCATGATGGAGAATGCTATCTTCATCCAGAGAAAGAACTGTGAAGTTTGAATATAGAATCGAGGTGCACTACATGCTCGCCTTTTTTGCTTCTCTTTTGTTTTTGTTTTTGGGTTGTTTTTTTTTTTGGTTCTGTTTCTTCTTTGTCATGATTCATTCCATTGGTGAAAATTCTTCTCCACAACTTGACTAGTGCAAAAATTAATTCAATGCGAAGTTATACATGACAGTTATATGAGATTCCATGCCGTCTTGGGGAGGGAGGGGGGAGGGAGGGGAGAAAATCTGGAACTCAAAACTATGTAGAACCGTGTGTGGTAAACTAAAAATAAATAAATAAATTTAAAAAAAGAATGTAAGATCTCTTATTTTTTGAATATTTTATTTTTTCCCCAGTTACATGTTAAAACAATTTTTAACATTTAAAAAAGTTTTAAATATCATATTCTATCTCTCCCTTCCCTCCCCCCTCCTTGAGATAGTAAACAATCTGATATAGGTTATACATGTGCAATCATGTAAAACATTTCCATATTAGTCATTTTGTACAAGGAGACTTCAATAAAAAAAGAATGAAAGAAAAAAACAAAGACAAAGAAAGAAGAAAGGAAAGAAAGAAAGAAAGAAAGAAAGAAAGAAAGAAAGAAAGAAAGAAAAAGAAAGAAAGAAAGAAAGGAGGAAGGAAGGAAAGAAAGAAAGAAAGAAAAAGAAAGGAAGGAAGGAAGGAAGGAAGGAAGGAAGAAAGAAAGAAAGAAAGAAAGAAAGAAAGAAAGAAAGAAAGAAAGAAAGAAAGAAAGAAAGGAAGGAAGGAAGGAAGGAAGAAAGAAAGAAGGAAAGAAAGACAATATTCTTTAGCCTGTATTAAGATAATATCATTTTTTCTGGAGGTGGATAGCATGTTTCATAATGAGTCCTTTGGGATTGTTTTGGATCATTGTATTGAATATATGATCCTTGAGGATTTCTTTAAATAGACTCATTTTGCAAATTGCCTGCCATTGAGTGAAGGCTTCACAAATTCTAACAAGCAAAACATGTTGCATTTGAAGTCAGAAGATGTGAGATCAAATCTTGGCTCAGTTACTTATTAGCTATTTGTCTTTGGACAAGTCCTTTAACTTTTCTGGACCTCAGGGCCCCATTTATAAAATGAGGGGTTTGGATTAGGTGACCTCTAAGTTCCCATTTGGCAAAGCTAGGTAGGGTAGTGAATAGAGCCCTGAGCCTGGAGTCAGGAAGACTCATCTTCCTGAGTTCAAATCTGGCCTCAGATACTTACTAGCTGTGAGACCCTGGACTAGTCACTTAACCCTGTTTGCCTCGATTTCCTCATCTGTAAAATGAGCTGGTGGAGGAAATAGCAAACCACTCCAATAGCTTTGCCAAGAAAACCTCAAATGGGGTCGCGAAGAGTTGAACATGAGCAAACAACAACAAAGTCCTTGCTTCACTCCAAAAAATGTGATCCTATAAGACCTGTCAGTCCTTTTTCCACACTACTCCCTGTCCCCCATACCACCCACACACCTGATCCTCATCCAAGACTAGTCTATTAGCACGGAATCATTATTTTACAGTGAATACCCAAGAAATGTTTTTTTCTTAAAAGATCAAAGCACAAATGATAAAGAAAATTGTAGCAATTAACCCATTAGAATATGAACCCCTTAAAAGCAGGGACCACTTTTTGTTGTTTTTGCCTTTCTTTGTTATCACCAGTGCCTAATCCAATGTCTGGAACCTTGTAAATGCTTAAATAAATGGTTGTTGATAGCCTAACCTAAGTCTCTGGACTACTCGAAGACCATGTTGGATCACTGTAGGATTCCATAAAAGGAAGAGATCACTCACCAGCTGGTGCTAAAAAGAACGTGAGTCTTACGAGCTTGAATCAGCCTATCACTTAGGCACTGGGGCTGGTTTCCTAGCAACAAAGCCTCTAATCTCCCTTCTCTCCTCAGGCTGTGGATCACAGAGTCCCTTTTGTGACCCCCTTTTCTCATTCAAAACTTTCCTTAATGTTCATTTTAACCAGATTTTACTAGAGGGAGAGAGTGTTGGGGCAGAGAGAAGGCAGCCTATAATTTCCCCAGGCACAGGAGGTTAGAGGTAACATGGTACATTGTGAAGCATTCTACTTTTGACATCAGAGAAATTAGGATCAAATTCAGAATCTGCTACAAACTTAATGCCTGTTTGACCTTGGGCAAGCCACTTAAGGTCCCTGATCCTCAGTTTCTCTTCTCTAAAATGAGGGGGTCATAGTGGATGACTCCTAAGGTATCTTTCAGCTCTAAATCCATGATCCTATAAGACTTTCTCCTTCTCCACCCTCTCCCCCTTCCCACTCTCACCTAACATCTGGCTCAGGGTCATTGTTTCATAAGCTCCACTGAGATGGGTATGTGTAGTCCTCATTAAGGTTGAAATTCTGAACTTCACAAAACTGCAGCTGCAAAGTTTGGTGTTTCTTTTAACACCAAATGGAATAAGGTGTTCAGTGTGTTCACAAGTTCCTTTCCTGTGCAAGGAAAAGGACTATTAAAATTCACCATATAATGAAAAAGAAATAGTCGATGTTCACTTAGCCAAAGGAACAATCAAACACGGATTTCCATTGAGAGAGCACAGTAGAAAATTTCCCTGATTCTCTCGGTGCCTTAAGTGCTATGTTGATTCTTTTTTCCTCTTAATGATAGAATTCAGACATGCTCAAGGGCAATAGAGGTCTAACAGGAGTCCTAGGAATAATCAAGAAGTAAGAATTGTAGAAGGAAACTTGAGAGTAGTCCAAATGTTTGGGGAGGGGAGAGTGGATGTGAATCAATGAAGAGAAGGGAAAAATACTATGTTGGAGAGTTACAGAAAAAGTTGTCACCTCCCCCCCAAAAAAAATCCCTCTCCTGAGGAGGGCTACTACAGCTGTGGAATGTTGAATTAGATGTGGTACACTCATTCAATTATTTTTCATTTATTAGGGAGTGTTCTACTGAGATCATTGGGTAATGATCATGGAGTGATAAAGAAAAAGCATCATATAAAAGGGTAAGACCAGAAACACTGCTTCCACAGGACTAAATGCAAGCATCACTCAGAGAAAAACGGACAGGACATGGTGTATATGAGCTGGCTGCAGCATAAAACCAATGAGGAACTCTGAAGAACAGGAGTAAAGGAGATCATCAAGGAACTGTTTGACAGAAAGAGGAAATCGACTGGTCATGTGTCAAGGCTGAGTGACGACAGATGGACTGCAGGAGTGCTCCCTCGGCACCTTCCCAATACAGGAGTGGAAAGGAAGCAAGGCCTCCAGAGTACTGAGTGGATCCCTGTGGTGAATTTTTGGGGTGGATATGGATGAGAGTCCTGCAGAGTGGGAAGGCAAGAAAGAGATGTGATTTTTAGCACTGCAGGGTATTACTGACTCTGTCCTTTAGAGGATGTGAGTGAATACTAATTGGTTGTTATTTTATAGATACATATATACTACATATATATTGTATATCACATTACAGCACCTTATTCTCTGTATCTCTCTCTTACTCTTTCTATCTCTTTTACTCTTTCTTAATCTCTATCTCTGTCTTTGTCTTTCTGTCTCTATCTCTGGGTCTCCATGACTCTTTATTTCTATCTCTATCTCTTACTCTGTCTTTATCTCTTTTCTCTCTCTATCTGTCTCTGTCTTTCTACCTCTATATCTCTGTCTGTCTCTGTCTCTTATGCTTTCTTTACCTCTCTCTATTTCTATCTCTGTAGCTTTCTATTTCTGATTCTTTATCTCTGTCTCTTACTCTGTCTTTCTCTATCTCTGTATATATCTTTGTATTTCTGTCTCTGACTCTGTCTCTGCATCTCTCTGCCTCTGACTCTGTCCCTCTCTCTGTTTTTCTCTCATGTTTTCTTTATGACTATCTCTGTCTTTGTCTTTCTGTCTCTGTCTCTCTATCTCTCTACTTCTATCTCTCTGTCTCCTACTCTGTCTTTGTCTCTATCTCTGGCTACATCTGTCTCTACCTTTGTCTCTATCTATGACTATGTCTCTGCATCTCTGTGTCCAACTGTTCCTCCCTCTGCCTCTGCCTCTGTGTCTCTGTCTTTCTCTCTCTTTCTATGTCTCTCTGTCTCTGTCTGTCTGTCTGTCTGTCTGTCTCTCTCTCTCTCTTTCTCACACACACACACACACACACACACACACACACACACACACACACCTCTGCAATGATTTCAGTTAGTTCCAGAATTATTTCTGTCAGTCCTTTGCTGATTAAGTATGGAAGCAGAAGAGAAAACAGGTAAGGGGCAAGGAAGGGTTAGACTGGCAGAAACTTTTGAATTATAAAGGATCCAAGGAACCTAGGATGCTGTTGAGAGCTGTCTTAAGGTGGTTACCATGGAGTTCAGAGAAAGGAAGATAGTCAATGTGGCAAGGAGAAAGAGGATGATTTGAACAAAACAAATAGAATGAAGGTCATGCTGAGGCAAGGGAAACTGGATCAGTCTAAAGAGAAAAACAATAGAAATTATACAATTTCCATATGTTCCCCTCTCATAGATCATTCAGAAAGATCTGTTTACTCCTCTGAAAACCAAGGTTGAACTGGATGATCTAGAAGACTCTTTTTCAGTTCTAAAAAAAACATGCTCCTTCTCTATAACTGATTCTTTTGCAATAAAAAAGAATGCATATTTTAAAAGACATAGAAGGGAAAAATCAAAAATGAAAAATATGTATATATCTGTGTGTGGTGTGAAATATACATATATATTATATATATACATACATACATACACACATATGTGACATTCTCCTTTTTCATACACACACATATATGAGGATGGAAGGAGGGAGGAAAGGAGGAAGGGAAAGGGAGAGAGAAAGAGAGAGAGAGTGAGAGGAAGGGAGGGAGGGAGGGAGAGAGAGAGAGAGAGAGAGGGAGAGAGAGAGACTTTCAGACAAAATGTGTTCGTGGACTTGGCACCCAAAGCAGAGATAAGCCTGAATGTAGATTTTCCCCTTCCATTCTTTTCTGAAATTCTGATTATCATATTCTCCCTTTTCTCCAAGATGTCCCTTTGTACATAACTTCAGCTTACTCAGACACATTCATTCATTAAAAAAAAAAAATCTTATTATTAGCCTACTGTATACAGAGTCCTGTTCAATGTCCAAAAGGAGAAACAAAATTTGGATGAAAAGAAGTCCCAGACCTTATCTGTAAAAGTTTTATTAATGTGTTTTGCTTTTACATTTAAAATGTTTAAAGATTGCCCCCAACCCATAAGATGTCTTTTATAATAAAGTAAAACTCATAATGCAGTGGGCTTATCTGAAAAAACAAGAAGCATTTCACATTTATAGCACCACTATCCCTTTAATTGTTTCTTAATCAACAGAAATCTATTTTTCCCCTCCTACTACCCCATCTCATTGGTGGGGGTTTAGGAGTGGGAAGAAAGATAAATTCTTTGGAAAAATATGCACAATCAAGCAAAACAAATTACTTCTATGGGTGTAGACATATATATATATATATATATATATATATATATGTATACACACACACACACACACACACACATATATATAATATATGTATACATGTATGTATGTAAGTGTGTATATTTATGTGTGTGTATACATAGTTCTGTACCCTAAATCCAACATCTTTCTGCTGTGGAAAATGTTTCATTATCAATCCTCTGGAATCATGATCATTATGCATAATATAGCTCTTACCACCTTCAAAGTAGTTTTTATATTATTATTATTATATAAAATGATCTCCTGGTTCTTTTCCCTTCACTCTTCATCAGTTTGTAAAAAGTCTTCAAAATTGTTCATTTTTATAACATTGACATTATAGTATAAATTGTTCTTCTGGTTCTTCTTACTTTACTCTGCATCAATGAATATGCATCTCTACGTGTTTTTGAAACCCCAGCAGTGGCATAACTAGGTCAATTGGCATGCATTGTTCAGTACCATATCTGTATAATTCTAAATTCCTTTCCAAAATGGTTTTTTTCATTCACAGGTCTTCCAATAGTACATCACATTTGCCTGTTTTCCCACCACACTTCCAATAGTTACCATTTTCTTTTATTGTCGTCATCACCGCTCTGATATATGTGAGGTAGCACCTCAGAATTGCTTTAATTTGCATTTCTTTAATTAGTAGTGATTTGAAACATTTTTTATATGACTATTGATAGCTTGGAGTTGTTCCTCCTTTTTTCCCATTGAGAACATCCTAGGCTTTTTGTTTTGTTTGTTTTTTCATGTTTTATTAATATTTTAGTTTTCAACATTGATTTCCTCAAGATTTTGAGTTACAAATTTTCTCCCCATTTCTACCCTCCCTCTACTCCAAGATGGTATATATTCTAATTGCCCCATTCCCCACTCAGCCCTCCTTTCTGTCACCCCACTTCCCACCCCATCCCCTTTCCCCTTACTTTCTTGTAGGACAGGCTAGATTTCTATACTGCATGCCCTATATATGTTATTTCCCAGTTGCATGCAAAAACAACTTTTTTTGAGCATCTACTTTTAAAAATTTGAGTTCCAAATTCTCTCCCCTCTTCCCTTCCCACCCACCCTCCCTAAGAAGGCAAGTAATTCAACATAAGCCACATAAGTATCATTATGCAAAACACTTCCACAATAATCATGTTGTGAAAGACTAACTGTATTTCCCTCCATCCTATCCTGTCCTCCTTTATTCAGTTTTCTCCCTTGACCCTGTCCCTTTTCAAAAGTATTTGCTTTTGATTACCTCCTCCCCCATCTGCCCTCCCTTCTATCATCGCCCCTTTTTTATCTTCTTCCTCCTTCTTTCCTGTGGAGTAAGATACCCAACTGAGTATGTATGTTATTCTGTCCTCAGGTCAAATCCGATGAGAGCAAGATTCACTCAATCCCCCTCACCTGCCCCCTCTTCCCTTCCAGCCTTTAACAGGAAAGCATGATGTTTTGGGGTACTGGGTTGGTTGAATGTTTACCTGTTTTTGGACTGCTCTTTGTACTTGGGGTGGCTATGGTTCTGGGCAGCCTCAGGAGCAACAAAGTCCAGATGGAAGTGCTGGGTGTGGTTTCCCAGGGGCCCAGAGCAGGAGATAATCCCTTCTTCCCAGGGCATAAGTTGATAAACCTGGCTCCCGAGGATTGTGCTGAAAGGGTGAATGTCTTGAGATTATATTGTATATGGAGTTTTGAAACAGGAGTGGAGAATGTCCTTGGAGACTTGGTGAATGGCCTTCCTACAGATTTGGCAGGAGGAACTGGTGAGGAGAAAGAAGAAGCAGACAGCGCCTGCCGAAATATTGATCCAGAAGACTGCCTGCATGGGAACTTTGGAAAGCTGAAAGTGCTGAGCTGCTTTGGAACTGACTTCGGAGAGAGGATTGAAATGGTGGAGAATCAGTTACATTCCAGAAGAAGCCAGGTGAGGCCAGCAGGAGTTGGAACCCAGGAGCTTGGAATTCAACCCTGGGGCAAGATGGAAACTTTGTAGCAAGGCACTGAGTCTGCCTTTTTGGTCCCTTCGAGCTTAGCCTGCTTGGGATCCAGGAGGGAGACATGGATTTGTTTTTATTGTGGTGAGGGAAGTGCCTTGGACCCCCCTAGGAACCCCACCCCATTGGCTTTTATTGTCTAGTCGCCCCTCAGGACTTGGAAACAGGGACTGCAACATAATGGGGAGAACAGACCCTAAAAGAACTTTGTTTGGACTCTTTCTTTGAAATTAGGACTTTGGGTGTCACGTGGAAGCCTGCAACAGCAATTTGGGGAGAAGACATCCCCAAGAGAACTCTATTTGTTTGTTTGTTTGCTTTAGGACTTTACTAACTAAAGCATGCCTGTGCCTCAGAGTACTGGGAAAAAGCCTGCAATGGCAATGTATATGCTCAAGAAGTACTTTATGAGCTAAAGAGATTAACTTGCTTTGACCTTGGGGTGGACATTTGAATTGTTGACAAGTATTTTGGGAATGATTGATTGAAGAGACTATCTTGCTGGGATCTAGGGGTGGGTCACATTTGAATTGTAAACCAATATTTGGGAAGGTCACTGAATATGTTTTGCTTTATTGTGAATGATATGTTTTAGTTTCCTTAGTAATTGGATCACAATATATGTTCTAGGATACATGACTGATTAGATTATGTATCCTAGAACAATGGATGGAGTGTGTTGGTAGGCAAAATGGGCTCCTTAGCACTTAGTTCAACAAGTGCCCTTGAATAGTTTGGCTTTTGTTCCCTTTGAGTAATTCATTGAGCCTTACTAAGTGCTAAGCCCCAGGCCAAAACCCATATTAGGTATAAAACCTTAGTGGGTGTGGATTGGCAACTAAGGTGGGGCCCAAGGTGGGGCTAACTCCAGGGAGGACCTAGTTTACATGTCTGGGAGAGCAGAGGCTTTTAGACCATGTGGGTTTAAGTCCGCCTCTTTGTGACGATTCTAGGTCACGTGGGTCAGTCCACATGTGTGACTCACCCCTGACGCTGAAAAAGATATAAAAACCAGGGGTTGGCTGTCTGTTTTTTGGAGCTCCTGCAGCAGTGGTGGCATATGGCTCTGGGCCAGCCCTTGTTCTGAGCTCCTGGGCTGAACCTAGATGTTGGTAACTATGAATTGTATTGGGTCTGTCTGTTGATATTTGTAATTTGTTTGTATTTTATTCTGAAGTTCAGGGTGCTGGCTTTTTCCCCTGAACTAAGTGAATGCTGTCTATATGCTGGATTAAAGTAAACTTGTCAACTCCTTTAACCTTGCTTTCCTTAGTTGAGCAGATCAAAAGAACCTGTGCTGTTGGCAGCTTTCTGGGTGCTGGCTGTGGGTGGATCCTACTCCACCACAGAAGCTGCTAGCTGGATTGTGGAAACACAGGGACTCAGGAAGCAGCTGATGCTGGAACTCTGGAAGCAGCCACAGGAGTTTCCTGCTGCTACTGCTGCCACTGTTGCACCACCTCTGCCACTCCCAGGGCTGGGGCTGGACCACTCTCATCTGGATCCAGCAGTTTTCCTGCTAACCTGCTCCTTGGTCTTTAGTGTTTGTGGGTTGAGAAGTCTGGTAACTGCCACAGCCCAATGATTCATGGCCATCAGGCCAGCTCTGTCTGACTCCCAGTCTGGTTAGTCCTGGTGTGTTCCATGCTGCTCTATGTTCCGCTCCCAGCACTGTGCGATAGACCCTTCCCAGTGACCATTCAGGCTGTCCTTGGCTGGAGACTTGCTTCCCTCTGTTGTTTCGTGGGTTCCACAGCTCTAGAATTTGTTCAGAGCCATTTTTGCAGGTGCTAGGAATGATTTGGGTAAGAGCTTAAAGAAGTCCCTCTTTTCCGGCCGCCATCTTGGGTCCACCCCTCGAGAATTTCCTATTCTTAATCTTAGATTTTTCAATTCTGCATTTATCAATTGAAGAATGACTCTCATTCTTATAAATGTCAAGCAGTACATCATATATCTTGCAAATGAGACCTTTATCAGAGAAAATTACTGCAAAGTGTTTCCAAGTTACTATTAATGTTGGCTTTATCAGATTTGTCTGGGCAAAAACTTATAAATTTTATGTAAACAAAATTATCCATTTTTTCTCCTGTGAATCTCTCTATCCCTTGTTTTGTCATAAAATTTTCTCCTATCCATAGAACTGATAGGTAATTTCCCCCCATGTTTCTCCAATTCATTTACGATGTGATCTTCTATATTGATTCATGCCTTTTATAAGCTCCAAATGTATCTATTTGGAGCTTATTTTTGTATAAGGTGTGAGATGCTGGCCTAAATTGAATTTCTTCCATAGTGCTATGCAAGTTTTCCAATATTTTTGTCAAACACTGAGTCCTTTATTTATCAAGTACTAGGGAATTAAATACACTTTCTTCTATATGTAGTATGCTAATATGTGTCACTGACTTAGCTCTCTCTTTTTTAAACCAATCCCAAGTTGATTTGATAATTATTTCTTCATAGTACAGTTTGACATCTAGCACTGCTAGGTTCACTTTGTTCCCATTTTGTTCCACCATTTCTCTTAATATTGTCTGCCTTTATTTTCCTTCATATGAATTTCATTATGACTTCTAGTTCTATAGAGTAATCTTAGTAGTTTAATTGGTATGATATTGAATAAGTAAATTAATTTAGGTACTATTATCATTTAATTATATTTGTTTATCTTAGCCATAAGCAAATATTTTTTTTTTATTATTTAGGACTATATTTCTGAAAATAGTTGTTTGAAGTTATATTTATATAGTTTTTGTATGTGTCTTGAAAGGTAGACTTCTAAGTATTTTATATGTTCTGTGGTGATTTTAAATGGACATTCTCTCTGTATCTCTTCCCACTGGGAGTTATGGATATTATAGAGAACTATGGATGATGTGTATAGATTTGTTTTATATCCTGAAAGTTTAGTGAAAATTTTAATTCTTTAAATTTGGGATTTTTTTTTATTGTTATTCCTTAGGATTCTTTAAATACGCGATCTTATCATCTGTAAAAGTGTTAATTTTGTTTCTTCTTTACCCATACTTATCCCCACTGTTGTTTTTCTTATCTTGCTGTCATAGGCAGCATTTTAGTGGTATGATAAGTCAAAGAGATGAAAATTGATATCCTTCTTTCACCCTTGAATTTATTAGAAAAGATTTTATTTTATCTCCATTATATAAATTAGCTTAGAATGTTTATAATATGCTTATACGTATGATATTTATTTACTAAATACCAAAATAGCATTTATCAACTATCAAGGAAATCTATTATTTGTGTATTTTATAGCATTTTAAATAAAAATAGGTGCTGCATTTTGTCAAAAGCTTTTTCTGCATCGATCATATGAATATATGATTTTTGTTGATTTTGTTGTTAATATGGTTAATTAATTTTTTAGCTTTCCTAATATTCAATCAGCCCTACCTTCCTGGTATAAATCTAACCTGGCTAAGTCCTATTTATAATATGTTGTTTTAGTCTTTGTGATAATATTTTATTTTAAAATTTTGCATCTATATTGATTAGGTATGTGGGTCTATAGTTCTGTTTTGAATCTCATTGGCTTATACATGATGGATATATCTATATCATAAAATGAATTTAGTAGGATTCATTTTTTTTCTATTTTTTTCCAAATGACTTACGTAATATTAGAAGTAATCATTCCTTGAATCTTTAATTGTAAATCAATCTATCTGGCCTTGAGATTTTTGTGTTTTTTTTTAAATTAATTAATGAATTGTTTAATTTTTTTTTCTTTTCAAATTGGGTTGTTTAGATTCTTTTTCTGTTAATTTAGGCATTTCATATTTTAAAATATTAATTTATTTCATTTAAATTCATGGTTTCATTGGCAAATACTTGAGCAAAGTAGTTTCGAACAATATCCTTTATGTCTTCATTTGTTGTAAATTCTCCTTTTTTATATTGGTAATTAGGTTTTCTTTTTTTTAAATCAAATTAAGTAATAGTTTATTGATTTTATTGCTTTTAAAAATGTTCAGGTGAAAGGAAGGAAATACCAGAACTCTCTCACAAATTCTGTCAGATATGTCTAAAAAGTGAATGTGAGCAGATTTGAGAGAATTAGAAGCCACTAGTAGACTGAGAGGGATAGGAGTGCTCGGCATGTGGAATGGCACCAGACCAAACCAACTGGGAACAGCAGAGGAATCCAACCAGCACGTGGGTCTGGGAGAGTGAAACACTGGAGCAGGAACAGGCCTAGGGTGGAAGTACTGGCTACTGCCACTAC
This sequence comes from Trichosurus vulpecula, assembly GCF_011100635.1. Taxonomy (NCBI): domain Eukaryota; kingdom Metazoa; phylum Chordata; class Mammalia; order Diprotodontia; family Phalangeridae; genus Trichosurus; species Trichosurus vulpecula. The sequence continues at coordinate 536,926,357 of NC_050573.1, forward strand.
TGAGCCCCAGGCCTCTCAGCCCAGGCCAGGAGTCTGTCTGAGTGCAGAGCCTATGGCTTCAGGAGCAACTAGCCCAGAGGCCTCCAACTCACAGTCTAAAAGTTTGAAACTCGACTTCTTGAACTTCCCAGAGCCATGATGTGCAGGTAAAATGGCTTTTATCCCTCCCTTGGATAAACCAAGAGAATAATGCCTCAGGAAAACTGAGGAGCCAGAAGCGGGGCTTCAGTAGCAAGAGAAATGGGGGAGAGGGCCCTTCCTATGGTGGCAGAAAGAGACCAGTGTAGGAGGAGAGGTGTCTCAGCAGCCCTCACCTCAACAGAACAATGAGAGTAAGTGAGCTCCAGGGGGTGGAGCTAACAAACCTCAATGCCAGCAACCCAGACTGGGCTTTGCACAGCCAGGGGAAGTGTCAGAGACCAGCACAGACAAGAGCTGAGACAACCCATGCTATAGAACAGCCCTGGGGAAGAGGAGACCCCCCCCAGCAGCCAGATCACCCCTCTCCCACACCTCATGAAACCAGAGGCCATAGAACATAAAGCCAGTGAGCAGACCCACAGATTCCAACACAATAAGCTTGGCACAGAGGCCCCTGAGCCTCAGAAAGAGAGATCCACTTTGGAAGCCAGGAGGAAAAAAAAACACCATGAAAAAACATGCTAAGAAGCCAAAGACTATTGATTCATATTATGGAGACAGGGAAGACCAAAATACCAATTCAGAAGAGGACAGCATGGATACTACACCCACATCTGAAACCTTAAAAGGGAAAGTAAACTGGTCTCCAGACCAAAAAGCATTCCTGGAAGTACTCAATGAGGACTTTAAAAACCAAATTAGGGAGGTAAAAGAAAAAATGGGGAAAAATGGGAAAAAAAATCAATGAGGAAAAAAAATCTTCAAAAGGTAAAATTGGGGAATTGGTTAAGGAAAAATCAGAATAGAAATGGAGAAAATGTCTCATTGAAAAGCAAAATCAACCAAATTGAAAAGGAGATAAGGAAGGTAAAGGAAGAAAACAAAAAAATAAAAAATTAGAATTGGGCAACTAGAAGCTAATGACTCTATGAGACATAAAGAATCGGTCAAACAAAATTTAAAGAATGAAAAAATAGACAAAAATGTGAAATATCTGATTGGAAAAACAACTACCCTGGAAAATAGAGCCAGGAGAGACAATTTAAGAATTATTGGTCTACCTATGATGAAAAACGAGCCTTGACAGTATTTTCCATGAAATCCTTAAGGAAAATTGCCCAGAGGTCCTAGAACCAGAGGGTAAAATTATCATCTAAAGTATTGTTTGGATAACCCACTGAAAAAGATCCCAAATTGAAAACTCCAGTAAATATTATAGCCAAATTCCAGAATTACCAGGTCAAGGAGCTAGGAAGAAACAATTCAAATATCATGAAACTACAATCAAGATCATGCAGGATCTTTCAACTTCTATGTTAAATGACAGGAGAAATTAGAATATGATATTCTTAAAGGCAAAGGACCTTGGACTACAACCAAGGATCAACTACACAGCAAAACTGAGCATAATTTTCCAGGCAAGGACATGGACATTCAATGAAATAAGGGAATTCCAGACCTTCCTGATGAAAATGCCAGAGCTCAATGGAAAATTTGATCTCCAAATACAAAGCTCAAGAGAGACATAATAAGGTAAATGGGGGAAAAATCCCTAGTTAATAAGGCTAATTAGTTACATCCAGATATAGGATTATTTTGTTTTATATAAGTTTTATATATAAGTCAATCTTGAAAATTGAATACTTACTATGACAATTGAAAAGGATATTCATAGACTGCGGGTATCAGTATAAAATAGCAGATATAATGACAAAAATATAATTAAGAGATATAAAGGGATGGCTCTGGGAGAAGAGGTAAGGAGGTAGTAGAAAAGGGTAAATTACAGCACATGAAGAGGCACAAAAACATATTGTGGAGGGGCAGCTAGGTGGCACAGTGAGTACAGCACTGACCCTGGAGTCAGGAGGACTTGAGTTCAAATCTGGCCTCAGACACTTGACACATGTACTAGCCATGTGACCCTGGGCAAGTCACATAACCCCAACTTCCCTGCCAAAAAAAAAAACAAACAAACAACATTTTGTACTAGAAGGAAAGAAGGGAGGGAGAAAAACAGTATTTGAGCTTTACTCTCAATGGATTTGGTTCAAGGAGGGAATAACATACCTTGATAAGTATAGAAGTCTACTTTGTCCCAGAGGCAGTAGGAGGGTAAAGGGGAAAAAAGGGAGGGGGGAGTTCACAAGGAAGGAAAGAAGTAGCAAGGGGAAAATGGTAAGATAAAGGAGGGGAATCAAGGGGGAGGGTAGACTGAGGAAGGCGGTGGTCAAAAGCAAAACTCTGTTGAGGAGTGGAAGGGGAAAGGGAGAAACACAAGAATAAACAGGAGGGAAATAGGATGGAGAAAAGGACACAGATAGTAATCACAACTATGAATTTGAATGGAATGAACTCTCCCATAAAACGGAAGTGGATAGCAGCATGGATTAAAAACCATACTCCTACCTAATATGTTCCTTACAAGAAACACATTTGAAACAGGGGGATACACACAAGGTAAAGGTAAAAGGATGGACTAGAATATATTATACTTCAGCTAAAGTAAAAAAAAAAAGCAGGGGTAACAATCTTAATCTAAGACAAAGCAAAAGTAAAGATAGATCCAATTAAAGGAGATAAGGAAGGACACTACATCCTGCTAAAAGGCTGCATAAACAATGCAGTAATATCATTATTTAACATATATGCACCAAGTGGTATAGCATACAAGTTCTTAGAGGAGAAGTTAAGTTAAGGGAGTTACAGGAAGAAACAGAGAGCAAAACCATACTAGTGGAGGACCTCAACCTCCCCCTCTCTGAATTTGATAAATCTAACCTCAAAATAAATAAGAAAGAAGTTAAGGAGGTGAATAGACATTTAGAAAAGGCAGATATGATAGACCTCTGGAGAAAACTGAATGGAGATTAAAAGGAATATACAGCAATATACCTTTGTCTCAGTGGTACATGGCACATACTCAAAATTGACCATGTACTGGGGCATAAAAATCTCACAATCCAGTGCAGAAAGGCAGAAGTAGTCAAAGCATCCTTTTCAGATCATGATGCAATAAAAATTATTTGTAATAAAGAGACATGGAAAAATAAGCTAAAAATTAATTGGAAACTAAATAAACTAATTCTAAAGAATGAGTGGGCCAAAAAACGAATCACAGACACAATTAATAACTTCAATAAAGAGAATGGCAATAATGAGAGAACATGCCAAAACTTATGGGATGCAGCAAAAGCAGTTCTTAGGGGAAGTTTTATATCTCTAAATGCTTACATGAATAAAATAGAGAAAAAGAAGGTCAATGAATTGGGCATGCAACTAAAAAAGCTACCAAAAGAACAAATTGAAAATCCCCAATTAAATACCAAATTAGAAATACTGACAATCAAAGGAGAGATTAATAAAATTGGAATCGAGAAAACTATTAAATTAATAAATAAAACAAGAGCTGGTTTTATGAAAAAACCAATAAAATTGATAAACCTTTGGTCAATTTGATTAAAAAAAAAAGAAAGAAGAAAATCAAATCACCTGTACCAAAAATGAAAAGGGTAAATTCACCTCCAATGAAGAGGAAATCAAAACAATAATTAGGAATTATTTTGCCCAATTGTATGCCCATAAATTTGACAACCTTAGGGATATGGATGAATATCTACAAAAATATGAGTTGCCCAGGATAACAAAAGAGGAATTAAAATACGTTAGTAACACCATCTCAGAAAAAGAAATTGAGCAAGCCATCACTGAACTCCCTAGGAAAAAATCTCCAGGGCCAGATGGTTTTACATGTGAATTTTATCAAAAGATTCAAAGAACAATTAATTCCTGTGTTTTATACACTATTTGGGAAAATAGTGTGAGAAGGAGTCCTACAAAGTTCTTTTTATGTCACAAATATGGTACTAATACCAAAACCAGGAAGAGTCAAAACAGAGAAAGAAAAGTAGAGACCAATTCCCTAATGAAAATTGATGCAAAAATTTTAAACATAATATTAGTGAAAAGATTGTAGCAACTTATCATGAGAGTAATACACTATGACCATGTAGGATTGATTCCAGGAATGCAAGGCTGGTTCAATATTAGGAAAACTATTAGCATAATTGATCATATCAAAACAAAACAAGCAGAAACCATATGATCATCTCAATAAAAGCAGAAAAAGCTTTTGACAAAGTACAACACCCATTCCTATTAAAAAACACTAGAAAGCGTAGGAATAAATGGAGCCTTCCTTAAAATTATAAATAGCATCCACCTAAAACCATCAACAAGCATTATTTGTAATAGGGATAAGTTAAATGCATGCCCAGTAAGATCAGGGATGAAACAAGTATGCCCATTATCACCCCTACTATACAATTTGGTATTAGAAACGTTAGCTGCAGCAATAAGAGAAGAAAAAGAAACTGAAGGAATTAGAGTATGCAAAGAAGAAAGTAAATCATCATTTTTTGCAGATGATATGATGATTTACTTAGAGAATCCTAGAGAATCAAGTAAAAAACTACTTGAAATAATAAACAAATTTAGCAAAGTTGCAGGATATAAAATAAACCCACATAAATCCTTGGCATTCCTATACATTACTAACAAAGCCCAACAGCAAGAGATAGAATGAGAAACTCCATTTAAAGTTACTGTAGACACTATAAAATATTTGGGAGTCTACTTGCCAAGACAATCCCAGGGCCTATATGAACATAATTACCAAACACGTTTCACACAAATAAAGTCAGATCATAACAAATGGAAAAATATCAGTTGCTCATGGTTAGGCCAAGCTAATATAATAAAAATGACAATTTTACCTAAGTTAATTTATTTATTCAATGCCATACCCATCGAACTACCAAAAATTATTTTACAGAGCTGGATGAAATAATAACAAAATTCATCTGGAAGAACAAGTGGTCTAGAATATCTATGGAATTACTGAAAAAAAATGCTAGGCAAGGTGGCCTAGCCATACTAGGTACTAAACTGTACTATAAAGCAGCAGTCATCAAAACTACCTGGTACTGGCTAAGAAACAGAGTCATGGATAAGTGGAACAGGATAGGTACACAAGACGCAGTAGCCAACGACTATAGCAATCTACTCTTTGATAAACCCAAAGAATCCAGCTTCTGGGAGAAGAATTCATTATTTCACAAAAAAAAATGGCTGAGAAAATTGGAAAATGGTAGAGCAAAAACTGGGCATAGATCAATATCTTACACCATATACCTACATAAAGTCAAAATGGGTTCATGATTTAGGAATAAAGGTTGAAACTATAAGCAATTTGGGAGAGCAAGGAATAGTTTACCTATCAGATTTATGGAAAAGCAAAGAATTCATGACACAACAAAAAATAGAGAGCATTACAAAATGCAAAATGGATAATTTTGATTAAGTTAAATTGAAAAGATTTGTATAAACTAAGCCAATACAACAAAGATTAGGAGGGAAGCAGAAAATTGGGAGAAAATCTTTATAACTAGTGTCTCTTATAAAGGCCTCATCTCTAAAATATACAGGGAACTGAGCCAAATTTATAGGAATACAAGTCACTCCCCAATTGAGAAATGGTCAAAGGATATGAACAGGCAGTTTTCAGAGTAAGAAATTAAAGATATCTATAGGCATATGAAAAAATGCCCTAAATCACTACTGATTACAGAAATGCAAATCAAAACAACTCTTAGGTACCACATCTCTCCTGTCAGATTGGGTAAAATGACAAAACAGGAAAATGATAAATTCTGGAGAGGATGTGGGAAAATTGGAACACTGTCACACTGCTGGTGGAGTTGTGAACTGATCCAGCCATTCTGGAGAGCAATTTGGAACTGTCCCCAAAGGACTATAAAAATGTTCATACCCTTTGACCCAGCAATACCACTTCTAGGGTTGTATCCCAAAGAGATCATACAAGAGGGAAAAGGACTCATATATACAAAAATATTTATAGTGGCTCTTTTTGTAGTAGCAATGAACTGGAAATCAAGGGAATGCCCATCAATTGGGGAATGGCTGAACAAGTTATGGTATATGAATGTAATGGAATATTATTGTGTTATAAGAAATGGGGAAGATACGGACTTCATAATAACCTGGAAAAACCTACATGATAAAACTCTGAGTGAGTGGAGCAGAACTAGGAGAACATTATATACAACCACAGATATTTGGATTCTGTGATGACTAACCTTGATAGACTTAGCTCTTCACATCAATACAAGGTTCAAAGACAACTCCAAAGGACTCATGAGGGAGAGAGATATCTACATTCAGAGAAAGAACTATGGAGACTGAATGCAGATTGAGGCAAACTGCTCTCCTTTTTCTTTTCTTTTGTTTATTTTTCTCTCTCTTTTGCTTTTGTTTTTTTTTTTGGTTTTGTTTCTTCTTTCTCATGAGTCATTCCATTGGTAATAATTCTTCTTTACAACTTGAGTATTGTGTAAATAAGTTCAATGTGAAGTTATATGCAGAAGATATATCAGATTCCATGCCATCTTGGGCGGGGGGGTGCAGGAAAAACATCTGGAACTCAGGTTCATGTGGAACTGAGTGTTATAAACTAAAAATAAAAAATCTTAATAAAAAAATAATGTACCCTAAGCAGTAAAAAAATGTTCATAGTTTTGTTTATTATTTCAAAATATTAATTAATCATAATTTAAAGTTTTTGTTTTGTTTTCAGTTTCATTTATTTCCTCTTTAATTTTCAGGATGTCTATTTTGGTGTTTAATTAGGGATTTTTTTATGTGTTGGGTTTTTAGATGCTCCTAGTTAATTGATAGATTCTTTCTCTTTTTTGTTAATGAAATTGCTGAGCAATATAAATTTTTCCCTAAGAATTCTTTTGGTTGTATCCAAAAATAATTAAGAATGCTATCTTATTGTTGTCATTATCTTTAATGAAATTATTTATCATTTCTCTAACCGTGACCTCATAATAATAACTGACAGTTATATAGCCCTTTAATGATTGCAAAACCCTTTATATACATTATCTCATTTAATAAATCAATGAACACTTATCAGGCACTGTGCTAAGTGGTAGGGATACAAAAAGAGGTAAAAGACATTCCCTACTCTCAAGGATGTTACAATCAAATGGAGCTATTTGAACAACTTTATAAGGTATTATATGTAATGAAGATTTTGTTATGCTTTTTAGAGTTCATTTTTTCAGGATCCATGGCCATGGCAATGTCTAGTTTTCAGGTATTAGATAATAACTCCCAGAGTAGCCCCAACAAGCCTAGATAATAATTCCTAGAATCATAATGATAGATGGTACTACTGAGTCTGTGCCTTGAGATAAGAGATGACATAATCAATATTTACTATGCTTGCACAGAATGACAATATTGCTAAAGTTAACTTATGAGCTTAACGTTGGCAAGATGCATTCTTTGTTTGTTTCCCTATAAAGCAAGTGGGCACTGGTCAGTGAGTGGGGAAAGCGCGGGAAACTTTGTGTGCTTTGACTGGCCCACATCAAGGCTTGAGGGGATTCAGGGGGGTGCACAAGCTGTTCCTGTCTCAATTGACCCCATGATGACGTAGGGATATTTGTCCCCCTGTCTTGATTGACCCCATGGAGACATAGAGGTAGTCGCCTTCCTTTCTCACCTGCCCCTGCGAGAAAGGTTGTTAGGGAGTGCTGTAGGAGTTATGATCCCATTGTCAGCAACTTTTCCTCTGAAGGTGTCTACCTATGTGACCAGATCAAGAGTGAACCTGGTAGAGGCTGGAGTCCGAAACCTCCAGTGCCTCCTTTGTGTTATCTGTGAAACAGGTACAAACTATAGGCATTATTCCAAGCTATCCCTAATGTGTGGAGCACACACTGTCTCTTTCTCTCTGTCTCTCTTTACCTATTAGAATCTCTGGCTTCCTTCAAAGCTTATGCAAAGCAATACATCTTACACAAGGCCTTTCCTGACCTTCCCCTGCAAATGTTAATGACTCTTCTAAAATTACCTTGTGTTTACTTTGTGTGTGTCTCATATATACTCACATGTGTGTGTGATTTCCCTGGATAGAATGTAAGTTCCTTGAAAGTATCTTTGCCTTTGAATCCCCAGAGTGTGACATAGTGCCTAACACTAACACTAGGCATGTAATAAATTAAATGTTTGAGTCATTAGTTGATTGCCCCCCTTATATAGATGAGGAAAATGAAGCTCAAAGCAATTGAACAACATGAATCTTATAGTCTTCTAAGAGGATTAGACACAAAATAATAATAACATATAATATTACATAGGGGGCGGAGCCAAGATGGCCGCATGAAGGCAGCTTCTTACCGGAGCTCTCTCACAAGGTCTGTCAGATTCCCATAAAAAAGTGAATTTGAGCAGATTTGAGAGAGTCAGAAACCGCGAGCAGTCTGCGTGGGGCAAATTTCCGAGCCGGGAGAGTTTGAAAGGCCGGAGGAACGAACCTGCAGGCTCGGAGAGTGCTCGGTGCGGAGCTGCTCCAGACCAAGGCGGAAGCGGCCGGCCGGGAAATCCACGTGGGAGACGGGCTGGGAGAAAGCTAGGCGCCCGAAACCGGCAGAGATCCCCAGGCCTCCCAACACAGGACGGCAGTCTCTGGGAGCGACGAGAGGCAGCGCAACGCCACCAGCCACGAAAACACCCAGCCCTGACGCTTGCAAAACCCAGGAACTCGGCTTCTTGAACTTCCGGAAGACTCAATGGCCAGGTAAACGGCTCTAACCCCTCCCCCCCTCACCCAGAGAATTCCTCGGGGAAAAAAAAAAGAGAACTGAAACAGAGGAGAGAGTAGCAGGGCTTCACAGGACAAATACTAGAACCTCATTAGTCCCAGAGGGGAAGAGTCGGCAGGGGCCAACGCCAGGAGCCCAGACGTAATCTTGCTCCCCCAGGGGAAGCGCCAGTCATCAGCTCAAACAACAAACAGCTGAGACCATTGCTGAAAAGCAAGTGCTGGAGAGCACCCACAGGGAGTGAGACACCAGGGAGACAGACCCCTCCCCCACACCTCAGGAAACTGAAGGTTATAATTCTAGACTCACAACCCCCAGAATAAGAAAGCTGGGACAGAAAGCCCTGAGATCCACAGATAGAAATTCATTGTAAAGCCAGCAAAAGGCAAACCAACATGAAAAAGAACACAAAAAAACCGAGGACAATAGATTCTTTTTATGGAGACAGGCAGGATCAAAATATCGACATAGAAGAAGATAGCAATGACACGGTAGATACATCAGATACCTCAAAAGCTAATATTGGTCTCCAGCCCAAAAAGCACTGCTGGAAGAGCTAAAAGAGGATTTTAAAAACCAAATTAGGGAGCTAAAAGAAAATATGGAAAAAATGGAAAAAAGGGAGAAAAAATCCACTGACGAAATCAAGTCCCTAAAGAATAAGATTGGTGAAATGGCTATGGAGATTCAGAATCTAGAGAGAGAAAAGGACACCCTGAGAGGTGAAATCAACCAATTGAAAATGGAGGCTCAAAAGCAAAATGTAAACACTAACTCATTTAAAATTAGACTTGAGCAAGTAGAAGCTAATGAATCTATGAGGCATCAAGAAGTAATAAAACAAAACGTAAAGAATGAAAAAATAGAAAAAAATGTGAAATATCTGATTGGCAAAACAACTGACCTGGAAAATAGATCCAGGAGAGACAATTTGAGAGTTATTGGTCTACCGGAAATCCACGATGAAAAAAGGAGCCTTGACAGTATCTTCGAAGAAATTATCAAAGACAACTGCCCAGAGGTCCTAGAACCAGAGGGCAAAATAGTCATTGAAAGAATTCACCGATCACCCCCTGAAAGAGATCCCAAACTGAAAACACCAAGAAATATTATAGCCAAATTTCAGAGCTATAAACTCAAGGAGAAAATACTGCAAGCAGCCAAAAAGAAGCAATTCAAATATCGTGGAACTACAGTCAGGATCACGCAGGATCTCTCAGCTTCCACATTAAAAGACAGGAGAAATTGGAATATGATATTCCGAAGGGCAAAGGAGCTGGGACTACAACCAAGGATCAACTACCCAGCAAAACTAAGCATAATTTTCCAGGCAAGGCGATGGACATTCAATGAAATAAGGGAATTCCAGACCTTCCTGATGAAAAGGCCAGAACTCAATGGAAAATTTGATCTCCAAATACAAACCTCAAGAGAGACATAAAAAGATAACCAGGGGGAAAAACCCCACAAACTTCATTAACCAATAAGCTTAGGTTGTTTACATCTTTATGTGGAATTATATCATCTTTTGTATGTTTTTTATGTATATATATATATATATACATATACATATATAAGTCATTCTTGTGAATGGTACAACTATTGTGACAAATGAAAGGGATATACATAGGTTGTGAATGCCTGTATGAATTAACTGATGTAAAGATATAAAATATAAATAAGAGATATAAAGGGAGGGCTATGAGGAAAGTGGTAAGGAGGTTGTATAAAAGGGTAAATTGCACCAAAGGAAGTGGAAAAAAAACATATTATAGTAGAGGGAAAGAAGGGAGGGAGAAGAGCAGTATTTGAGCTTTACTGTCATCTGATCTAGTTCAAGAAGGGAATAACATACTCTGATAAGTTCAGAAATCTAACTTGTCCTACGGGAAGTGGGAGGGAAAGGGGGGAAAAAGGGAGGGGGGAGGGCAGAAGGAAGAGGAGAAGTAGCAAGTGGGTAACGGTAAGATAAGGGAGGGGAATAAAGAGGGAGGGTTAACTGAGGAAAGCGGTGGTCAAAAGCAAAACTTTGTTGGGGAGGAGAAGGGGAAAGGGAGAAATAAAAGCATAAACAGGGGGAATTAGGATGGAGAAAAAGACACAGATAGAAATCATAACCCTGAACATGCAGGGGATGAACATTCTCACAAAACAGAAGCAGATAGCAGAATGGATTAAAAACCATAATCCTACAATATGCTGTTTACAAGAAACGCATCTGAAACAGGGGGATACACATAGGGTTAAGGTAAAAGGCTGGAGTAAAATATATTGTGCCTCAGCTAAAGTAAAAAAAGCAGGTGTAGCAATCCTAATCTCAGACAAAGCAAAAGTAAAGATAGATCTAATTAAAAGAGATAAGGAAGGACATTATATCCTGCTAAAAGGCACCGTAAACAATGAAGCAATATCATTGCTTAACATATATGCACCAAGTGGTAAGGCATACAAATTCTTAGAGGAGAGGTTAAGGGAGTTACAGGAAGAAATAGACAGCAAAACTATAATATTGGGAGACCTCAACCTCCCCCTTTCTGAACTTGATAAATCTAACCTCAAAATAAATAAGAAAAAAGTTAAGGAGGTAAACAGAATTTTAGAAAAGGCACATATGATAGACCTCTGGAGAAAACTGAACGGGGATAAAAAGGAATATACTTTCTTCTCAAAAGTACATGGCACATACTCAAAAATTGACCATGTACTAGGGCATAAAAACCTCACAATCCAGTGCAGAAAAGCAGAAGTAGTCAATGCATCCTTTTCAGATCATGATGCAATAAGAATCATTTTTAATAAAGTACCATGGAAAAATAAGCTAAAAACTAATTGGAAACTAAATAATTTAATTCTAAAGAGTGAGTGGGCCAAAGATCAAATCAGAGAAACAATTAATAATTTCATTCAAGAGAATGACAATAATGAAACAACATACCAAAACTTATGGGATGCAGCAAAAGCAGTTCTTAGGGGAAGTTTTATATCTCTAAATGCCTACATGAATAAAATAGGGAAAGAGGAGATCAATGATCTGGGCAGACAGCTGAAAAAGCTAGAAAAAGAGCAAATTGAAAACCCCCAATTAAATACCAAATTAGAAATACTGAAAATCAAAGGAGAGATTAATAAAATTGAAACCAAGAAAACTATTGAATTAATAAATAAAACAAAGAGCTGGTTTTATGAAAAAACCAATAAAATTGACAAACCTTTGGCCAATTTGATTAAAAAAAGAAAGAAGAAAATCAAATTACCAGTATCAAAAATGAAAAGGGTGAGGTCACCTCTAATGAAGAGGAAATCAAAACAATAATTAGGAATTATTTTGCCCAACTGTATGCCCATAAATTTGACAACCTTAGAGATATGGATGAATATCTACAAAAACATAAACTGCCCAGACTAACAGAGAAGAAAGTGAAATTTCTTAATGACCCCATATCAGTAAAAGAAATTGAGCAGGCCATCAACGAGCTCCCTAGGAAAAAATCTCCAGGGCCAGATGGCTTTACATGTGAATTCTATCAAACATTTAAAGAACAACTAATTCCAATACTTTGTAGACTATTTGGGAAAATAGGTGAAGAAGGAGTCCTACCAAATTCTTTTTATGACACAAATATGGTACTAATACCCAAACCAGGTAGAGTTAAAACAGAGAAAGAAAATTATAGACCAATTTCTCTAATGAATATTGATGCAAAAATTTTAAATAAAATATTAGCAAAAAGATTGCAGCAACTCATTACGAGAATAATACACCATGACCAGGTAGGATTTATTCCAGGAATGCAAGGCTGGTTCAATATTAGGAAAACTATTAGCATAATTGACCATATCAACAACAAAACAAGCAGAAACCATATGATCATCTCAATAGACGCAGAAAAAGCCTTTGACAAAGTACAACACCCATTCCTATTAAAAACACTAGAAAGTATAGGAATAAGGGGAACCTTCCTCAAAATTATAAATAGCATCTACCTAAAATCATCAACAAGCATTATTTGTAATGGGGATAAACTAGATGCATTCCCAATAAGATCAGGGGTGAAACAAGGATGTCCATTATCACCCCTATTATTCAATTTGGTTCTAGAAACATTAGCTGTAGCAATAAGAGAAGAAAAAGAAATTGAAGGAATTAGAATAGGAAAAGAAGAAACTAAATTATCACTGTTTACAGATGATATGATGATTTATCTAGAGAATCCTAGAGAATCAAGTAAAAAACTACTTGAAATAATAAACAACTTTAGCAAAGTTGCAGGATATAAAATAAACCCACATAAATCCTCAGCATTCCTACACATTACTGACAAAGCCCAACAGCAAGAGATAGAAAGAGAAATTCCATTCAAAGTTACTGAAGGCACTATAAAATATTTGGGAGTCTATTTGCCAAGACAAACCCAGGGCCTATATGAACATAACTATGAAACACTTTTCAAGCAAATAAAATCAGATCTAAATAAATGGAGAAATATCAGTTGCTCATGGTTAGGCCGAGCTAATATAATAAAAATGACAATTCTACCTAAATTAATCTATCTATTCAGTGCCATACCAATCGAACTACCAAAAAATTTTTTTACTGAGCTGGACAAAATAATAACAAAATTCATTTGGAAAAACAAGAGGTCTAGAGTATCTAGGATATTAATGAAAAGACATGCTAGGGATGGTGGTTTAGCCACACCAGATATTAAACTGTACTACACAGCAGCAGTCATCAAAACTGCCTGGTACTGGTTAAGAAACAGGGGTGTGGATCAGTGGAATAGGATAGGTACACAAGTAGGTGAAATCAACAAGTTTAGCAATCTACTCTTTGATAAACCCAAAGAAGCCAGTTTCTGGGCTAATAATTCACTATTTCACAAAAACTGTTGGGAAAATTGGAAAATGGTAGGGAAAAAACTGGGCATAGACCAATATCTTACACCATATACCAAAATAAAGTCAAAATGGGTTCATGATTTAGGAGTAAAAGTTGATACTCTAAATAATTTGGGAAAGCAAGGAATAGTTTACTTATCAGATTTGTGGAAAAGTAAAGAATTCATGACCCAACAAGAGATAGAGAGCATTACAAAATGCAAAATGGATAATTTTGATTATGTCAAATTGAAATGTTTTTGTACAAAAAAAGCCAATGCAACAAGAATTAGGAGGGAAGCAGAAAATTGGGAGAAAATCTTTGCAACTAGTATCTCTGATAAAGGCCTCATCTCTAAAATATACAGGGAGCTAAGCCAAATATATAGGAATATAAGCCATTCCCCAATTGAGAAATGGTCAAAGGATATGAACAGGCAGTTTTCAGAGGAAGAAATTAAAGCTATCTACAGGCATATGAAAAAATGCTCTGTATCGCTGCTGATTAGAGAAATGCAAATCAAAACAACTCTTAGATACCACATCTCTCCTGTCAGATTGGCTAAAATAACAAATCAGGAGAATGATAAATGCTGGAAAGGATGTGGGGAAATTGGAACATTGTTGCATTGCTGGTGGAGTTGTGAGCTGATCCAGCCATTTTGGAGGGCGGTGTGGAACTATGCCCAAAGGGCTATAGAAATGCTCATACCCTTTGACCCAGTAATACCACTTCTAGGGTTGTATCCCAAAGAAATCATGCAAGCGGGAAAAGGACCCATATGTACAAGAATATTTATAGCAGCTCTCTTTGTGGTAGCCAAGAATTGGAAAGCAAAGGGATGCCCATCAATTGGGGAATGGCTGAACAAGCTGTGGTATATGAAGGTGATGGAATACTATTGTGCCATAAGAAATGGGGATGATGCAGACTTCATAACAACCTGGAAAAACCTACACGACATAATGCTGAGTGAGCAGAGCAGAGCCAGGAGAACGTTGTGCACAGCCACAGATATGTGGATTCCGTGAGGACCAACCCTGACATACTGCGCTTCTTTCAGCAACCTAAAGGGGCAAGGACAACTCCAGGGGACTCACGATGGAGAATGCTATCTTCATTCAGAGAAAGAACTGCGAAGTTTGAATACAGACTGAGGCACACTACATGCTCGCCTTTTCTGCTTCTCTTTTGTTTTTGTTTTTGGGGTTTTTTTTTTGTTTTTTTTTTTTTGGTTCTGTTTCTTCTTTCTCATGATTCATTCCATTGGTCAAAATTCTTCTCCACGACTTGACTAGAGCATAAATTAATTCAATGCGAAGTTATACATGACTGTTATATGAGACTTCATGCCGTCTTGGGGAGGGAGGGGGGAGGGAGGGGAGAAAAACTGGAACTCAAAACTATGTAGAACCGTGTGTGGTAAACTAAAAATAAATAAGACACCTTTAAAAAAAACATATAATATTACATAAAAGAACATTAGAGAACTTTGAAATGAAAAATTCCAGGGAGGGCAGTATAGTGTGGTAGTATAACTCTCATGCCAAGGGTCTGGTTTCAAATCTCTTTCCTGATATGTAGCATTTATGGGACATTTGGTGAGTTATTTTATCTCTCTGGGCCTCAGTTTCCTCAACTGTAAAATGAGGGGGTTGGACTAGATGATAGCAGAAGTACCTTCCAGCTTATAATTTATGACCTGTGTCTAATGGCAAAAGTAATTAGCCAGACAGTCAGAAGACATTAGGGTTTATGGAAGAGGTGGTATCTGAACATTAAAAAAGTAGGAATAAATAGGAGGCAAATGGGAAAGCAGAAGATATGTCCTAATGTCAAAGAGGATTTTTATTGGTGTGTAGAGTTCCTGGAATCCAATAATATAAAATAAGACTTAAGAAGAAGGGCAAAATCTGATTGATTATCAAAGACTTTGAACACCATGCAACAGATCTGAAACTTTCTTCACTAGTTAATAGAAGTACTGAAGCTTTTTAAGCAGAAGGCTGGATTGACTAGATCTGAACATGAGGAAGATGAGTCTGGCAGTGGTTTTGAAGGATGAATAAAGGTATGTGTGTATTGGAAGGGGGTTGAGGGGCAAGAGGGTTGAGACTGTTGGGTTGGGAAAGTCCTATTTAGAGATTCCTACAATTGTCCAAGAGAGGATGGAAATGAAGGACTGTGCTGAGAAGATTTCAAAGGGAATGGAGAGGAGAGGATCGGTATAAGATATGTATATAGATGGAGAACTGACAAGACTTGGTAACTGACATGAACTGAGAGAGAATAAACTGTCAAAGACAACCCCAAGGTCTTAAATATGTTGTAGGAAACAGGGTAGTATCATAAGCAGATATTAAAAAGTTAAGTATAGTGGAAAATGTGCTGGATTTTGTTTCAGTTGACTTGTGCTCAAATCTCAGTTTTGCTACTGAGAAACGTTAGTTAAGTCAGTTAACCTCACCTGGCCTCAGTTTTCTCATCTATAAAATGAGAGGTTTGGATTGAACACCTTCTAAGTTCCTTTTTCACCTTGAAATCTACGAACCAATGAAATTTTCAATAATAAGCTCATTTGGGGGCATTCTGAGGTGCTGGGTAGGACTTCCAGATGGGAGACGTCTCATGGGAAGATTGAGACCTGTATCTCAGAAGAAAGTTCAAGGCCAGAGATGTGAATTTTCTAGTTACCTGTATAGAATTGTAGGTAGTTAAAGCCATGTAGGTGAATGAGATTGTCAATGAGACAAAGCGTATATAGAAAGAATACCAAAGAAAGGTCTTGGAAAGTATGAGACAAACTGGGTTGGCACTATCATTTTCTCCCTTCTCAGTGATTTGTGAATCTCCTGACATCTGCTTGCTTTTTATTATTAATAATAACAGTAATAAAATGTGATAGCTAGCATTTATATACCATTTTAAGATTAGCGAAGTGCTTAACGTTATCTCATGTGATCCTCACAGCAGTTCTGGAGAGGAGGTGCTCTTATTATCCTCATTTTATAGATGAGAAAACTGAGGCAAAGAGAGGTTAAATTACTTGCTCAATGTCACACAGCTAGTAAGTGTCAAATCTCCCTGAGTCCAACCCTCTATCCACTATACCATCTAGCTGCCTACAATGCTTAGGGTGGGGTGGAGAGAGAAGTTTAAAAAGAACTAGGATCTGAATTCACTCAGATGACCAAGGTGGCTCTTCCACTTAATCACTTAAATTCTTTGAGCTGTTAGGGAAGATCACTGGATTACAGATTTAGAGCCGATATGAACCTTAGAGGCTATCTAGTCAAATTCTTTCCTTTTATAGATGGAGAAATTAGTTCTAGAGAAGTTAATGATTTTACCAAGGTCACAGAGTTGAAAGCTGGAACTCAGCCCTATTTCCATTGTCCCACACTGCCTCTCTGTCTATTGCCTAAAATATGGGGTGTTCAAAGAGGACTAATACCTCTGGTGTGAGGGGTTGATGAGCCCTTCTCAGGGCTGCTCAGCTACCTTTGGTGTCCGCCTGGCACAAATTTCACCTGTGTCTCCAAGGAATTGTAGCATGCACAGTGGCCACATGCCCATATAAAAAAATATTGGTAGATGGGCTAAACCAGGTTGAAGGTGACTGAGGCACCTCAAACCTTTCTGTGAGTCAGGGGGATTTCTACACAAAGCTTGCAAAGACTTCCCGCAGTGGAATAGGCAGCTGAGAACAATTTATTCCAATGTCTATGAAGGGCCAAGCTTAGAGCATGGTCAGACATCAAAGACACCAACATCATGCACTGCATCCTGGGCCATGGCCAGTCATTCTGACTTTTATCCTGTCATTGGATTTCAATGACTCTGGAAGAGAGAGTGAGGCTGATGACTTTGGCCAACTCTGTTTCACTTAAATCAAATTCATGAGGAATTCAAGATATCCCCCCTTAATGTCATTGGTCCTCTTCCTAAAAAAATGACAAACAATCAAAACAACTGTCTCTCTATTTTGTCTCAGCAGTCTCAGGGCCTAACAAAATGTCATGAGCATAGTAGGCGCTCATTAGATGATGATTGGAATGAGTGGAAATGTCTAACAATGGTTATCATCCCAGCTCAGTACCCTTCCTTTTCTGGAATTTTTCTCCTTTGACTTACTCCTTCCAATTTATTCCAGATTTTCTGTCCACACTGTAAGTCACAGAATTACAGATCTTCCTTCAATTCAATTCACCAAGACATCTCCCTTTCTACCCCTGGCATCTTGCAGAAAATAATTAAGTACTCTGCTTTATCAGGTGTTGACCTTAAAGATGGATTTAATAATGGGCTCAAAGGAAAGGGCCAGATTAGGGCAGGGCACTTAAATGATGAAAAGGTTAGTGCCTGTTAATATCTTGCAAATATTAGATAAATTAATATTTGACTTAAGACTAAGCCTAGGAATGTGTTAAGTGATGATTATCCATTTGCTCAGTCCAACCTTGTCTAACAGAGCCACTCATTATTATAACCCATGCCAATAATGTAATGTTTATCAACCTCAAATACATATTTCAAATGAATCTTAATTTTGATGGATACCTATTTGGACTGTGCATTTCCGGATTTGCAAAAGTAACTACATCTTTGTACTGGCCAGCTCTCCCCCAAATCTGGGGGGCATTTTCCTTCTCACCTCTCTCTTGTAGAATCCCTCATTTACTTCCAGACACAGCTCGAGCACCACTTTTTACACAAAATCCTTCCTGATCACCAAATGCTAGTCCTCTCTCTTCATAACAGCATTATATTCAATTGCTTGAATTTATTTTACGTTTGCTCTTTATATATTCATACTGGAAATATTTATACATGTGCATGTTGTCTTTTCCAGTGTAAGGTAAACTCAGTCTCCTTCCCTTGCTGGAAGTTTTCTCCTTTCACTTACACTTTCCCATTTATTCCAGAATTTCTGTCCACACTTTTTTTAAAAAATTTATTTCATATATTTAGTTTTCAGCATTGATTTTCACAAAAATTTGAATTAAAATTTTTTTCCCCATTTCTACCCTCCCCCCACTCCAAGGTAGCATATTCTGGTTGCCCTGTTCACCAGTCAGCCCTCCCATCTGTCACCCCACTCCCCTCCCATCCCCCTTTCCCTTCTTCTCTTGTAGGGCAAGATAAATTTCTATACCCCATTGCCTCTGTATCTTATTTCCTAGTTGCATTAAAAAACTTTTGTTGTTGTTGTTGTTGTTTTTGAACGTCTGTTTTTAAAACTTTGAGTTCCAAATTCTCTTTCCTCTTCCCTCCCCACCCACCCTCCCTAAGAAGGCAAGCAATTCAACATAGGCCACATGCGTATCATTATGTAAAACCCTTCCACAATACTCATGTTGTGAAAGATTAACTATATTTAGCTCCTTCTTAAACTATCCCCCTTTATTGAATTTTCTCCCTTGATCCTGTCCCTTTTCGAAAATGTTTGTTTTTTATTACCTCCTGCCCCTATCTGCCCTTCCTTCTATCATTCCCCCTTTTTTATCTTCTTCCTCCTTCTTTCCTGTGGGATAAGATACCCAATTGAGTGTGTATGGTATTCCCTCCTCAGGTCAAATCCAATGAGAGCAAGATTTACTCATTCCCCCTCACACACACAAAGGGAACAGGGTGAGTTGAATATGAAGGGATGATATCTAAAAAAAATTAAATCAATTTAAGGGATAAGAGAGGAATATATTGAGAGAGGGAGAAAGGGAGAGATAGAATGAGGTAAATTATCTCACATAAAAGTGGCAAGAAAAAGTGTTTCTGTAGGAAGGGAAGAGGGGGCAGGTGAGGGGGAATGAGTAAATCTTGCTCTCATCGGATTTGACCTGAGGAGGGAATACCATACACACTCAATTGGGGTAGGAGGGAGTATTAGGGTAGCTGAAGGGAATGTACATATATATATATATGTATGTATGTATGTATGTATATATGTATATATATATATGTATGTGTATGTGTGTGTGTGTATGTATGTATGTCTATACATATATATAGACAGAGGGCACAGGGTGAGTTGAATATGAAGGGATGCTATCTAAAAAAAATCAAAGTAAGGGATGAGAGAGGAATATATTCAGAGACACACACATAAGTATATATATATATATATATATATGTATATATATATATATATATATGCATATTCCTTTAAGCTACTATGGTATTGAGGTCTCATGAATCATAAACATCATCTTTCTATGTAAGAATGTAAACAAAACAGTTCAACTTTAGTAAATCCCTTATGATTTCTCTTTCTTGTTTACCTTTTCATGCTTCTCTTGATTCTTGTGTTTGAAAGACAAATTATCTGTTCAGCTCTGGTCTTTTCACTGAGAAAGCTTGAAAGTCCCCTATTTTATTGAAAATCCATATTTTGCCTTGGAGCATGATACTCAGTTTTGCTGGGTAGGTGATTCTTGGTTTTAATCCTAGCTCCATTGACCTCCGCAATATCATATTCCAAGCCCTTCAGTCCCTTAATGTGGAAGTTGCTAGATCCTGTGTTATCCTGATTGTTTTTCCACAATATTCAAATTGTTTCTTTCTGGCTGCTTGAAGTATTTTGTCCTTGACCTGGGAGCTCTGGAATTTGGTGACAATGTTCCTAGGAGTTTTCTTTTGGGGATCTATTTGAGGAGGCGATCGATGGATTCTTTCAATTTCTATTTTATCCTCTGGCTCTAGAATATCAGGGCAATTCTCCTTGATAATTACTTGAAAGATGATATCTAGGTTCTTTTTTGATCATGGCTTTCAGGTAGTCCAATAATTTTTAAATTATCTCTCCTGGATCTATTTTTCAGGTCAGTGGTTTTTCCAAGGAGATATTTCACATTGTCTTCCATTTTTTCATTCCTTTGGTTCTGTTTTATAATATCTTGATTTCTCATCAAGTCACTAGCTTCCACTTGCTCCAATCTAATTTTTAAGGTAGTATTTTCTTCAGTGGTCTTTTGAACCTCATTTTCCATTTGGCTAATTCTGCCTTTCAAGGCATTCTTCTCCTCATTGGCTTTTTGGAGCTCTTTTGCCATTTGAGTTAGTCTGTTTTTTAAGGTGTTGTTTTCTTCAGTGTATTTTTCAGTATTTTTTTGGGTCTCCTTTAGCAAGTCATTGACTTGTTTTTCATGGTTTTCTCGCATCCTTCTCATTTCTCTTCCCAATTTTCCTCTACTTCTCTAACTTGCTTTTCCAAATCCTTTTTGAGCTCTTCCATGGCCTGGGACCAGTTCATGTTCTTCTTGGAGGCTTTTGTTGTAGGCTCTTTGACTTTGTTAACTTCTTCTGTCTGTATGTTTTGGTCTTCTTTGTCACCAAAGAAAGAATTCAAAGTCTAAGACTGAATCTGGGTGCGTTTTTGCTGCCTGGCCATATTCCCAGGCAGCTAACTTGACCCTTGAGTTTTTCAGTGGGGTATGACTGCTTGTAGAGTTTACAGAACTATGTTCCAAGCTTGGGGGGATGTGCCAGCTCTGCCACACAAGCACTCCTCCTTCTCCAAGAACCCCCAACCGGGACTAGACTTAGCTCTTCAGCATGCTCTTCACTCTTGCCACTTAATTCCTCCTACCAGGTGGGCCTGGGGCTGGAAGCAACTGCAGCTATAGTTCTGTAGCTGCCCCACCTCCGCTGCCCCCAGGGTGGTAGCTGAACTGCGAACTCCTTCCACTCCCGCAGCTTTTCCCACTAACCTTCTCTGTTATCTTTGGTGTTTGTGGGTTGAGAGGTCTGGTAACTGCTGCAGCTCACTGATTCACGGCACTAGGGCACGCTCCACCCAGCTCCTGGTCTGGTTGGTCTGTGCTGCTCACGCTGGGCTCTGCTCCACTCTGCTCTGCTCCCAGCTCCGTGTGGGATAGACCTCACCCAGAGACCATCCAGGCTGTCCTGGGCTGGAGCCCGGCTTCCCTCTGCTGTTTTGTGGGTTCTGCAGTTCTAGAATTGGTTCAGAGCCATTTTTTATAGGTTTTTGGAGGGACTCGGCGGGGAGCTCACCAGCCGCCATCATGGCTCTGCTCCCCCCTCCCCCCAAGATCTAGGTTTTTCATTGTTTAATTTGATTGTTTTTAAAGAGGATTAGGGAGACTTGGACATATTTGTAAGCAGCAATTAAGGATCCCACAGATCATGGCATCACATGTTATATAAAAAATAAGGATGATTTGGGACAATCCTCTGGAGAAGACAAAAGGACATAGAATTAATATATAACATGTAACAGAATAAGTCTTGTCGAGGAGAAGGGTCAAGGAGATAGGAATAAAGGAGGTGATAGTGAAGGGATGATGACACAAGGAGGTGAGATGAAGATAAAAGGAGGATGCAGAGTTCTTGGTGGATGACTCCAAGTTGTGTGTTTGGGTTTGTTTGAGACATATGAGGCAAGTTCTTTTAGCTTAGAATCAGTGAGAGGAGAAAAAAAAATCTTTGGAAGAGTCAGTATGGTGAGTAGGAAAGAGATTCAATAAGAGAAGAGTAGAAGGATCACTACATTGCTGAGACTGATAATCAATATGTGGTGTGCCCAAAAAACAGTTTCGTTGTTTGCTTTAGCTTTGTTCAGCAGCACATGAATAGGAACAAATGATGTGGCCAATGGGATTAATCCAGGGCTGGGGTTTAGAAAGGCATGATTGCTGATGGGACAAGGACCAAGGGCTTTGTTTCAACAATCCGGCTAGCAGCTGCTGTTGGGGTGTAAGATCCACGAACAGTCAGCACCCAGAAAGCTTCCAGAACGCTGAAAAAGCACAGGTTCTTTTGATCTGCTTTAATAAGGAAAGCAAGGTTAAAGGGGTTGACAAGCTTACTTCAAGTCAGCATACAAATATCATTCACTTAGTTTAGGGGAAGAGACCAGCACACTGAACTTCACAGCAAATTACAAACAAATTACAAACATCAACAGACAGACCAAATACAGATTCATAGTTACCAACATCTAGGTTCTGCCTGGGAGCTCAGAACAAGGGCTGGCCCAGAGTCACATGCACCACCACTGCTGTGGGTAAGAGCTCCAAAACATAGAAGGCCAACCCTTGGTTTTATATCTTTTTCAGGGTCAGGGGTGAGTCACACATACAACTCACCCATGTGACCTAAAATCGTCACAGAGGTGACTTAAACCGTGGTCTAAGAGTCTCTGATGTCCCATACGTATCACTCAAACTCATTTGTAAACTATGCCCTCCCCTGAGTTAGCCCCACCTTGGGCCCTGCCTTAGTTACCAATCCATACCCACATAGGTTTTACACCTAACAGGGGTTTGGGCCTGGGGCTTAGCACCTAGTAAGGCTCAATGAAATACACTGAATTACTCAAAGAAAACAAACCAAATTCTTCAAGGGCACTTGTTGAACTAAGTGCTAAGAACCTATTTTGCTTACCAACCCAGGCTTACATAAAAGATAAAAGAGTAGATATGAATTAGTTCAGCAAAGGGTCAAAATTGGGAAGGGAGGAGAGTGTAGCCAGCTCAAGGCTGATGAAATGGGAAACACTGCAAGGTGGAGGCAATGGAAATCCAATGAGTATGAATGAAGAACAAGCCTGGGAGTTCAAAGAGATAGAGAAAGACAGGGTGATAAAAATTGTGATCAAATGAAGGAATTATTGAGTTCATAAACATGGAAATGGAACATTTGTGGTTGACGGCAAACTCTGATTTATGACCATTGTTGTATGTAGCTGAGTGGAGTAGAACTTATAACATTTGAGGAAATATCGAGATGTATAATGAAGTCTCCTAAAATGAGGGCATAAATTGAGGTGGAAAGCCAGTGAAAAGAGGGAGAGTGATCTGGGGGTAGGTAAATAATAGCCATTAGGATCTGGATAGGGTGACAAATTTGGAAAGATACTCTCAAAGAACAGATTACTGAGTGATTGTGGTAGAAGGGAGAGTTGGAAGTACCACTAGAAATAAAGGAATATTCTTCTACTCCCCCCATCATAACTATTAAACTGAGGGTATGAGGAAAAATTCTGTCGGTGTTAGGGAAGCAGTGTCATAACGGAAGAGCCAGGTCTATGAATGCCAGAAGACAGAAGAAGCAAGAAAGCAAAAAGTTTAAGAAGAAAGGAAAATTGTTAATTGTGAAGGAGGGGTTCCAGAGGGCACAATTAAGCTGATATAGAGTGGGACAGTAAAGGACTATAATAAGGAAGGAAATAGCTTGTACCAGAAAAGTTTTGGGTTTTTTGGAAGCTGTGGGCTCAGTTCCTGGAATTGGAAGACTAAAAAGGGATGGGAGTATGCTAACCATTCAGTAACGAGTCCAGACAGAGTTATCAGTGCATGTAGATGTATAGTTAGGGTGATAGATGAATACATGGTTCAAGGTTGTCCATCATGAAAAGTGATTTTGTGGTGACCTGTGAGGAGAGGTATGGTGTGGGAGCCAAATCGGTTCTCAGGAGGTTGCTTTGTGATGTAGGTCTAGCACTGGAGCTGGTGTTGGGCAAGGGGTCCCACCAGATACTGATGGCTCTGGTTAGCTCTCTATGTGGATCCCTAGCAGTCCCAAGAGTGGGTCTAGAGCTGGTTCACTGGATATTTTGATTGATTTTTATGAATATATGTATGTATATATATATATATATATATGTGCGTGTGTGTATATATACACATATGTATACATATATGTGTGTACATGTATGTATATATTTGTTAAAAATTCATTAGTTAAGAGAGTGTTAGAGAGAAAGACATATTTTTAGAAAATGAATGTAATATAAGAACAAAATGCATGAATTTTAAAAAATAATCCTATCCAAAATTAAGGAAGGACAAAAGAAGCCAGCAACAACTCCATGTCACGATCGTTCAACTGAGTGAGATTTTAATACAGAGATACTTAACACTAGTGTCTTCCCTCTGTTGATCATTTTAAATTTATCCTGTAATATACCTTGTTTGTATATAGTTGTTTGCCTGTAATTTCATCCATTAGACTGTAATCTCACTGAGAGCATAAACTATGTTTCATCTTTTCTCCAGCGCTTACCATAGTACCTGGTATATAGTAGGCACTTAATAAATGCTTGTTGACTGATAGGTCCCAATCACAAATTAATGTCAACTGGACCTAACTGGTCTCTAACCTGTGGATGTCTGGAGCCAAACAAGGCAGACTAGAAACCGGCGAGTCAGGAATCAAACAAATGTTTAATTTCAAAGTGAGAGAAATAGCTTACAAGCAAGGACACATGTCCTGGGTCCCTGTCCCTAGTGGGGGGACCCAGTTTAATGTGGCCAAATTTCAATACTTATACCAATGGCTGTGCAGTGAGCTGTAGCCCTGACAATATGGGGTAACAGTAACAATGTGACAAGTTTGATTCATGGCACGGCTTCATGACCGGAACATCGATACAGCAGGTGCCTGTCTGGCCTTAGAGAACACCTGGTACTGGTCAAAGTGATAAAATACTTACATGAAATATTTCTGGGATTTTGCTGTGGTTGAGATCATCTGAGGGTGAGTGCAAAGGATTGTTGTTATGACAAGCTCGGGGCACAGCTTGCTTGCTGGGCCTTTGATCTGGAAAACAGGTCTTTCCTAATATCTTGACATCATGAAAAAT
This sequence comes from Trichosurus vulpecula, assembly GCF_011100635.1. NCBI lineage: Eukaryota > Metazoa > Chordata > Mammalia > Diprotodontia > Phalangeridae > Trichosurus > Trichosurus vulpecula. Next base: position 536,951,675 of record NC_050573.1, read on the forward strand.
AAATAAATAAAGAATAAAAAAATACTGGCATCCTAAGATATTTTCTTCTTGTTGTAGGCTACAACTGCCATCCATTATCTCCATCTTAATACATAAGCTCATCAATATTCTTGAACCAACAGAGTATCCAATCAATACGAAGGAAGGGTCAACGTGAAGAGAAACTGAAGTCAGGGACTGTCTTAAGCACTGTGAATGGTCTGGAAGAGATAGCAATATGGGTATAGAATAAGAAAAAACTGGGCAGAAATTGAAAGTGAATCTTTTACAGTCTCCCAACACCTGATTCTGACTCTATTCTCTCCCAGAGAAATAACTTACCTGCAACCAACCTCCCCTCCTCCATATACTTATGTTGCCTTAAGTTCCAAATTATAGCGCACCACTATGGACAGTGCCTGATGCTTTAAAAAAAATGTCTTTCTCTTTTTATATCAGAATTTTCATTCACTTGATACTTTATGTCAAGCTAGCTGTCATAAGGAAAGTGAGCTGATAAATTAACTCATGCTGAGTTATTAATGACTGATGACAGCTTAATGTATTACCCCTCCCAGAGGTTTCTGCATTTAAAAGAAATGATGCCTGGATAGGGTGATGTCTTCACCCCCAAAAAGGATCCCAGATAGTTTCTGAATTGAGACACCAAACATGACAAGCTGTTGGGAAATATATTTACTGGCAAGGAGAAGATTTCATTTTTTACAGAGTATCTTGAATCAAACTAAATATAGGATTGTCTAGGTTGTAGGACAAGTAGGTGGCACAGTGGATTGAGTGCTGGGCTTGGAGTCAGGAAGACCCATCTTTCTGAGTTCAAATCTGGCCTCAGATACTTACTAGCTGGGTGACCCTGGGCAAGTCACTTAACCCTGTTTGCCTCAGTCTCCTTATCTGTAAAATGAACTGGAGAAGGAAATGGCAAATCATTCCAGTATCTTTGCCAAGAAATCACCGAAGGGATCATGACTGAAAATAACTGAGCAACAAAAGACTGTATTTAGAGCCAGATGACTTTGTTTGGAATCCCAGCCCCCCTTGGTTCAAATCCTATCATTTGCTGCCTGTTTGACCTAAGCCGAGTACCCACCATCTCTAGGTCTCAGTTTCCTTATCTGTACAATGAGAGGAGTTGAATTAGATATGTTCTAAAGTCCTCTCTAACTTTAAAGCTGTGTTCATCTTCTTCCACTCCTAGCTTAGGTTTAGAGCCTCAAATTTGGAGAATCCATACTTCGGGTGATTTGTGGTCTGCTGTGTTATAGAGTAGGTTTCATTGCTCTTGTCTTGAATATACAATGATTCCATGACTCCATAAGTTTTCTCTTTACTCAGAGAAGGTGGTATTCCAACATGAGAGAGAACTCTGATTTCTCTTATCTCAGCACGAAGGCTTGGTTGCCATTGCCTCTGCGACACTAAACACGAAACCACAGCACTGTCGCCTGATCTATCATAATTGCTCAAAAGAAGTGGAAAAACACAAGGAAAAAGAAAAGGGCCTGAAATGAATTGAGTCCTTACAAACATAAAAACTCTAAAATTCTTTATATCCCTGAAAAGATGCCAAGTAAGTCTTCTTGCAGTCCTGGCTCAGAAGCAACAGTCAGATCTAGGAAATCTCAGTGATTTAACCTCTTTCATTCTCCTGTATGTGTGGATCTATCTCTATTATCTGTGAACAGAATAATGTCTTATGACCACAAAGAAAACATGGCTAACCAAATTAAAAAAAAAAAAGTTGTATAACCAAGGGAGCAGCACAAAATGTGTAGGTTTTGAGAAGATTAGAGAGGTTTTGGGGGTGGGGGATGTAATATCAATTAAGTTGGGTGTCTTTGATCGAGTTTTATTAGGTGCTAAGCCCCAGGCCCAAACCCATATCTATTAGGTGCTAAGCCTATGTGGTCATGAAGCCCTGAGGGTCCTAAGGGGAGTTGCTAAGACCAGAGCCAAAAGTAAGAGCTTAAGTTTTGGTCACTCAGATGACGTTTGAGAATCTCTAAAGGGTGCATAAAAAGAGAGAACAGAGCTATTTGCTTAGGGCTCTCACTCTTGGTGGTGTGCTGATGTGGAGACTCTGTGCAGCTCTAGTTAAGAGCCCTCCAGCTTGTAAACCCAGATGTTCAGACTTTGTTAAATTCTGGTAACTACGAATTGAGATTTGAATCAGACAAGGTCTGTCTGTTGATGTTTGTAATTTGTGTTTGCTCTGAAGTTCAGGGTTCTGGCTTTTTCCCCTGAATAAGTGAATGATATTTGCATATTTGATTAAATTGAGACTGTTAACCCCTTAACGTTGCTTTCCTTAGTAAAGCCGATCAAAAGAACCTGGGCTTGCAGCGTTTTTGTTTTTGGACTTGTGTTGGTTTTTCACCCCCACAGCAGTTGTAGCAGACTGTTGCAACAGGGAAATAGGAACAGGTGGAATTTGAGCCTTCAAATTCTGGACAGTGGTGGCTACATCTACTGGGGAAAACTGTCTGCTTCTTCTAGATGGAAAGTAAGATGGAACACATACAGAAATTCTCAATTCCTCCCTCTCCAGCCCCTCACCACAAAATAATGCATTGACTCTGGAAGATGAAGAGAGAAGTGATGCTGTCTCTAAGCTCTCAATTCCGTCTTATTTCTACTATCAAAGAGTTTTTTAACGGGAGTTTTGGTTGTGTGTATCTTGGCATTATGTCAGATGTAAATATGATCCCCATGGGGAGCTAACACTCTGTTGGGAACATTGAGTCGAATTTTTATGCCTGTGTAACCCAGGTTGCCAGCCAAGCCTGGAACATTTTGAATGAAATTGATAATTGGTGGAGAGAATGCTGACATAATTCTTCATGCTTCTTTGAGGGCCGGAGTTGGCTAGACAGCTTTGGAAAGGAGAGACATTCTTGCTGTTTTCTTTGTCAAGAGTCACTCATGGTGCCAGACTCTCTTGAAGACTGATTCTAGACATATGGAGAGACATGGACTTTCTTGCAGACATATAGGGGAAAACCAGCTTCTCAATATGCCCTTGATATCTAATTTGGCTTTTTAGAGACTTCAGGCAATTTCCCCTTGGGTGAATTTGGGCCTTTGCTCACTCTTAGTTGAACTGAGAAATCTCACTTCTATTTTAACAGCTCATTCATTCATGTTTATTTTTCTAGTATATTCTAATTTGTACAACTTCTCCTATTTCTCTTTGTTATCTGTTTGGAGGAATGTGGTTTTTATTTTGTTTTTTTTTTGACTGGATCTAATACAAATTGATATTTTCTTTTTCATTTATTTATTTACCTGTCTACCTGTCTATTTACTTATGTAATTTATTTAATATATTTAGTTTTCAGCATTGATTTTCACAAGAGTTTGAATTACGAATTTTTTCCCCATTTCTACCCTCCCACCCACTCCAAGATGGCATATATTCTGATTGCCCCATTCCCCAGTCAGTCCTCCCTTCTGTCACCCCACTACCCTCCCATCCCCTTTTCCCTTCCTCTCTTGTAGGGCAAGATAAATTTCTATGCCCAATTGCCTGTGTATCTTATTTCCTAGTTGCATGAAAAAACATTTTTTTTTGGTTTTGAACATCTGTTTTTAAAACTTTGAGTTCCAAATTCTCTCCCCTCTTCCTTCCCCACCCACCCTCCTTAAGAAGGCAAGCAATTCAACATAGGCCACATGCGTATCATTATTTAAAACCCTTCCACAATACTCATGTTGTGAAAGACTAACTATATTTTGCTCCTTCCTAACCTATTCCCCTTTATTGAATTTTGTCCTTTGACCCTGTCCCTTTTCAAAACTGTTTGTTTTTGATTACCTCCTCTCCCTATCTGCCCTCCCTTCTATCATCCCCCCTTTTTTATTTTCTTCCTCCTTCTTTCCTGTGGGTTAAGGTACCCGGTTGAGTATGTATGGTATTCCCTCCTCAGGTCAAATCTGATGAGAGCAAGATTCACTCATTCCCTTCTCAGCTGTCCCCTCTTCCCTTCCTATAGAACTGCTTTTTCTTGCCACTTTTATGCAAGATAATTTACCCCATTCTATCTCTCCCTTTCTCCCTATCTCAATATATTCCTCTCATCTCTTAATTTGATTTTAATTTTTCAGATATCATCCCTTTATTTTCAACTCACCCTGTGCCCTCTGTCTATATATAAATATATACATATATAGAGATATATACACACATATATATATATACGCATACATATACAAATATATATGTATATGAGGAATATGTTTTGTCACTGGTTGTGATGGTCTTTTGTGTAACCAGAGTTGAGTGGGAAGAGGCCAAGCTGTGGAGTGAAAGTTTGGGATTTCCTCTCCCTTTAAGATAGAGTGAATAGCGAAAAGTGGCTTTTTAGGGTTTGAGCCAATTGTGACCCTAGACCTTAAATATTTAACAGGGCAGATAAGTTTACTTCTATTCTAATACCTCTTTCTCAGAGGAAAACCAAGATGTAAGCTTTGTGGCCCTTCTCAAAGCAGGAACTGTAATTTCCTATAAAGAAGATGGGCAAGATTTCAGAGATATCAAGAAATACCTGCCTTTAAGATGCTGATTTGTACATTTTGAGAACCAATGTGAACATATATATATCTTTCATGGACAATGAATACCTATTGTAAGACATGCCTCTAAGAAAAGAATTGTAGGATATTAAATAGAGAGCTGACCTTGGAGCTCGAAAGACTTTGAGTTCAAGTCTTGCCTGACACATACTGGTTGTGTGACATTGGGCAAGTCATTTAATCTCTCATTGCTCTGAGCAACTACCTAAGACTAAAAGTTGCAGAGAATGTATCAACCCTCATTGGAAGAGGGAATCTCCTCACCTGGAAGATCCTTATAGCAGTGACTTACTAGGTCCAGTTCCTATCCCTAAGACCTTGGTTGGGGCACAGAATTAGTAGGTAGTAGGGAAGGACAGAAAGAACATAACTTGAAAATAGGCTTCTCCTTACATCCATTATTCCATATGAGACCAGTCCTGATTACAGCTGCAAAAAGGTGAAAGACTGATGGTACTCATTGTCTTTTTTATGTCTTATTATATCCCTTACTTCAGCTGTCTTATGCTCTTAATAAATGTGTCCTCAGGTAGTTTGGGCCACTTCACCGGGGAAACAGGATAAACACACACAAAACACATAGAGAACCAAATTCTGTGGCATGGATTATAGATTGGATGTAAGTTCCAAAAAGGAATTGATAAGTGAGGTTTGGAGTAGTCCAAGAAGGATTCCTGGGGAGGCTGAGCTTTATACTGGGCCTGGAAAGTTGAGTGGGATATAAAAAAGCGCAAAGGACAGAAACATTCAAAATGGAAAAGGAGGAATTCCCAACAAAGTCAAAATGAACATTATGTGAGGGAATTCAGTGAACAGAGAGGAGGGAAGGGAGGGAGTCTATTGCTGGTATGTGAGACATGTGAGCAAAAGTAAAAAGATAAGAAAGGACAGAGAAAGATCAGATGTTGGGGAGTAGTCTAATTGGAATGGAATGTAGAGTAAATGAAGGGGAGTCATATAGAAAAAGGATGGAGGGGTAGATTGGAGCTATTGGTGGAAGGGCTTGAGCACAAAGGCCTGGAATTTACATACTCTTGTAAACAATGCACACACACATACACACACACACACACACATACACACACACCTCTTATGTACTCTTATATTCTTTCTCTCTGTATATATGTGTATATATATACATACATATATATGTATTCACATATATATGTACATATATAATACATATATACATATACTCTTAATTATATATGGATATAATTCATTTATTTATAATATAATATATATTTATAATATATAATTTAATTATATATATACTCTTCTATACTATATATATAGAATTTGCATACTTTACATACTACATATATGTGGAATGCATATACTCTTATATACTATATATAGATATATATGGAATTTATATATTCTTGTATACTATGTATAGATATATATGTAAAATTTATACATTTGTATGAAAGAAAGAGACAGAGACAAAGACAGACAGAAACAGAGACAAACAGACAGAGAGCTCAGGGAGTCATGGGGAACCATGGGACATTTTCTTTAGACATAATCAAAGCAGAAAGGTTAATTTGAAGGTTGTGATAATAGTTTGGGTGAGACTAATGAAGGCTAAACTAGAGTACAAATTCAAATGTACTGAGCTGGTAGTCAGGCAACCTCTGATTGCTGGCTCTGCACTTAATACTAGTTGGCACGTGTACTGTATTTTGAAGTTCGCAAAGTTACACGTATTAACTCTTTTGAGCATCATTACTCCCCTGAGAGGTAGGTTCTACATGGATGATAATAATGATGGTGATGATGACGATGATGATGATGAATAATTATTTCCATTGTAGGAATGAGAAGTGCCTCAATTCTGGTGGTCTAGCTAGTTTAGTGTCAGACATGAAATTCAAACCCAAGCATCCTGACTCCATTTCTCTTTTTATTCTGTCACTCACTTACTAGAGATGGAACTTGGGTAAATTATTTAATTTTTCTGAATTTACTTCTCAGTTTTCTCATCTCCAAGATGGAAATGGTTATACTTAAACTATCATACTCAGAGGATTGTTATAGAGAAAATGCTTTTCAAAAACTCCAAATCCAATAGAAATGTAAGCCAATTTGTCTTCAGAGTGTTTATGAGGGCTACAAAAATTAAGCTGAACTAGGAACAGGAATGAAAGTGGAAAACATGGGCTAGAAACAAAATAGCTTTGGGACTAGTACTTCAAAACTCTCTGGTGCTAGCTAGAGCTTAGTGAGAGGAGCAAGAAGGAACGTCATTCTAGAATCATAAGAGAAAGGAGTGGAATTATTGTGAGCTGTATTATGGGTAATAAACCTGGAATTTGGGACGATTCTTAAAGGTCACTGAGTCCAACCCCCTCATTTTACAGATAAGGAAACTGAAGCCCGGAAAACTTAAGTGATTTGTCCTGTGTCAGATGGTTAGTAAATATGTTGCTGTTCAGTCATGTGAGACTCTTTATGACCCCATTTGGGGTTTTCTTGACAAGATACTAGAGTGGTTTGCCATTTCCTAATCCAGCTCATTTTACAGATAAGGAAACTGAGGCAAACAGGGCTAAGTGACTTGTCCAGGGTCACACAGCTAGTGTCTGAGGCCAGATTTAAATTCATAAAGGTGTTTTCCTGTTTCCAAACCCAGAGCTCTATCCACTGTGTCACCCTGTTCCGCCTAGTATCTCAGGCAGAATTTGAACCCAGGTCATCATGACTCAATTCTAGGGCTCTGTGGCTTACTATATCGTACTGACACACCTTGGACTCTTCTTCCTTGGAAGCATGGTAACTAGTCATGTGGGAAGATGACTGGAAACAGGTTGGTTTTTCTAGTCTATGAGATTAGATCAGGGTTTTCTAAAGAAAAGCTTTTCTCATTGTTTACTTCTTTGGTCCTGTGCTCTGTAATCACCATAGTTCACCACATAAACGTCACAGATTTTATGCCATTTTTTTTTTTTGCAAAAAACAAAGTGGAGTGTGGCCATTACGTGAAGCTTTTAAAAATTTGTGCTTGTATTACTTAAAAATCATTTATTATTAAGTTGTCTTTGGTGCAAGAATAGGATGCATGGAATACTCATGAATATACATTAAAATTGGGAAGATGCAAGTCTTACTATATCACGTGACTTACTCATGGCAGCTTTGCCTGCCTGCCCACTTTCCTTGTGCCTAGTACTCTTCATTGGGTTGAGTGACAATACCGTTAGTACTGCAGCGATCTAAACAAACCATGCCAGTCGGCTTTTGTAAATATTTTGACAACGTGCGGGGGCTGAGAATTCTAGTCTCGTGGCTTCCAATGCACGGGAGATAAATATGTATACGTATACTACTGGTGAATACATTGTTGCTCTGTTTACCTTTTAACTGCCATGATGGATGAATTATACCATGTGACAATTACACAAGGAAAGGTTACAAACCAATTATTGGACTGAAACAACAGGGCATGACCATTAGGCAGTGGTGACGATTATGCGGTAAAATATGGTAATTTTCTTTGTTTTCTTTTCCTTGGTTATTAGTGAACCTATTTTTGAAAAACCCAACGTCTTTATAGAAGTACTTTTTTGTGGTACCAAGGACTTGGTAACAAAATCGATATCCACCAGCTGGAGCATTGCTAGACATACTGGGCTTCATAAACTTAATGCAATATCCCTGTGCCATAAGAAAATAAATATGAAGAATGCAGAGAAACATGGGAAGATTTGTATGCACAAAGTAACCAGAAGCAGCAAACTAATATTAGAAATGATGACAAAGTGGGAAGAGCACCACTAACAACCTTACAAAAATAAATGCTATGCAACTATGATTAGATTTGGCCCCAAAGAAAAGAGGGGACAATGTAGCTCTTTCCATTTTTCCCCGATGTGGGGGACTATGGATGTAGAATACTGCATGTACTGTCAGGCTCATCTAATATTGGTTTACTACTTCTCCTTCCCTCTTTTTTTAAATTCTTTGTTATAAGGAATGACTCTCTGGGTTGGGGAATATATTTGGTAGGAATATATTTGGAAATGAAGGTGATTTTTTTAAATATTCGATTAGAAATTAAAAAAGAAAAAAGAAACCAATTAAATCTCTGTCTCAGTTGATTTAAAGGGAATAGGAAAGTGAGAACAAACCCATTTCAGGAAAATCTGAGGGTAATGGTAGTTCTCCTTGGACAGGCAAGGGGTTATGGCAGTGACTGGGGCAAGGGGGTTGTGAACAGGCTGCCACCTAAGCAGTTATGAGGTACAGCATATTGGAGAGTCTAGGAAAGAACAGCTCAGGTGTGACTGGGTTTGAAATTTGATGAATTCCAGCCTCTGAGGTAACTTCTGAACAAGTCAGAAAGTCACAAAGGAGGATACGTTTGTGTGTTTGGCAGAGGAAAAGAGGGAGGAAGGGTATAGATGGAAAATTCCTTTTAGTAAAAAAACAAAAACAAAACAAAACAAAAAAACAGAAATGTTAGTTACTTTGAGAAATCGAAAAGGTTCAGGAGTTAGACTGGTTTATAGATTAATGATAGATGATGGATGATCTGAGAGAGGGAGGGAGGGAGGGAGAGAGACAGACAGACAAACAGACAGACAAAGAGAGAGAGAGAGAGAGAGAGAGAGAGAGAGAGAGAGAAGAGAGAGGAGAGAGAGAGAGAGAGAGAGAGAGAGAGAGAGAGAGAGAGAGAGAGAGACTTGTTTTTATCTTGGATATTATTAAATAAAACTTTCCCAATTCACTGCTACGATGAAAATTAATATTCATTATCAAGCCTTTAAGGCCCCGCAAGATCATAAAGTGCCTTCAGAATCCTCAAAGAAAGATTAAATGATGTTCATAATATTATGATATTAATTGTATTTTAATTCTCTTAAAATGAATAAATCATATATATGTAAAATATATGATAACTATTCTGATGAGAACATCCAATGTAGTTGAATATCCATTCCCCCAATCATGTGAAGTAACCCTTGTCTGTGTTTTATATTGCTTTTTCAGAAATCCAAGTCCAGACAACAATTTCTCCCTGCTCCTTGATCCCTGAGAATCTGTTCTATCACCAATTTATCCACCTCCCTAAGGATCATAGTTTTCTCAATCCTAGCATGATATAATGTTAATGAAATTCTTCTGCTAGGTTTCTCTTTATCAATCTTTCTTCAGTGCATTTGTTTGCTTGCTTTTGTTTCAGATTTATCATTTCATTGGTTATAGGGAACTCACAGTGAGAGAATTACCCCTACTCATCCAAATCAGTGCCCTTTTCTGCAGGATGACTCTAAAAAAGTTGCCTGGGAACACTGAGAGATTAAATGCTGCGACTGTCTGTGGTCACACAGTCAGTATATGTCAGAGGATGGAATTAAGCCCAGGTATTTTTGTCTTTGAAACTGACTTTTAATATTCTATGTTACCTCTTCTTCAATATTTAGCTGGGGGAGGGGGAGGGGCAAGGGGCAATGCTGATGATGTCAGTAGACATGGGTTTAATCCTTTCTCTACCACTTACTGTGATACTCAGGGCAAGTTGCTTACCCTTTCTGAGCCTCTTTCCTCTCATCTATAAAATGGGAAGAATAATCGAAGCTATAACTAGGCCAGAGTGATTAGCGCTTTGCCCAAACACCAAAACGTAGAGGGTGCTGATAGCACTTCTGATACTTTAGCAACATAGAAATAATTGAGCTTAGCATGCAGTTAGCAAAAATAATTAATTACTGAAGAAGCTACCAGATGGCATGAGTTTCATCCACCTGGCAGTAGCTCCCCCAACGAGTTCAACCCCAGCCTGACCCCACTCGCCCACAATGCACACCCATTATGTCCTAATTGCACCAGGAGCAGAATTTGCTGGTTATAGCTCTGATAATAATAACAATGATAAGTCACATTTATGTAACATTCTAAGGCTTACAAAGTGCTTCCTCATAATAACACTAGTAAGTAATACCCACAGGCAGGGCAGGTATTATTAGCTCTAGTTCACAGATCTTCTTTGAACAATATTCTGCGTAGTCCTGGCCATAAACAGATGCTCAATAGGCACTTTTTGACAATGAGAAGCAATTCACAGATGTACAATATTGCAAATGGCAGCTAAAGAGTCATCATTCACCATGGCCTCTATTTCTGTTTCTCCATTTGTACATAAGATAAAAATCCCCCAAGCGTTTTGTTTTACAATGAACTTGGCTCCTTAAAACTGTAGGAAATAACACCCACTCTGTGCTCACAGGGTTGGGGGTGGTAGTGGTGGTGTTAAATTAGATTCTATATATAAAACTGCTTTGACTGGTAATGAGTCTTCTCATTTCTATGGTACTTGGTCATTTTCATCATCCTAGGAGAAAGAGACAGGGCTGTCTACAGGTACAAATGAAGCTGGAGTCCTCCATCCCGACAATTTGCTACAGCTGGTAGCTGGCAGCTGAGCAACAACTAGACTATTTCAGCAGAGAACTGAAGTTTGAAGAACCATTCCCTCTCTCCTCAACATCTCTTAAAAATTCAGGGAAGACTTTTGTTCTGGAAACAACCTCTTTCTCTCTTTTCCCAGCCAATATAGTGTATTGCAGAATTCACACCATGTTACCTCAATGATCTGATGAAACTCACCACTGTGGATAAATTTCAAGCTGATTTTTCTTATGTGATCCATTAGATGTGTTCTAGAAAGCAACCCCCCGCAAGTCCCCTAAAACAACAAAACTAACAAATACCCCCAAATTTCCACAGCCCAAAGCCTTCTAATCATTGGTACTCCGTTTTTAAATGTAGATTTAAGTAGAAAAATCAGTTCCAAAAGAGGAAGGCTTGGGATATTTTTCCTCTTCTACATAAATGAGAAAATAAGGGGGAGGCGGGGAGAGGCCATCATAGAAGATATTTCTTTACTTGCCACCAGCAATACTGTAATGTTTTAATTGATCACTGTTGTCAAAGCACCATTGTTGAGTGCCTGATTAAACTGGCTGCTGTGATGAACATCTTACAAAGAGAACTATATATCCCTAATCCATGACTTTTACAAGTTTATAGTCTAAGGCAGGCACAGTGTTGTGGGCACACAATGAAAGGCTAGGTTGGTCAAATGAATTAAGTGGAAGGGGGCATGAACAAGACAAATATTTGAGTTCAAGTCAAAGATCTTAGAGGCTGGAGATCAAGGTCAAGTCCAGGGAGTTATTGGGTTTTGTTTCTGTGGTCAAGCCGAAGGTCTGAGTCAAAAAATCAGAAAGGTGGGAAGAAGGAACCAGGGCTCCAATACATAGCTGTAACTAAGATGAGAAGACCTGGGCTTTGTCTCAAGGTGTGATATCTAGAGAACCCACTTCTTATCATAGCAGTCTACTGACCAATCATTCCTATTTCTTACTGTCTGATACCATTCCTGAGCTGAACGACACAAACCCCAAAAGTCCAAGCCCTCTTCCAAGACCTACTTTCCCTTGCTACATTGTTCCTTATATATTCCCCTCATCTTCTGACTTTTCAAAGGAGTTGGAATATCATAGTGATTCATGGGATCATAGACTTAAAGCTAGAAAATGCATTAGAAGCCATCTTGTCTAACATCTCATTTTACAGATAAGAAAGATGAAGCTCAGAGAGGTTTAAGTGACTTACCCAGAATTACCCAGCTAAGAAATATCTGAGGAAGATTGAAACTCGAGTCATTCACACTTCAAATCTAGCACTCTGTCTACTAAGACTCCCTCTTCAAGCATAACTTCCCCCAATATGTCCAACGTGGACATTCCTCTGTACCACTAACCCCAACCTAATTTACCTCAAACTTCAGAATTTCTAGGAATTCAGAGATCAAGATAGACTTCAGCTACTAATCCAGAATAGGGAGTTCATGATTTGGCAATAAGTGAGCAAAAGGACGCTAAAGGAGGGGTAGACTTACTCTTTATCTTTCATTTACACTTCCTAATTAGATAGTTTTAACAAGGTGAAGGTTGGAGAATATATCTATTGCTAGTTAAAGAAAAGAATACAGGGAATAATTATGGGTAGGTCCTAGAATGGAATGAAGAATAAAGATTTTCTATCAATGGATGAATAGTAGATAGTGGCCATGCAAGTGAAAGTTGAGTTCAATTTAGGGGATAGAAGCATACAACAACAAGTGCAAAATGGAGATGGAGTTAGAGAATTAGTCACATGTGTGAACCAAAATAATTTAAAATAAAAAGTCGTTTGTCCTTAAATTTGCTATATTATAGTTTCCTGTGCTGTTGTCTTATGCCCTTACTAGACTATAAGATCTGTAAGACTTATTTTCTGTCCTTTCTACCTTACCTGTAATTTGGGAATTTTTTTTACAAACATTATATAGTCATGCAAAACAAATTTCTGCATTACCTATGTCCAATATAAACATACATGTATAGACGCAAACATCGCACATGAATATTTACATGCATATATACACACATGTATGTGTACATCCACATATATTTGTGCACTGTGTACCTATGCATGAGTAAAAACATATGCATGTATGCATATATGCATTGTCTCTACCAAAATGCATATTGTCTCCCTCAATAGAATGTAGCTTCTTAAAGGTAGGGACTGTTTTATTTTTATCTTTGTAACCCAGCACAGAGCCCAAAACATAGCAGGTACCTTTTAAGGTCCCTTTTAACTCTACCATTCTGTAATTCTAGAATTACTGCCCCACCTTCTTCATCTGCACTTACTTCTATTTTCCTTCTTCTCCATTCCTAGAGGGAAGGCATATATCATACTTTTCACTTCATAACTCTCTCTCTGTTCTCTGTAAGATGGGTTAGTGGAGAATGGTTTAGAATTGGTCCCCTTCAAAGAGCTCTGGAGATATTCCAGACAACTTTTACAGTGTAAAACATTACTTAAATCTCCATAAAAGCCATTTGCTCTTAAGCCTTAGTATCCTTACACCAATTTTCAAGTGTGAAATCCAATTCCAATCTCTACAAGAAGAGTATATAATTCTCATGGTCTCAAAACGCTGTGAGAACCTTTTAGAAGTTCTTTAGTTGTCCAACTCAGTATCTACTACAAATTATTTAACCTCTGTTCTCCTCTAGCTTTCTTGATCTGTTCTAGTCTTTGAACAGCTGCCAAGCCTGTGAATACCAATTTTCCATCACTTCATAAGAAAATATGATTGCCACTCACTCCGTTCCTGCCAACTATTTTTAGGATAACAGACAGTTTAAGGGGCTAATGAGTTGATGCCACCACTCAAGGCTTCCATACTTTCTAGGCCCTACATATAGCTCTTTCTACAGGGAAGATAATTCCCTAACTGCTAGGGAGTAATTCTCCATATTACAACACATTGCCAATAGAACTATAAATGATGCCTTGACCTTCCACTGTAAAATGACAGGGTTGGATTAAATGACCTCTAAGGGCCCCTTCAAGATCAAAATCTATGATTCTGTGTCAGTTGACAATATGGGTCCTATGGCTAAGGATGCTAGGATTTTGATTGCAGAGGGAGTGTGGACATCAGCTTCTCCTACCCCCTTATTTTGTAGATAAGAAAAGTGTCTCAAAAGAAGAAATGACTTTCCCAAGGGCTCCTACAGGGAATCAGGAAGCAGAGAAGGGAATTGAATTTTGGCCCTATAATTAAAATTCCAATATTCTTTCATCCCTGAGTACTTGATTAGTAATCAGAAGCTATGCATTCATAGAATCACGGAATTCCAGTGGTGGGAGACATTTTGTTTTTGTTAGGAAACTTAAGCAAAATTGAATAAGGTTGCTTACATACCACAGGACCTTGAACAATGTTGACTGAATTGAACTGCTCTGTGTCAGTTACTTCATTTGTCAAATGAGATTAATAAGACTTGTACTGCCTACCTCACAGAGTTGTCAAGAAGATTAAATGAGATGGATGATTAGAGTAGGCATCGAAAAATTGTAAAGTGATATGCAATAGAAGGGGTTTCCATCACTATTTTTATTGGTATTATTGTGGAAGGATTTAGGATTGCTAATGTTTCTGTGTCTATTTCACCTAAATGTTCTCCAAGATATATTCCCAACCTCTGATTTCTGGATTTCTTCCTATGCATGCAAGAGTGAATTGGTAAATATTTAAACAACCGGCTCTCAAAAAAATGTACTCATATACTCAAAAAATGTACTTTAATATGTGTTCTTAACATTTTCTTCATCATTTTCCTAAGTTTAGACACTCAATGAAACAATTAAATCAAGTGTTGATTTGTAGCATTTGCTTAATTCTGAGATATAAAAGCTCACAAAGAAAACTTAAAAATCAGCTCTTTCAAGTTAGTATGAGGTGATTGCAGCATGCCTCTGTGTGGGTATATCTTTTTGATATACAATGCTAATTTATACCTCTTTTAACTACTCTGTTCCTTTTAGCTAAGACATATCTTTCCATACTCACGTTCTAGTCATAGACATTGTCTGAATCTCATTTTAGAAATTAGGAAATGTGCTCAGAAAGCATTTAAATGATTCTCCAATGGTCATACAGTTTGTAAGCATCATAGGCAGGATTTTAACATGTCCTTCTGACTCCAAGTCAATAATTCTTATTCTTTTTCTGTATCCTGAACAAATCAAGGGTGGGGGGTAATTTTGGAAACCAGGACATCTGAATACATGACGGGTGAGGCAATGAAAAGTAGGACCACTATTGATAAGTTCAGTTGTATACTCATTGGCTTCAAGAAATCTGGAGTAGCCGAGCTAACAAAAGGTCTGGGTAAAACAGTCTTCCAGCCCAAGGCAACTTAGGAGCTTGGAAATAGACATCTATGACATAAGTGAGGAAGCTGCTTCAGTGTCTACATGGACAAAACACCAGCTGTGGGACTAGATGGTGTTCCCAGAAGCAGCAACAGCTTCAGAATTGCCCAAGCCATAGATGGTAAGGGAACATGGAAACTGTTCAGAAAGAAATAACACAGAACCCTTGTGCTAACACTTGAAATAGGAATGGATCTTGTTTGGAAAATTTATTGCCTATAACAACTTCTAGGCCATAGTTCAAGGGTAGAGAGGAGCACTTTTGATCAAGAGGGAGGTAGAGCTCTGAGGAGCAGTGTCGCTCTTGATCATGGACCCTAAAGAACAGTATCATTTCTGGTCCCAGGGGAAAAGGGGTCCTGCATAGCAATATTGATTGCAATTCCAAGAGATCAGAGGCTCCTCCTAGATAAGGAATAGAATACAGACCAGGAGAGCAATGACCACATCTCACTCCACTACACACAACCTTGGAAGCACTAAAAACTTTCAAACCCTCAGAAGTACCTCTGAAAATAACAGTGTGGAAAAAGCCTGAAGCTTAAAACAGTGCCCCCTCTCCTCCATGCTGAGAACTGGACTAACTGAAAGCCATGATAAAAAAAAGAACCTAGATATCATCTTTCAAGAAATTATCAAGGAGATCTGCCCTGATATTCTAAAGCCAGAGGGTAAAATAGAAATTGAAAGAATCCACAGATCGCCTCCGCAAATAGACCCCAAAAAGAAAACTCCTAGGAATATTGTTACCAAATTCTGGAGCTCCCAAATCAAGGAGAAAATACTGCAAGCAGCCAGAAAGAAACAATTTGAGTATTGTGGAAACCCAATCAGAATACCACAAGATCTAGCAACTTCTACATTAAGGGACTGAAGGGCTTAGAATATGATATTCCAGAGGTCAACGGAGCTAGGATTAAAACCAAGAATCACCTACCCAGCAAAATTGAGTATCATGCTCCAAGGCAAAATATGGATTTTCAATAAAATAGAGGACTTTCAAGCTTTCTCAGTGAAAAGACTAGAACTGAATAGAAAATTTGACCTTCAAACACAAGAATCAAGAGAAGCATGAAAAAGTAATCAAGAAAGAGAAATCATAAGGGACTTACTAAAGTTGAACTGTTTTGTTTACATTCCTACATGGAAAGATGACGTGTATGATTCATGAGACCTCAGTATTAGGGTAGCTGAAGGGAATATGCACATATGTATATATGTTTATGTGTATATATATATATATATATATATATATATATATATATATATATATATATAAGTGAATGTGTATGTATGTATATATCTATGTGCATATATATATATATATATATATATATATATATATATATAGAGAGAGAGAGAGAGAGAGAGAGAGAGGGAGAGAGAGAGAGAGAGAGAGAGAGAGAGAGAGAGAGAGAGAGAGAGCGGAAACAGGGTGAGTTGAAAATGAAGGGAAGATATCTAAAAGAAATAAAATCAAATTAAGTGATGAGAGAGGAATATATTGAGAAACGGAGATAGGGAGAGACAGAATGGGGTGCATTATCTCGCATAAAGGTGGCAAGAGGAAGCAGTTCTGTGGGAGGAGGGGAGAGGGCAGTTGAGGGGGGAATGAGTGAATCTTGCTGCCATCAGATTGGGCCTGAGGAGAGAATACCATACATACCCAATTGGGTATCTTACCCCACAGGAAAGAAGAGGGAAGAAGATAAAAAAGGGGGGGATGATGGAGGGGAGGATAGATGGAGGTGGAGGTAATCAAAAACAAACACTTTGGAAAGGGGACAGGGTCAAGGGAGAAAATTCAATAAAGGAGGATGGATTGGGAAGGAACAAAATATAGTTAGTCTTTCACAACGTGAGTATTGTGGAAGGGTTATACATAATGATACACATGTGGCCTATGTTGAATTGCTTGACTTCTTGGGGAGGGAGGGTGGGAAGGGAGGAGGGGGCAGAATTTGGAACTCAAAGTTTTAAAAACAGACGTTCAAAAACAACAACAATAAAAAAATGCTTTTGCATGCAACTAGGAAATAAGATACACAGGCAATGGGGAGTAGAAATTTAGCTTGCCCTACAAGAGGGGAAGGGAAAAGGGGATGAGAGGGGAGTGGGGTGACAGAAGGGAGGGCTGACTGGGGAACAGGGCAACCAGAATATATGCCATCTTGGAGTGGAGGGGGGAGGGTAGAAATGGGGAGAAAATTTGTAATTCAAACTCCTGTGAAAACCAATGCTGAAAACTAAATATGTTAAATAAATAACTTTACTTTAATTTAAAAAAAATTATATCCCAGTAAAACTGACAATCTAAGGGAAATGGATGAATATTTATAAAAATATAAGTTGCCCAGATTAACAGGAGAGGAAATAAAATAATTAAATACCATATCTTAGAAAAACAAATTGAACAAGCCATAAATGACCTCCTTAAGAAAAATCCCCAGGATCAGATAGATAAAGAAGTGAATTCTACAAAACATTGAAGGCATAATTAATCTCAAAATGATATAAACTAATAGTAAAGAAGAAGTCCTACCAAATTCCTTTTATGACACAAGTATGATTTTTTATTCCTAAACCAGGGAGAGCAAAAAACAGAGAAAGAAAATTATAGATCAATTTCTCTAATGAGTATTAAAACAAAAATTTTAAATAAAATATTAGCAAAAAATTAGCAATGTAGCACAAAGATCACACTCTATGACCAAGCAGAATTTATACCAAGAATGTAAGCCTATGTCAATATTAAGAAAACTGTCAGAATAATTGACCACATCAATAACAAAAACAACAAAAAATCATATGATTGTCTAAATATATGCTGAAGAAAAAACTGTTGGCAAAATTCAACACTCATTTCTTTTACAAACACAAGAGAGCATAGGAATAAATAGAGTCTTTCTTTAAAATGATAAGTACATCCAACAGCAAACATTATCCTTAATGGGTAAAAACTAGAAACCTTTCCAATAAGATTAAGTGTGAAGCAAAGATGGCCATTGTTACCAGTGGAAACATTTGCTAGAAATGCTAGCTATAGCAATAAGACAAGAAAAAGAAATTGAAATGATAAAAATAGATAGTAAACAAACAAAACTATCACTTTTTGTAAATGATATACTTAGAGAACACTAGAGAATCAACTAAAAATTAGTTGAAACAATGAATACATTTAACAAAGCTGTAGGATATAAAATGAACTGACATAAATTCTCAGCATCTATATATTACCAAATAAAGCCCAGTATGAAAAGTTAGAAAGAGAAATTCCATTTTAAATAACTGTAGAAAATACAAAATATTTTGGTGTCTACCTGCCAAGTTAAACCCAGGGACTATTTGAACACAATTACAAAATATTTTCACACAAATAAAGACAGATCTAAACAAGTGGAGAAATATTAATTCCTCATGGGTAGGCCAAACCAATATAATAAAAATGACAAGACTACCTAAGCTAATTTACTTATTTATTATATAAAGCTGGAAAAAAATAATAACAAAACTTATCTGATTTAATGAAAGATCCAGAATATCACAAGGATCAATGAAAAAAAATTGAAGGAAGGGGCCTAGTAGTACCAGATTTCAAATTATTTTACAAAGCAGTCATCATCAACACAATCTGGTACTGGCTAAGAAACAGAATGGTAGATAAGTGGAATAGATTAGGTACACAAGACATAATAGCAAAAGACCGTAGTCATCCAGTGTTTGATTAACCAAAGTATCCAAGCTTTGGGAGTTAGAAATCACTATTTGACAAAATTTGCTATGAAAGCTGAAAATCAGTTTGGCAGAAAATAGGCACAGACCAACATTTCACATCTTATATCAATATTAGATCAAAATGGATACATGACAGACATAAAGGGTGAGATCATAAATAAATTAGGGGAGCATGGAAAAATCTGTCTTTCAGATCTCTGGATAAGGGAACAGTTTATGACCAAACCAGAGGTGGAGAAAATCATAGGAAGTAAAATGGTTAACTTTGATTAGATGAAATTAAAAAGCTTTTGCAGAGGGCCAGCTAGGTGATGCAGGGAACACTGGCCCTGGAGTCAGGAGGACCTGAGTTCAAATCTGGCCTCAGAGATTTGACACGGTCACTAGCTATGTGACCTTGGACAAGCTACTTAACCCCAATTGCCATGCCTTCACCACTCAAAAAAAAATTTAAAAAGCTTTTGCAGAAACAAAACTAATGCTACAAAAAGTAGAAGAAAACTTGAAACTGGGGGGAAATCTTATAACAATTCTCTCTGATAAAAACCTCATTCCCCAAATATAGGGAACTAAGCCAAATTTGGAGAGAGAGAGAGAGAGAGAGAGAGAGAGAGAGAGGAATTCCTCAGTTGACAAATGGTCAGAGGATATGAACAGGCAGTTTTTAGAAGAAGAAATCGAAGTTATCAATACTGATTAGAGAAATGCTAATTAAACCAACTCTGAGATACTATCTCAAATTTGTCAGATTATTTGACGTGGCAGAAAAGAAAAATGGCAAATCCTGGAGTGGATGTGGAAGAATTGGTACCTCAATGCACTGTTGGTTGAGTCATGAACTAGTCCAACCATTCTGGAAAACAATTTGGAACTCTGTCCAAAGGGCTATAAAACTTTGCATAGTTTTTGAATTAGCAATGCCACTACTAGGTCTTTATTGCAAAGAAATAAAGGGAAAAGGATTTGTTTATTATATACATATATATGTATATATATATATATATATATATATATGTATACATATATATATATATATGACTTCTTTGTGGCGGCAAAGATTTGGAAATTGAGGGGTACCCCATTAATTGGGGAATAGCTGAACAAGTTGTGGTATATGGATGTGGTGGAACGGTATTGTGCCAAAGGAAATAGCTAGCAGGATGGTTTCAGAAAAAAACCTAGGAAGGCTTATATAAACACTTTCAAAGTGAAGTGAGCAGAACTAGAAGAACATGGTACATAGTAACAAGCAATATTGTAAGGATAATTAACTATGGAAGACTCAGCTATTTTGATCAAGACAATAATCCAAGACAAATCCAAAGGACCCATGAGGAAAAATGCTATCCACCTCTGGAGAGAGGGCTGATGAACTCTGAATACAGGTTGAAGCATACTTTTTCTTACTTTCTTACTTTTTTCTCCTTTTTTGGTCTGAGTTTTCTTTTGCAACGTGGATAATATGAAAATATATTTTACACGACTTCACATGTACAGTCAATGCAAAGTTTCTTGCCTTCTCCAGAAGAGGGGAAATAGAGGAAAGAAGAAGAAAATTTGGAACTTAAATTTTTTAAAAAAGCAAATGTTAAATTTTTTAAATGTAATTGAGAAATATTTAATGAAATTAAAAATATATTTAAAAACAACAACATTTGGGAAAGTTCCAATTATTCATCCCTTTTATTTTATAGCTGAAGAAACTTAGTCTCAGGAAGGTAAAAGGTTAAATGGCATTTACAAGGTCACACGGATAGAGTGAAAGATTCGCAATGCTTTCAATGCCCTTAACAGTGCCATACCACTGATTCTCCTAGATCATACTAAAGACTGCAAACTCTGTAGATATAGTCTTCTGTGCTTAGCTATCATAAATAAACTAAATATGAATATATTTCTTATTATGAAACCCTCCAACAGTTGAACAACTAAACACACACACCAGCATGAAGGAAAGCACACATTCTAGCCACTCGATAAAGTCTTGTTGAACACGTACTTCCAACTTGTCATATATCAAAAGGCAAATACAAAATGAAACATTGTTTAGTGAAACAGGAATACAGTGTGATCAGAAGAACAGTCCAATTTATTCTGCTGCATAGCATTTTTGACAGGCCAAATTCTCCCCCTCACTTGCGAACACGGAATGAATATGAATGGGCTGTGCTGAAGGGAAGACATAGGTAAACCCAGGGAAGTGCAGAATGCTAGTCAGAGTCCACCAGCTTGTGTCCAATGGGGATATAAATATTTCCTAGAGAAAGCAAGCCCTGAGGGAGCAATTGATGGGCTATCAGATTTCCTTTCACATCCTTCTTTAACCCCTTGTGCATTCCAGTGCTAGCAATTGGCAAAGGGTATGTTGAAAGAAGCAACAGCAGGTGATCCTACCTCGCATCAAAGTGCAATACAACCCTTGTGTATATAATTGAACACATTCCTTCCAGGCCAACTTTTAATGAGCATTTAGGTTTCTGAGTATTAGAAATTCTCTCTTCCTCTCTCCCTGTTCTTTCTTCCTTCACTCTCCCCCTCCCCCTTTCTCTCCTTTTTGTTCTTTTTTCACCTGTGATTGGTCCTATATCTTAGTTGCTATGGAGAGCTGCTGCTGAAAACTGGATCCCACTTAGACATGAACCCTAAAAGTTTCAACAGGATATGAAGACATGCCAGGAAAATAAATCCTGGAGTTAGAGTTAGAAGGCCTGGGTTCACATATCAGCTCTTCTACTAACTGCGTGTGTGACTTTGAGGAAGTTACTTAACCTTTCTGGGCCTCAGCTTCCTCATCTGACGCATTTGGCCTAGATAACTTCTGAGTTCTAGTTCTTAAATCTGTAATGTATGAGCCTAGAACTATGCTGCAACCCAAGAAATCCCGTGAGACTGATGGCTCTTCCAGTCTTACCTCCCTAATAGTAATAAGAGCTGGCATACATATAACTCTTTAAGGTAGAGAAGAGATTTTACCTACCTTTTTCCTTTGATCCTCACAATAGCTCTATAAGGTAACTACTATAATTAATCTCGTTTTACAGATAAGGAAATCCAACCTAAGAGAGGTTAAGTTACTTACTTGGTGTCAGATAACAAATAAGTGTCCAAGGCAGGATTAAAACCAAAGTCTTCCTTATTTGGAATCTAATCCTCTATGGAAAGGGGGTCGAAAACTAAGCAACACTCCCAAGTGCCAGAGGAATCGGATTGAAATGTAATTGAGAAATATTTAACAAATACAATAGAACATAGATAATAGCAATGCTGTCAATTCTCAACATTTAGGTATTTAACTTTTGTGTGAATTTATTAGTAGCCTCATTTTCACTTTTGTGTATGCAACTGTGCACATTCGCAGTCATGCATTTGCAGTAGAGAAAAAAAGAGAGAGGTGTCATGCCCACCAGACTGTGGAGTGACTGGTGTTCAGTATGTGTTTCACTGGTCTTGTTCACCCTGCCATTGAAGTAAAAGCTCCCCATGCATTCACTGCATATTTTCACTGTTTGCCTTTAAAACTCAATTATGTTCCCAAAGTGTACTGCAAGTTTTGGGGGTCTAAACCCAGCCCATGCACACTTGGCAATATCCTTTAGCAAGAAAATAAAGATGTTAGATAAACTTCGGGCTGGAATGTCCGCAACTGCTGTCAACCATGAATTTGGTGTTAATGAATTGATGATTTGTTACATCTGCCAAAAGGAGGAACTTGTTTCAAGCTGGTGCATCTCCAACATTATCCACCAGCCATGAAGGACAGACTGTGGAAGGTGAGGTCAAGACCTTGCCAGTCTCAATGTTTTCCAACAGCAGCAACTCAAATTCCAGCAACCTTTTCTTTGGTTTTCAGAGACTGGCCAAGGTAGAGAGGTTTAAAGCAGTATAGTACACAGTCCAACACCCCTCACATCACCATCTGACACAGTGGAAAGTAAGATTCAGGTCAAAAATGTTGTAGTTTTAAGAATTTTATTTAGTATACAGTTTTTATTGTACTATAGATTTAATATTATAAAAAGTGAATATTGGGGCAGCTAGGTGGCGCAGTGAATAGAGCACCGGCCCTGGAGTGAGCAGAACCTGAGTTCAAATCCAGCCTCAGACACTTGACATACTTACTGGCTGTGTGAACTTGGGCAAGCCACTTAATCCCAATTGCCCTGCCTACCCCCCAAAAAAGTGAATATTATTTTAAATCAGTGGGTTTTTTTAATTGTTGAGATGTTAGGACAAAAGGTCACAGAATTCTAGAGAATTACTAATGTGAAAAATAATTTGCATGTTACCAATTTTATTTTTTGTACTACATTTGTGGATTATTTCATGATTACTGTGTTAGGAAAAGTGATAATATTATTAGAATGAATGTTTTTAATTGAGAATTATATGCAGCAAAGTGTATTTTCAGCAATCTCAAGCAAAAGATGAAAGCTTTTGGTGGTAGTGGGAACCTAACCCTGTATTGCCCATAGGTTCAATGCATCAGCATTCATGTTTTTTATTTTTGCACTGTTTTCTAGGAACATCACCTCCATAAAAGTTGAGGATTGACTGTTTGTGGTTTTCTAAGTCAATAGATAGGCAACAAGGATCTTTATGCACCACATAGTAGCCTCTGTTTCTATTAGAGTTTTATACCATTGTCCTATGATATTTCTTATTCTACAATGGGGACAGTGTAAACATAGTATACCTACTAAAATGGGGTTGGAGTTGGAGCACACTATAGATTTCTATGGGGCAAGGGAAAATATAATAATAAGCATTTATCAAACAACTGCTGATGTTGTTATGCCAGACTGTGAACTTTCTCCCACAGGAGAAGAGAGAATTGAGAATTAGAACACTTGGAAAGACTTATTGGGTAGCTAGGTGGCACAGTAGATAGAGTGCAAGCCCTGGAATCAGGGGGATCTGAGTTCAAATCCCTCCTCAGACACTTACTAGCTTTGTAACCCTGGGCAAGTCACTTAACTCTGTTTGCCTCAGTTTCCTCATCTGTAAAATGGGAACACACCGGAGTAGAAAATGACAAACCACTCTAGTATGTTTGTCAATAAAACTCCAACAAGGTTCACAAAGAGTCAGACATGACTAATTGAACAAGAAAGACTGATAGATCCATGAGTACATGGTATGAGAATGTTCTTTAAGCATTTAATAGAAATAATTTGAGCCAGCAGATTTCCTGAGGCTGAATGGGTCCAATTCTGATGTCGTTGGAGAAAATGGAATGGCACAGTAAAAAAGATTAATAGACTGAGAGTCGCAGACCCAGAATTCAAATCTTCCCCCTCTTGTTCTACTTACTAGCTGTATGATCTTGGGCAAGTCATTTAACATTTTGAGCCTCAGTTTCCTTATCTGTAAAATAAGGGGGTTACATTGCTGGAAGGTTCCTTCTATTTCGAAATTTAAAATACTTTGAATTTAGGAGAAACAAGCAGGTCATCTGTTTCTTCTGGGGAGATAATGACAAGTTCAAATGGAAAAATTAGAGCACAGTATCTAGAGGGAATTTAGGTAAGGTAGAGAACTGGGACTGAAGTCAACAATATTCCTCTTCTTGAGTTCAAATCCAGCCTCAGAAAATTGCTAGCTGTGTGACCCTGAGCAATTAACTTAACCATATTCACCTCAGTTTCCTCATCTGTAAAATGAGCTGGAGAAGGAAATGGCAAACCACTCTTTGCCAAGAAAACAACAAATGGGGATGGGGGTGGGGTGGTAGAGCCAAGATGGCATCGTTAAAGGAGGGAACTACTAGAGCTCTCTCACAAATTCTGTCAGATGCATCTAAAAAAGTAAATCTGAGCAGATTTGAAAGAGTTAGAAGTCACTAGTAGACTGAGTGAGGCAGGAGACCTAGGAGTGCAGAACAGGCACCAGATCACACCAACCTGGAACACCAGAGGAACCCAGTCAGCACACCGAGCTAGGAGAGGTCTGGGAGAGCTCTGGGCTCGTGAAAAGCCAGAGCAGGAGCAGGCCCAGTGCAAAAGTACCTGGCTAGGATGGCAATCAATGCCCAGGCCTCTCAGCCCAGGACAGGAGTCTGTCTGAGCAACGTGAGACACCAGTGTAACGCCTGTGGCCCTGGGAGCAGCTACCCCTGAGGCATCCAGCATATGGTCTAAAGGTATGAAACTTGCCTTCTTGAACTTCCAGGAGCCATGTGGACCAGGTAAAATGGCTCTCACCCCACCCTTCCTTACCCAGACAATACTCTCTTGGAAGAAACCCTGAAAGAAAGGAGCCAGAAGTGGGGCTTCAGTAGTCTTTTAGTGACAGAAGTGGGGCAGAGGGTCCTTCTTGTGGTGGCAGAGGGAGACTGGTGCAGGAAGAGAGATGTCCCATGGGCCCCACCTCAGCAGAACAGAGGGAGTTCCTGAGCCCCAGTGGGGTGGAGCTAGCATACATCAATACCAGGACCCCAGACATGCCTTCACACAGCCAGGGGAAGTGGCAGACACCAACACAGACAACAGCTGAGATACGCATGCTGGAGAGCAGCCACAGGGGAAGAGGAGACTTTCAGCAGCCAGAACCCTGCTCCCCCACTCCTTAAGAAATCAGAAGCCACAGCCCGCAAAAGCCAGTGAGCCCCAGAAGCAGAGATCCACTTTAGAAGCCAAGGGGAAAAAAACACCATGAAAATTTAGACTAAAAAGTCAAAGATGATTGATTCCTATTATGGAGAGAGAGAAGATCAAAATATCAATTCAGAAGAGGACAGCATGGCCACTATACCCACATATGAAACCTCGAAAGGAAATGTGAACTGGTCGCCAGCCCAAAAAGAACTCAAGGAAGATTTTAAAAATGAAATTAGACAGGTAAAGGAAAAAATGGAAAAAATGGGGAAAAATTTACTGACGAAAGTAAATCTTTAAAAATTAAAATTGGCAAAATGGTTAAGGAGGTTCAAAATATGAATATAAATGGAGAAAATGTCTCATTGAAAAGTAAAACTAACCAAATGGAAAAGGGAATAGAGACGCTAAATGAAAAAAAAAACAATACATTAAAAATTAGAATTGGGCAAGTAGAAGCTAATAACTCTATGAAACATCAAGAATCAGTCAAACAAAGTCTAAAGAATAAAAAAAAAATATAAGAAAATGTGAAATATCTGATTGGAAAAACAACTGACCTGGAAAATAGATCCAAGAGAGATACTCAAAGAATTATATGTCTACCTGAAAGCCATGATGAAATAAAAAACCTGGACAGTATTTTCCAAAAAATCATCAGCAGAGGGTAAAATAATCATCAAAAGAATCCACTGATCACCCTCTGAAAGAGATCCCAAATTGAAAACTCCAAGAAATATTATAACCAAATTCCATAATTATCAGGTCAAGGGGAAAATACTGCAAGCAACCAAAAAGAAAAAAGTTGAATATAACAGAACTACAGTCAGGATCATATGAGATCTTTCAGCTTCTACATTAAATGACAAGAGAAATAGGAATATGATTTTTTAAAAGGCAAAGCAGCTTGGACCATAACCGTGGATCAACTACCCAGCAAAATTGAGAATAATTTACCAGGCAAAGAGATGGACATTCAATGAAATAAGGAAATTCCAGACCTTCCTGATGAAAAGACCAGAGGCCAATGGAAAATTTGATCTTCAAATACAAAACTCAAGAAAGACATAAAAAGGTAAACAGGGAAAAAATGTTACTCAATAAGGGGAAATTGTTTACATCCTTATATATGATTATATTGATTTATATATGTGATATATATATATATATATATATTATATGTCAATCTTGAGAATGGTGCAGTAATTACAACAATTGAAAGGGATATACATAGACTGAGGGTGCCAGTATAAAGTAGCTGATGTGATGATAAAAAAACATAATTAAGGGGTGCAAAGAGATTGTTCTAGGAGAAGAGGTAAGGGGGAGGTAGAAAAGGGTAAATTATTCCACATGAAGAGGAATAAAAATACAGAGAGAAAGAAGGGAGGTAGAAAAGCAGTGTTTCAGCTTTACTTATATTGGATTTGGTTCAAGGAGGGAATAACATACTCTGATAAGTATAGAAATCAAATTTGTCCTATGGCCAGTAGAAGGGGAAAGGGGAAAGAAAAGGGGGAGGTAGATAAAAGGAGGGAAAAAGTAGCAAGGGGAAATAGGATAAGATAAGGGAGGGGTGTCATAAGGGAGAGAAAATTGAGGAAGATGGTGGTCAAAAGCAAAACTCTTGAAGAGTGGAAGGGAGAAGGGTGAAATAAAGGCAAAAACTGGGGGAAATAGGACAGAGAAAAAGACCCAGATAGTTATCATAACTGTGGATGTGAATGGGATGAACTGTCCTATCAAATGGAGGCAGAGAGCAGAATGGATTAAAAACCATAATCCTACAATATGTTGTTTACAAGAAACATATTTGAAACAGGGGGATACACACAGGGTGAATGTAAAAGGACAGAGTAGAATATATTATGCTTCAGCTAAAGTAAAAAAAAAAAGCAGGGGTAACAATCCTAATCTCAGACAAAGCAAAAGGAAAGATAGATCTAATTAAAAGAGATAAGGAAGGACACTGTATCCTGCTAAAAGGCACCATTGATAACGAAGCAATATGATTACTTAACATATATGCACCAAGTGGTATAGCATACAAGTTCTTAGAGGAGAAGTTAAGGAAGTAACAGTAAAGAATAGACAGCAAAACTATACTAGTGGGGGACCTCAACCTTCCCCTCTCTGAAATTGATACATCTAACCTCAAAGTAAATAAGAAAGAAGTTAAGGAAGTGAATATAATTTTATAAAAGGTAGATAGGATAGACCTCTGGAGAAAACTGAATGGGAATAAAAAGGGATATAATTTTTTTCTCAGTGGCAAATGGCCCATACTCAAAAACTGACCATGTACCAGGGCATAAAAACCTCACAATCCACTGAGAAAGGCAGAAATAGTCAAAGCATCCTCTTCAGATCATGATGCAATAAAAATTACTTTTAATAAAGAACGATGGAAAAATAAGCTAAAAATTAATTGGAACCTAAATAATCTAATTCCAAAGAATGAGTGGGCCAAAGAACGAATCATAGAAACAATTAATAACTTCTTTCAAGAGAATGACAATAATGAGACAACATACCAAAACTTATGAGATGAAGCAAAGCAGTTCTTAGAGGAAGTTTTATATCTCTAAATGCTTACATGAATAAAATAGAGAAAAAAAGAGATCAATGAATTGCACATGCAACTGAAAAAGCAAATTGAAAATCTTCAATTAAATACCAAATAAGAAATACTGGAAACCAAAGGAGAGATTAATAAAATTGAAATCAAGAAAACTATTGAACTAATAAACAAAACTAAAAGCTGGTTTTATGAAAAAAATAAAATCAATAAACTTTTGGTTAATTTGATTAAAATAAAAAGAATGAAGAAAACCAAATTATCAGCATCAAAAATGAAAAGAAGGAATTTACCTCCAATGAAGAGGAAATTGAAACAATAATTAGGAATTATTTTGTCCAATTGTATGCCCATAAATGTGACAACCTGAGGGAAATGTATGAATATTTAGAAAAATATAAATTGCCCAGGTTAATAGAAGAGGAAATAAAATACCTAAATAACCCCATCTCAGAAAAAGAAATTGAGCAAGCCATCAATGAACTCCCTATGAAAAAATCTCTATGGCCAGTTGGATTTACATGTGAATTCTATCAAACATTTGAAGAACAGCTAATTCCCATACTTCATCGACTCTTTGGAAAAATAGGCTAAAAAGGAATTCTACTAAATGCTTTTTATGACACAAATATGGTATTAATACCTAAACCAGGAAGAGTCAAAACAGAGAAAGAAAATTATAGACCAATTTCTCTAATGAATATTGATGCAAAAAATTTAAATAAAATATTAGCAAAAATATTGCAGCAACTTATCACAAAAATAATACACTATGACCAGGTAGGATTTATTCCAGGAATGCAAAGCTGGTTCACTATTAGGAAAACTATTGGCATAATTGATCATATCAACAACAAAACTAGCATAAACCATATGATCATCTCAACAGATGCAGAAAAACTTTTGACAAAATACAACATCCATTTCTATTAAAAATACTAGAAAGCATAGGAATAAATGGAGTCTTAGTTAAAATTATAAGTAGCATCTACCTAAAACCATCAGAAAGCATTATACGTAATGGGGATAAGCTAGATACATTCCCAGTAAGATCAGGGGTGAAACAAGGATGTCCATTATCACCCCTATTATTCAATTTTCTACTAGAAATGTTAGCTTTAGCAATAAGAGAAGAAAAAGAAATTGAAGGTATTGGAATAGGCAAAGAAGAAACTAAGTTATCACTTTTTGCAGATGATATGATGATTTATTTAGAGAATCCTAGAGAATCAAGTAAGAAACTACTTGAAATAATAAAAAAAAAACTTCAGCAAAGTTGCGAGATATAAAATAAACCCACATAAATCCTTGGCATTCTTATATATTACTAACAAAGCCCAACAGCAAGAGATAGAAAGAGAAATTCCATTTAAAGTTATTGTAGATGCTATAAAATATTTGGGAGTCTACCTGCCAAGACAAACCCCAGGGTCTATATGAACATAATTACAAAGCACTTTCACACAAATAAAGTCAGATCTAAATAAATGGGAAAACATCAGTCATTTTACAGAGCTGGATGAAATAATAACAAAATTCATCTGGAAGAACAAAAGGTCCAGAATATCAAGGAAATTAATGAAAAGAAATACTAGGGAAGGTGGCCTAGCCATAACAGATATTAAACTGTACTACAAAGCAGCAGTCATCAAAACATGTTGATACTAGCTAAGAAACAGAGTGGTGGATCATTGGAATAGGTTAGGTACACAAGAGGCAGTAGTCAACAACTATAGTAATCTACTCTTCGATAAACCCGAAGAATCCAGTTTCTGGGCTAAGAATTCACTATTTTGCAATAACTGCTGGGAAAATTCGAAAATGGTATGGCAGAAACTGGGCATAGATCAATACATTACACTGTATAATAAAATAAAATTAAAATGGGTTCAGGGGCAGCTAGGTGGTGCAGTGAGTACAGCACCAACCCTGGAGTCAGGAGGACCTGAGTTCAAATCTTGCCTCAGACACTTGACACACTTACTAGCTGTGTGGCCTTAGGCAAGTCATTTAATCCCCATTGCCCTGCCTTCCTCCTCCAAAAAAATCCCCAAAAATGGGTTCATGATTTAGGAAGAAGGGCTGATACTATAAGCAATTTAGGAGAGCAATTAATAGTTCACCTCTCAGATTTATGGGAAAGGGAAGAATTCATGACCCAATAAGAGATAGAGAACACTACAAAATGCAAAATGGATAATTTTGATTCTGTTAAATTGAAAAGTTTTTGTATAAACAAAACCAATACAACAAAGATTAGGAGGGGGCAGAAAATTGGGAGAAAATCTTTACAAGCAGTGTCTCTGATAAAGGCCTCATATCTAAAATGGCTGAACAAGTTGTGGTATATTAATGTAATGGAATGCTATTGTGCTATAAGAAATGGGGAAGATGGGGACTTCATAATAACCTGGAAAGACCTACATGATCTGATGCTGAGTGAAGGGCGCAGAACCAGAAGAACATTGTATACAACCATAGACATATTACTTCTGTGATGACTAACTTTGATAGACTTGGCTATTCTCAACAATTCAAGGTTCAAAGACAACTCCAAAGGACTCACAATGGAGAGAGCTATCTACATCCAGAGAAAGAACTATGGAGTCTGAATGCAGATTGAGGCAAACTATTTGCTCTCCTTTTTTTCTCTTTTTTTTTTTGTTTGTTTCGTTTCTTCTTTCTCACGATTCATTCCACTGGTCATGATTCTTCTTTGCAACTTGACTATTGTGTAAATAAGTTCAATGCAAAGGCATGTGTAGAGCACATGTCAGATTCCATGCCATCTTGGGCAGGAGGTGGGAGGGGAGGAAGGGGAAGAAAATTTGGAACTCAAAAACTTGGGGAACTGGGCATTGTAAACTAAAGATAGCAAATCTAATAAAAATACTTAAAAAAGGAAAATGTCAAATGGAGTCATGAAGAATCAGATACAACTGAACAACAATAAAAGCACCTGGTATATTGGAAACCCTCTGAAAAGGTTTGATTACTATCATCAATAAAACAAACATGAAAAATTCATTGGGGGGAGTGTTATATTTTTAATTGAACCTCTTCCTTTGGCATAAGGACAACTGCATATTCATAAGATATTACATTTACTCAGTCTATATTCTTCTAAAGCAGAATTGGAATTCTCCTGTATTGTGAAATATATCTGAACCCAGATCATTAAGGTGCAGAGAAAAGGTATTACAGTTACACAAAAATCACCGCTATATTTTTTTTTTGTGCTTCTATCACATTAGAATTTTATTCTTTTTTTAACCAATTTACATTCAAAGAAAGTAAGTTAGAGAAGCTGTAATTTGTTGCAGAAACACAGAAAGAGGCCCAGGTTGATATACAGTTGCTATTGTTCAGTTGTTTTCAATCATGCCTGACCCTTCCTGACCCCCTTCCAGGTATTCTTGGCAAAGATACTGGAGTGGTTTGCCATTTCCTTTTCTAGCTCATCTTCCAGATGAGCGCACCGAGGCCAACAGGGTCAAGTGACTTTCCCAGGGTCACACACTTAGTAAGTGTCTGCGGTCAGATTTCCGAGGCCAAAAGATGAGTCTTCCTGACTTCAGGTCAGCACGTTTTTATCCACTGTACCACCTAGGTGCCCATGTTGATCTATAACCAGTCTCTTTTGCTCTTAAACTCTTCGTAGTGCCAGAAACCGTCTAGTCACAAGTCCTCCACAGTCATTTTACAAATGAGTAATTTGAGCCTCATAGATGTGAAGTGTCCCACATGTAGCAAATAGAACTGTTGCTCCCTTCTGGATATATTTCTTCTCCTACACACATACCTTACTGCAGAGCTGTGGAATTTAGATATGGCAATTTTGAAGAAAATTATACGGGCAATTCAATTTGTCCCACAGAGAGATACAAATAATAAAGTCATGATTCTCCTTAGCATCTCCTCTGAAGGTTGGGAAATGGCCTGAACTCATACAGACTACAGGGATTTGGAGTTTTGATTCATCAGCTATATGACCTTGAAAAGTCACCCAACTCTGTTCACCCCAGTTTCCTCATCTGGAAAATGAGCTTTTCATGCTTCTCTTGATTCTTGTGTTTGAAAGTCAAATTTTCTATTCAGTTCTGGTCTTTTCACTGAGAAAGCTTGAAAGTCCTCTATTTTATTGAAACTCCATATTTTGCCTTGGAACATGATACTCAGTTTTGCTGGGTAGGTGATTCTAGGTTTTAATCCTAGCTCCATTGACCTCCAAAATATCGCATTCCAAGCCCTTCGATCTCTTAAGGTAGAAGCTGCCAGATCTTGGGTTATTCTGATTGGGTTTCCACAATACTCAAATTGTTTCTTTCTGGCTGCTTGCAGTATTTTCTCCTTGATTTGGGAGCTCTGGAATTTGGCAACAATATTCCTAGGAGATTTCTTTTTGGGATCTATTTGAGGAGGCGATCGATGGATTCTTTCAATTTCTATTTTGCCCTGTGGCTGTAGAATATCAGGGCAGTTCTCCTTGATAATTTCCTGAAAGATGGTATCTAGGCTCTTTTTTTGATCATGGCTTTCAGGTAGTACAATAATTTTTAAATTATCTCTCCTGCATCTATTTTCTAGGTCAGTGGTTTTTCCAAGGAGATATTTCACATTGTCTTCCATTTTTTCATTCCTTTGGTTCTGTTTGATAATATCTTGATTTCTCATAAAGTCACTAGCTTCCACTTGCTCTAATCTAATTTTTAAGGTAGTATTTTCTTCAGTGGTCTTTTGGACCTCTTTTTCCATTTGGCTAATTCTGCCTTTCAAGGCATTCTTCTCCTCATTGGCTTTTTGGAGCTCTTTTGCCATTTGAGTTAGTCTGTTTTTTAAGGTGTTGTTTTCTTCAGTGTATTTTTCAGTATTTTTTTGGGTCTCCTTTAGCAAGTCATTGACTTGTTTTTCATGGTTTTCTCGCATCCTTCTCATTTCTCTTCCCAATTTTTCCTCTACTTCTCTAACTTGCTTTTCCAAATCCTTTTTGAGTTCTTCTACGGCCTGGGGCCAGTTCATGTTTTTCTTGGAGGCTTTGGTTGTAGGCTCTATGACTTTGTTGTCTTCTTTAGGCTGTATGTTTTGGTCTTCTTTGTCACCAAAGAAAGAATCCAAAGTCTGAGACTGAATCTGGGCGCGTTTTCGCTGCCTGGCCATATTTCCAACCAGCTAACTTGACCCTTGAGTTTTTCAGTGGGGTATGACTGCTTGTAGACTAACGAGTTCTATGTTCTACGTTTGGGGGGGAGGTTCCAGCTCTGTCAGAGCCGCACTCCTCCTTCCCCAAGGATCCCCAACCCGAACTGGGCTCAGACCTTCGGCAGGCTGTGCACCCCTGCTCTGATCCGCCACTTAATTCCTCCCACCAGGTGGGCCTGGAGCCGGAAGCAGCAGCAGCTGTAGCTGCCCCACCTCCGCTGCCCCCGGGGCTGGAAGCGGAACCGCGAACTCCTTCCACTCCTGCAGCTTTTCCCACTAACCTTCTCCGCAGTCTTTGGTGTTTGTGGGTCGAGGGGTCTGGTAACTGCTGCAGCTCACTGAATCAGGGCGCTAGGGCCCCCTCCGCCCGGCTTCTGGTCTGGATCGTCCACGCCGCTCAGGCTGGGCTCTGCTCCACTCCGTTCCTAGCTCCCAGCTCCGTGTGGAATAGACCTCACCCAGAGACCATCCAGGCTGTCCTGGGCTGGAGCCTTGCTTCCCTCTGCTGTTCTGTGGGTTCTGCCATTCTAGAATTGGTTCAGAGCCATTTTTATAGGTTTTTGGACGTACTCGGGTATGGAGCTCACTCTAGTCTCTGCTTTCCAGCTGCCATCTTGGCTCCGCCCCCCCAATGTCACCGCTATATTTTTAATACATTTTGCCGCAAACCATCCCACAGAGAGGAACTCAATCTCCATTTAAAATAGTGAAGAAGACAGATCAGCAAGTAGGAAAAAAAAATCATATAATAGACTCAACCCAGATCCTACAGTGTTTGCTCCACAGGACAGCACATTTTTACTCTGGTTGAGAAACTTAAAAAAAAAAAAACTTTGCTAATTCATTCTATTTTTAAGAATAGTGAGCTTATTAGAGTTTTATTAGCACTTAAGTGAATTCCAATTTGGTGCAAACCAATGAAAGCATCCGTTGAAACAGCTGTATTTTTATAAGCATGCGTCTTGGTAAATTAGGGGGTTTAGCCTTAAGGATTCATTTTAGTGTAATTTGCTAAAAAGATAAGCAGAGCCAGATGTAGTGGTTTATAAACCTCTGGACAGTTGCAACTGGAGCTGCAGTATTTAAAAAACCGCTTTGTAGCCCACACATATCCTTTCCCCAGAGGAAGTAAGTTTACCTCTTCCTGGCTGAAAATAGACTTTTAACATCATGTGGGGAAAAAACAAATATTGGAAAATGTTGAACTGTTGGTTGGGTGGGGAGAAGGGACAGGATGATGGAAACTGAAATGTGCAGTCTGTACTGAAGGCTAGCAGTAAGTTTGCTCTGGTTTTGCTTATGAGGGTCCTGATAGAAAGTCAATCTGTAGGATATGCCATTTAAGCAAATTAAATTCTAGTTAGCATCTGGAATGTTGTCAATAACCATCTTTAGAATTCTGAAAAGCCACAGATTGGTGGCAGTAATAGACCCAAAGATTTAATAGGTAAATAAATTAGATTTTGTACTTCCTGCTACCAAAACATGCTTTAAAGGAGCAATTAGTAATTAGATATCTGACTTTAATGAAGAAAATTTTGTGATCATTAAAATTCTCAAGAAGGACATTTACGCCATCAGTAATGTTTATTTACTCTCCGACGTCTCGACGTTAATAGCCCTAGTAGCTGCAATCAGACTTCTTAGCTTCCTTAAGCCTTCCAAATAAACTTGGGAGACAAAAATTATGCCTGTCTGAATGGAGAAAATTCCATACCTTCTGTCGGTTGGAAAAATGATGCTCCCTATTCTAAGCTTTCCAATGAAATTAGAACCCAAATGAAATAGTATTTAAACACACCATAGACAGGCTTTCCTCTTCTGCTTGTTTCCCCTAGTGCCTAGGAGGACTTGGCTTTGCTATGGTTAGGTGTAAGAGTGTCATAGCCTCGGCCCTTTCAACATGGCCCAATTTACTTTATATCACAGATCAGCATACATTAATGACAATCCCTTTTATTTTTATAGAACTTTCACGACTTTCAAAATATTGCCAGCTATGTTATCACATTCAAAACTTCACCAGACTGTGTGAGGTAAATAAAATGTGAAGACTTCACAGGGAATATATGTATGTATAAATATATATCTATGTCTATTCATATCCATACTTAGAAATGTTTAAAAATCAAGAAATAGGGAAATAGGGAAGTAGAAAATTCTGCTGAGGGTGTGAGGGTCTGATGGCTCAGTCTCTGGGAAAGTTGGTTCTGGTTTAAAGATTTGTTCAGTAAGAATAGAGTCACTGTGACCTGCTTTCCTTTACTGTAAAAGTACTGTAGAAGAATGGAGAGGGTCTCCCGTTCCCCTTATTCTATTCTCCTTCTTCAGATTTATAGATGTCACCTCAGTTGTAATCATTTACTAAGGGAATGGGAATTGGAGTTTCTGTGCCTTGATTTCCTGGTTCTTTGTCTAGTTCTTTGTGCTCAGATTGTAAGCCTGCCTCCCAGCCAATGGTGAGAAGGGTCAGAGGTGGATGGGAATTATCTTGTGTTAGGTATAATTATTGGTGCTTTGCCCCTTGTACTTTGCCTCCCTTGCTGGTTCTGTTCTGTGCTGGCAGAGGATGCCCTATTCTCGCAAGAATTGAATAAAATTCAATTTCTGTTCCCACTTTGAGTTGGCTCCTTATTAGTATTATTTGGTGAGGGTCAAATATCCCACAAAAGACCAATGTGAGATGGCAAGGAAGGAAGAGCAAAGCATCTGGCTCTTCCTAGACTCTGTTATACTCTCAGACAATCTGGGGATTTCCCTCTCCTGCTTCTTTCTTTCCCATTTCCCCTTCATCTTCCTCAATAACTCTTTCTCTCTTTCTAGTCTCTAAGTTTTCAAAATAACTGTTCCTTCTGTGTCTTTACCCACAGACTCCTAAAATTTAACTGAATGAATCTGGAATTGGGAGGAGGTAGAAGGAATGATGTACGAGTCCATTAGAATTTATGCCCCTTGAGGGTAGGGATTGTTTAATCTTTGTCTTTGTGTACCCAATGCCAAGTACAATGTCTTTAAGGTCGCTGAGTAGGCCCTTTAAAGCTGCATGTTAAATTGAATTTAAGAGAGTTTAAGAGAGTCAGAGTGGAGGATGATGGCAAAATGAAAAAGGGGTGGGGGTAGGGGAGTGTAAATAGGAAAGAAAAAAACAAAAAGACCTGTCAGGCTACCTAGTGGCTTCTAGCAAAGGAGGATCAGTTTGAAGAGATCCCTTTGGCTAGCATGTAACTGCTCTAGGATGAAAAGAATAATATTCCCTGTTCTTATTCCTAAGACAGGATTGTTTAAATAACACAATGGATTTATGACCACTGTACCTAATGGTTCTTTTCCATGTATTTACTTTGGTCTAAAATTTACAAGCATGGCTAAGGATCACCATTGTTTCTTCAGGGCCACAACCATGGACCATTCGTCTTTGTATTCCCAAAGAGTCCATGTCAGCGTCTTTCATTCAGCAGATATTCAGTAAATGTTTATTGAAGTGGATTGCCTCGTTGATATCCTGTTCCTCAGTGTTAGATGGTGTCATATATGGAAGGCAGTGGGGTGCTACGGTAAGACTATAGGACTAAGAATCAAGATATCTGGGTTTTGGCTCTAGCTTTGTCACTAAGTGTCCGTGACCTTTGGAGCATCACTTAACTCTTGCCACTGTGACCTTGTTTAAGTCACTGACCTTCCTTAGGTTTCAGGTTCCTCAGCAGTAGAGGAAGAAGTCTGGACTAGATGACCTAGAGTTTCTGCCAGTTTGAGCTTGGAGCCCCATATCCTATTCTGGGTGTTAAGGGAATTTTGGACAATTCTAAAAAAAATGAATAGACCCAGGAAATTCAAAAACTCTGACTCAAGTTAGAAGAAACCCTACTGACTGCAAGATTTCTATCATTACCATTTCTTCCACTAATTGCCCGGTTCCAATAACCTTGAGTCTCCTTAATCTCATGGAAA
This sequence comes from Trichosurus vulpecula, assembly GCF_011100635.1. Lineage (NCBI taxonomy): Eukaryota > Metazoa > Chordata > Mammalia > Diprotodontia > Phalangeridae > Trichosurus > Trichosurus vulpecula. The sequence continues at coordinate 536,989,082 of NC_050573.1, forward strand.
GGTAACTCATGGCAACAGCAGGCATATACTAATTAAGCCATTCTAAATAAGAATTTCAAGGCGGCAATAGCGGAGGAAATTTTGCTTATTGAAGTTTTGAAGATGAGGACTAAAGATTCCTCGCCTAGTTTCAGAAATGTGTTTATAGCATGCTCCGGAGCTTCTCTACAACCCTCTAGTCTCAGTAACTGCTTGGGTCCTCAGAGAAAGGTTAATACTGTCAAAATGTGACATGAAGTTCTGGTACTGTGAACAACTTTGGTCCTTCCAGTCAGAAGTGGTGCACAACACATGATGTTTATTGTAAAGTCAGGGGTAACTGTCTAGGGCCAGGAATGGTGTTGGGCAAGACCAATGGGAGTTTCTGCCCAGAGCTTACAGGGGTATTAGAAGGTCCTCCAAAGCCCTCATGGATCCCCTTGGGCAAAGTCAGATCGGCTCCCCTATCCCACGAGGGAGTCAGCCTCAGTGACTAAGCTGACTGGTCTGCTCTGGCTAAGGCTGGCTGATCAGGACACAACCATGGCTTTTTAATACAATTTTTGAAGGGTGTAGCTATGTGTAAGGGGAAGGGTTGGTGGTTTATCTAGTGCATGCACACAGTCTAAGCTCAGACAGTGCACTGTGGTCACCTAAGCTTATCTATATGACACTTATACCTGGGGGTGTAACCAGTGAGTGTGACTATGAAACTTATAGGCTTCTTTGTATTAAGAAAGGAATTATTTTGCTAAGGGGGAGGGGAGCATATACCTTACAGTTATATTCACCCATAATATGGGCGCTTTAGGAATTTAAATAAATTGAAACAGTTGACAAGGCAATGTCCTCTGCTGTACCCATTGCTCTGTTCTCTGTTTCCATAGTTCGGGCCTAATAGATGTTTTCTTCTTCGTATCTGAATGTCAACTCTTTTAGTGAGAGGGGATCATAGGTTTCACAATATATCTCTTCATGGGTTTTGGCTGCAGGTAGTGAATGGGGCTTCTAATGACTGCTAGCTGGGGAAGCGTCCATTTCAGGTCAGGATCACTGGGGCTCTGAGAAGGGCTACTCAGGAACGTGATCCTGATGTCCAAGCACCTAGGGGTTGGGTACAGGAGACTTGGTCATCATCTGGGTGGTTTTCTAAGTTATTAATGTGGTTATGTGTGGAGTCAGGGTGTCCATTTTGTTTTTGTGTTGGTTACTGAGAGATTCTGGGGTCCTTGGCAGTGGATATGTCTCAGTCCTGCTGAGAAGGGGTCCCGCAATAGCCCTACCCAGGGTTTGGTGGGGCTTTGAGATACTCTGAGTGCCCCCTCCCAAGGCATGGAAGCCAGAGTAGGGGTCCCACTTGCCCTGGTCTAAGGGATACCCATTCACCTAAGAATAGGAAAGAAGAAACATAGTAAAGTAGAGGAGAAAGAAAAAGTCCCATGCATTTATGGCTCCATAGCAACCACTTGGGAAAAAGGCTCCCCTACCCAAAGACTTAGAATATTTCTTCTTCTTTACTAAAAAGTTGCCAGGGAGGAAGAGAGTTCTTCCATTAACTTGAGTCTTTTTTATGCATGCCCAGTTCTGATTCAACAGCAAAGGTATTCTGGAGACAGCTACAATCTGTTCAGGAGAGCTGATTATTAAATTTTCAGTGTGGATATCTGTACCTCTGAAATAGGTTAACAATACAAATCAGGGCTTGATTTATTGTTTTGATAATTGTCTAGACTTAAGAAGGTGATGAAGAAAATGTTAATAATGTAGATTAAACTTAAAACTGTGTTGTTTTTCTTTTTTCTATAGAGCAGGTTGTTAAATATTTACTACTATATAGCACAGTTCAACAGCCAAACAAAAGGTCCTTCTTGCATTCATGGCCTTACCTCCTTGTCATGGTCCTCTTTGAGAATGAAGAACAAACAACAACAACAACAACAACCACAAGCTAAGAAAAGACAGTCATCAGACACCTGAGCATGCTTCAAATTAGGGGAAAGAGACCCTTCATTATACATCTCTAATGGCAAGTAAAGTGGAACTTTTGGTTTTCTTTTGTTTTGGAGTGCTTCTCAGCACTAAGGCAATCAAGTGCCTTTGATTGAGTCTTGCCTTTGTTTGTAGTAAGGCCCACACCCTTTTTCTAATTAGGTTATGAGAAGCATGAAGCCCTTGGGTCTTAAAAAAAGGGTATACACACTCTGATGTTAACATTTTGCTTGGGGCTCACTCATTGGAAGAGTGTTGGTGTGGAGACTCTGGGTAGCCTTTAAGGAGCCTCGCAGCTTTGAAAACCCAGATGTTGGTGCTTCCCTGTTTGGTAACTTTATATATTGCTACGGTCAGACAGTTAGAAGCCTGTCTGTTGATTTGTGTTATTTTTCTCTGCTTGTAATTCCTCCTTGTGATTTCTGTTTGTATTTTCTCTGAAGTTCAGAGTACTGACTTTTTCCCCTGAACTAAGTGAGTGATATATGTATGCTTAATTAAAGTGAAATTGTAAACTCCTTAATGTTGCTTTCCTTAGAAAAGCAGATCAAAGAATCTGTGCTAGTAGCGCTCCTGTGTGCTGGTGTTGTTGTTCTTACACAGCCACAATAGTGGCAAGTAGCATTGTTGTTACAATATCATTATGGAATTTTGAAAGTGGGACCACCAAACCTTTATTCAGATTACCAGCAGACAAAATGCACGTGCCAGGGTCCTGTTACTAATTTACTTATCTCAAACAAATTGTTGGTGCAGATGAAAGGGGAAGAGCACCAAAGTCCTTGTACAAAGAATTATCTGTACCTGATACGAGCTCTTGATCTTAAAGATATAGTCAGATACTTGAGATTAAATATATTGTTGCAGCTGCCAAGTGATGATGTTATTACTGATGTTGCTGTTGGAGCCTAGGGGTGTTGGGAACTCCAAAGTTCAAGGTCAAATGACATGGGTCTTGCCTCGAATGAATTCAACCCAAGCCTTATTTTAGTCAGAGACAAGGTTCATTAAAACACTGGTTGGGGTGGGAGAGATCTTAAGAATCTGTGCTATTTATGAGGCTTGTATTGACAAGCGGGCTGGACTCTTAAGGAATCTGAGCAGTTTAAGGTAGGCAAGATGGACCTTTTATACAGAAGACTGTGGGAAGTTCTGGATGTGATCTAGAAGCGGCCGAGAAGATTGGGAACAGAGAAGGGGTCTAGACAGAACAGCAATCTATGTCGGGGCCAGGTACAGACAATGAGGGCCACAATGAAAGGATTAACTGGGAAGGGCCGAGTGTCCCAGGCAAACACCAGGGACCTGGGCCATGTGGGACAGTCCAGGTGCTTCGCCTTTCTGGGGTCCAGATCCCAGACATGGTCTTTTCCTTTTGGTTCTTCAGATCCCACCCCCATCACTTCCAGCTGTTGCTGCTGCTGTTGCTGCCGTGGCTGTTGCTATCATTGCCATACCTTATTATTATTGTTTGTTGCTGTTTGGGGAATTGAGCCTGACTTTGGCCTGAACCACATAGATGACCACTTCAATATCTTCTTTTGTTTCTTTTAATAACTAAAGCGACTCTTGAAAACCACTAATTATCTGAGATGTTCTGACAGCCTTGGAATTGAAATGACAGGACTCTTAGGGGCAGGAGGGAATTGGACATCTTTTGTCCCACTCATCAGCATTCATTCATTCTTTCATTCACTTATTTATTCAACAGCCATTCATTAACTGCCTTTGTTCAGATTATTTGGGGTTTTTTGACAAAGCTCACTGGAGTGGTTCGCCATTTCCGTATCCAGCTCATTTTACAGATGGGGAAACTGAGGCAAACAGGGTTAAGTGACTTAATCAGGGTCACATAGCTAGTAAATGTCTGAGGCTGAAAGTCTTCCTAACTCCAAGCCAGGTGTTCTATTCATTGTGTCACATAGCTGCCCATGCAACTTGCCTATGCAAGATTTGATGATAAGAAGTTCTTCATTTCCAAAATGTTCTTCCCCTCCTGCCTGTCAAAGTGCCCACAATTTCAGTATTATTTGTTCCTCTGAATCACCTCTCCAGGAATTCTCTTCTCATTAAAAAGAAAGGCAGCTAGGTGGTACAGAGCTCTAGACCTGGAGCCAAGTAAAGTTGAGTTCGAATCTTGCCTTAGGCATTTACTGGTCAGTCACCATTCTAAAAACAGAGGATGCAATGAAAGGCAAAAACACAGGCCCTGCCTTCATTGGGGAAGACAACATGAAAACCACTATGCACATACAAGATACATGCAGAGTAAATGGGAGGCAATCTTAAAAGGAAGGCACTAGCATTAAGGAGTGAGCAGGAAAAGCCTCTTTCAGAAGGTAGAACTTGAGAACCCAAGGAAACCTAAAGTTTTTAACTCTTTTAACACCTGGAAGATAATAGGTACCTAATAAATGTTTATTGTTAATGGGATCCTGAATGGAAAAGGAGTGGGGTGGATACAGGGGGACATAATTATAAAGAAAAGATCCCAATGTAGAAGGCAGACCTGCGTGGGGATACTGTGGTGGGTAACAAAAATTGGCTAGGGGAGAGGAAAAGCAAAGTCTATCAGGAGAAGGATGCCAAAAAGAGAGATGAGAGAAAGCAAAACAAAACATAAGAAAAAAAACCCAAAATTTTTGCAACCTGAAGTCAGCCCTCTTTGCAGACATGTTTTTAAGAATAGAGAAGACATTTTATTGAAAAGAGTCTGGCTAGGGCAGAGCCAAGATGGCAGCTGGAAAGCAGGGACTTGCGTCAGCTCCCTGCCAGGTCCCTCCAAAAACCTATAAAAATGGCTCTGAACGAATTCTACAACTGCAGAACCCACAAAATAGCAGAGGGAAGCAGGGATCCAGCCCAGGAAAGCCTGGATGCTCGCTGGATGAGGTCTATCCTGCACGGAGCGGAGGGGAGAGGAATCCAGCACAGGTGGTGGCAGGACTAACCAGACCAGGAGATGGACGGAACAAGCCCTAGCACCCCGAGTCAGTGAGCTGTGGCAGTTACCAGACTTCTCAACCCACAAACACCAAAGACAACAGAGAAGGTTAGTGGGAAAAGCTGCTGGGGACAGAGCAAAAAGAGTTCACAGTTCGGCCACCGTGGTGGGGACAGCTGGGGGAGGTGCAGCTACAGAACTAGAGCTGCAGTTACTTCTGGCCCCAGGCCCACCTGGTGGGAGGAATTAAGTGGTGGATCAGAGCAGGAATACAAAGCCTGCTTAAGATTTGCATCAGGTCCAGGTTGATGGTTCTTGAGGAAGGAGAATCACTTGTGTGACAGAGCTGGCTGTATAGAAATAGCTCTGAAATCAATGGCGCATCCCCTCAAACTTGGAACAAAATACTCTTTTCTCTACAAGCAGTCATACCCTGACGAAAAACTCAAGGGTCAAGTAAGTTGGCTGGGAACATGGCCAAGCAGCAAAAACACACTCAGCTTCAGTCTCAGACTTTGGAATCTTTCTTTGGTGACAAAGAAGACCAAAACATACAGCAAGAAGTCAACAAAGTTCAAGAGCCTACACCAAAAGCCTCCAAGAAAAACATGAACTTGTCTCAGGCCATGGAAGAGCTCAAAAAGGATTTGGAAAAGCAAGTTAGAGAAGTAAAGGAAAAATTGGGAAGAGAAATGAGAAGGATGAGAGAAAACCATGAAAAACAAGTCAATGACTTGCTAAAGGAGACCCAAAAAAATACTGAAAAAAAAATTGAAGAAAACAACACCTTAAAGAATAGACTAATTCAAATGGCAAAAGAGCTCCAAAAAGCCAATGAGGAGAAGAATGCCTTGAAAGGCAGAATTACCCAAATGGAAAAGGAGGTCCAAAAGACCACTGAAGAAAATACTACCTTAAAAATTAGATTAGAGCAAGTGGAAGCTAGTGACTTTATGAGAAATCAAGATATTATCAAACAGAACCAAAGGAATGAAAAAATGGAAGACAATGTGAAATATCTCATTGGAAAAACCACTGACCTGGAAAATAGATGCAGGAGAGATAATTTAAAAATTATTGGACTACCTGAAAGCCATGATCAAAAAAAGAGCCTAGATATCATCTTTCAAAAAATTATCAAGGAAAACTGCCCTGATATTCTAGAGCCCCAGGGCAAAATAGAAATCGAAAGAATTCACAGATTGCCTCCTCAAATAGATCCCAAAAAGAAAACTCCTAGGAATATTGTTGCCAAATCCCAGAGCTCCCAGGTCAAGGAGAAAATAATGCAAGCAGCCAGAAAGAATTGATTTGAGTATTGTGGAAAAACAATCAGGATAACACAGGATCTAGCAGCTTCCACATTAAGGGACCGAAGGGCTTGGAATATGATATACTGGAGGTCAATGGAGCTAGGATTAAAACCAAGAATCACCTACCCAGCAAAACTGAGTATCATGCTCCAAGGCAAAATATGGATTTTCAACAAAATACAAGACTTTCAAGCTTTCTCAGTGAAAAGACGAGAGCTGAATAGAAAATTTGACTTTCAAACACAAGAATCAAGAGAAGTATGAAAAGGTAAACAAGAAAGAGAAATCTTAAGGGACTTACTAAAGTTGAACTGTTTTGTTTACATTCCTACATAGAAAGATGATGTGTATGATTCATGAGACCTCAGTATCATAGTAGCTGAAAGGAATATGCATATATATATATATATATATATATATATATATATATATATATATATATATATATATATATATAAATGCATGTATATACATATACATATGTGTATGTCAATCTTTGTATCTTTGTATATATGTAAGGGTGTATATGTGTGTGTGTATATATATATATATACACACACAGAGGGCACAGGGTGAGTTGAATATGAAGGGATGATATCTAAAAAAATAAATCAAATTAAGGGATAGGGGATAAGAGAGGAATATATTGAGAGAGGGAGAAAGGGAGAGATAGAACGGGGTAAATTATCTCACATAAAAGTGGCAAGAAAAAGTGGTTCTGTAGGAAGGGAGGAGGGGACAGGTGATCAAGAATGAGTAAATCTTGCTCTCATCGGATTTGACACAAGGAGGGAATACCATACACACTCAATTGGGTATCTTACCCCACAGGAAAGAAGGAGGAAGAAGATAAAAAGTGGGGGGATGATAGAAGGGAGGGCAGATAGGGGGAGGAGGTAATCAAAAACAAACACTTTCAAAAAGGGACAGGGTCAAGGGAGAAATTTCAATAAAGGGGTATAGGTTAGGAAGGAGCAAAACATAGTTAGTCTTTCACAACATGAGTATTGTGGAAAGGTTTTACATAACAATACACATGTGGCCTATGTTGAATTGCTTGCCTTCTTATGGAGGGTGGATGGGGAAGGAAGAGGGAAGAGAATTTGGAACTCAAAGTTTTAAAAACAGATGTTCAAAACTAAAAAAAAAATGTTTTTGCATGCAACTAGGAAATAAGATACACAGGCAATGGGGCGTAGAAATTTATCTTGCCCTACAAGAGAAGAAGGGAAAGAGGGATGGGAGGGGAAGTGGGGTGAAAGAAGGGAGGGATGACTGGGGAATGGGGCAACCAGAATATATGCCATCTTGGAGTGTGTGGGAGGGTAGAAACGGGGAGAAAATTCGTTATTCAAACTCTTGTAAAAATCAATGCTGAAAACTAAATATATTAAATAAATTAAACAAAAACAAACAAAAAAGCCAAAAAAACCCCAAAAAACAAAAAAGGAAAAGAATCTGGGACTTCATGTAGATCAAAGCATACTATTTGCTCTCTTTTTTTGTTTTGTTTTGTTTTTTCTTTCTCATGGTTCCTCCCATACATTCTAATTCTTCTATATAACATGACTAATGTGAAAATATGTTTAATAACAACGTATACGTAGAGCCTATATTGGATTGCATGCTGTCTTGGGGAGGGGGAGCGGGAGAGTGGGAGAAGAAAATTTAAAACTAAAACTGTTGCAAACTAAAAATAAATTGATTTCTAAAAAATTAAAAAGAATATAGGACTAAGAGCAAATAGACTTGGATTGGTGGCTCTTACTTTGAAATAAATAGGGAGATCCCTGCCAATATTCTTATAGAAACTCCAGCCCAAGTTAAGTGTTGGATAGAGGTATTGGGGAATTTTTCAGCCTGGACTGGAGATCTCTGAAACTGGAGGTAAAATAAAGTGAATGGCCAAGCTGAAAGGAAAAGAAATTTTATTATCTTTGTAAAGATTAGACCGTTCTCAAGCCTGAATACCCAGGCAATCAGCATCATTCTGAGACATTTAAGTGGACCAATCAGATAAAGTTTTTCCCTATGGGAAAGTTGCTAAAGAAATTCCTTAGTTGCACCTGGGTGGAACATTTATGGGGTTGTGTGAAACTAACCAGTGCACAGTGACTCTAAATTTCGCATATTCAAAGTAAACAAGATAGAAGTAATTGAGTCAGGTTTTATTATACAGCAGGAAGACTATTTAGTCAGGTTTGCAAGAGAATGGGAGGGGGTTAGTTTGGTCAAATGCTACATTTCAATAACTAGTTTTTTTTTTCTTTATAGAATAAAGGGAATGATATAATCTCCTAGGTATCCAATTCCTCTTCTGTAAAATGAGGGAGTTGAACCAGATTTCCTCTTCAGGTCTTTCCCATTTCTAATATTCTTTTAAAAATGAAATGGGGGCAGCTAGATGGTGCAGTAGATAGAGCACTAGCCCTGGGGTCAGGAGGAGCTGAGTTCAAACCAGCCTCAGACACTAACTACTACCTATGTAACCCTGGGCAAGTCACTTAACCCCGAGTGCCTCCAAAAAGAAAAAAAAAAAGAAAAGAAAAAGAAATAATGTGCCCAAGGTCAGACAGGTAAGTAGTTAGTGGCAGAGTCAGTCCTAGAAGTCAGGTATTTTGATTTGCCTGGCAGTGCTCCTTCCCAAGGCAGCAGGCAGCATCAGCCTTCTAACACAGCTGTAATATTCTGAAACGTATTTTCAATAATCCAATACATGACTCCCTTGTTCTAAATCTGTGACTATTCGACTATGCTACCTTGTCCCAAGTAACTCTCCTTTTGTAGGTTGGAAGAGCACCTTGACTAACCAGCTGAGGCAGCCATGTTGTCTGTTTAGTGTATCCTGAAAGAACTAATTCAGAGCAATTCAGACCCTACTCTTTCAGTCCTTTCAAAATCCCTTGCCTTTCTCTTAGACAGTCTTAACTAATAGAAACTGTTCCATGGGAGAAAATTCAGTTGGGGATGGGGAGCACGGGACAGGCCCACAGCTGGTGCAGTTTCCTCAGAATGAGAACATGCCTGTTTGACATGCTATGTATATGAAGCGTCTGTCCAAAGATAGCAGATAGATGCCTTAGGGGAGAAGCATACATCACTTAGAAAGAAAAGTGCCCCAATTATGCTGATACCCTGGGACAAAGCTCCATTGCACTCATTCCTAGTTACTGTCCTACCTTCCTCCTTTCCTCCCTTCTTCTCATTTGGGGAGGGAACTTATAGCCCTTATCGAGGGTCTTCAGTCTCCTAAATTCTGCCCTCTTAGCTCTGGCAGCAAGATTACATCCTCTTCATTGTCTTCTCATTGATTTGTTCCTCAGACGCAGATGAGGGTATTTCTGACAAAAAAGAGAGAGAAAGAGAAAGGCAATCTGCATGTAAATCAGCATTAGTCATTGACATTTGAAACTTGACAATAAGCCATCTCAGTCCCAGCTGTCCCTGCTGAAGCTGATCTCTTTTGTGAGACAGGGAACACTGAGAGCAAGGGGAACCAAGAATGAATTTAGATAAGACAGGCTCCCTCCCCCTCCCTTCTCTGGAGGGAGCTTTTCTTTTTTCCCCCTTTTTAAGCTTTTGTTCTTTCACAACCAAGAACACTTTCTGCCTATTGTCAAATGTAGATGTCAATTTGGCTTTTGTCACTTCACTTCCAACTAATACAGTTTCTCCTAAAAGTCTCACTTAAGCCACTTAGAATATATTTTCACAGATGTGCGCATGCAATCTGGGAGAAGGCTCCTCACATCCAACAGAGCATGTACAATCCTATTCCTAGCACTCCTGGGAGGGGTGCTCAGGTTGGTGTCTCAATCTTCTCAATTGCTGCCATCAACAGTATAATGCAAAAGGTGCAGGGTAGGGAAATTGTCTTCTCTGGTTGTTGGTGCATCTTCTGGGAACCCAGAGGAGTTACTTGATTTCCTACATGCATTCAGTTTCATTACCTGGCATTGTAAGAGCAAAGAGGCAGCAAAAGAGATATGAGTTTGAAATGTAACTCTTGCTGTGGATGAATAAATGGTTTTGTTCCAGGATAAAATAAGCATTAGAACAGAGACATTCTCCCAGAACCCGCAAAACAAGGTGAGGAGTGTGGCCACTCATCTGTTTCTTCTCCAGTCCCCTTCCCCAATTCCCTGCAATCCTTTCTCTGGCTCTTCTTCCTAGCCTCATCCCCAAATTTGATTTGTCTTTCAAGGCTTCAACTTAAATCCTGCTTCTTCCATGAACCTTATACTGATAACTACAGAAAACATTTGATTCAACAGAAATGTATAAAATGTCTTCTATACCCAAGGCTCTGTGCTAGGTGTCAAGAATACAAAGATTTTTATTAGAAAACTGTAAAGAAGACTTTAGACTTTGCTAATCCCTTACAAGGTGGGAAGAAAATTCATATTTACACCTGATGGAATTAAAGACCAGTCACTGGCTGGCAGAAGGGTCAGTGGCCCTTAAAAAAGCAATACCCACTCCCTAGGGAGTGAATTGATGTTGGAGATGGTTATGAGGAATGAGAGCTCTGGCAGTCAAAAATAGAGATAGCTATGGAAGAAGAAACCAGCTCCAGAGAGGGAATCAATTTGCCTTAACTCTTGGGGGACCCAGGAGATTTGTGAGATAGTTTGCCAAAGAAGAACAATACAATAGCACAGATTTCCCTATTTCTTGCTCTCAATGTCATATATTTTGACATTTAATTGTCTTAGATCTAACATTTTCTTATGAAACAATTTGATTTTTTTTCTCTCAATGTATTAAAATGTAAGTGTCTCTGTGTTCCAACAAAATTACAAACTCTTTTAGAAGGAACTATTGTATGTTTCTTTTATATGCTACATGGCACCTAGCATGGTGATGGGCACATGACAGGTACTCCTTTTATTCTTATTGTTGGAGCTGAATTAAGGAAAAGAGCATGGTATAGAGGGAAGAACATTGACTGCAATCAGAGGAGCGAAGATTAAACCTTGCCTCTTGTGCTTACTATTAGTGTGACTGTGGGCAAGTCAGTTAACTTCCCTGGGCCTCTATTTCATCTACTCATTAAAGTGTGGGGGTGGAAGATGGTAAGATCAATGGCTTCTGAGGTTCAGCTCTAATCTCTGATTCTAGGAACTCATGCCCCTAACCAGATATCTAGGGGCAAGGAAGACTTCAGTCCATACTGGTAGAGCTAATTACATACCACCATGACAATATGGGGTATACTCTTCCTCTTCAATAACATGGACTGATATAATGCCTTAATGACTAGTCTTATAAAGTTACAAAACTTATGAAATCCCCATTAAGTTAGGAACAGGGATTCCAGCATGATCAAAGACTAAGGAAAACTGGAAATGAGGGATGGGGAAAGGAACAGTAGATGTCTGGATGTGGATATGGTATTAATTATAGGTTGACTCCCGAAGAGATTGGTACAAGTGATATATCAGACCTTGGATTTATGAAAGGAGGTGCTCTACGAAAGTAACAACGAAAGCTATTTTAAGTAGAAAAGATTTGTGTTGTGAAATACTTAGCGATGTTCAGTACAAAAACTCTGTGGTTAATATATATTATATAGTTGTTGTACATCCAACAAAATGCAGTACAATATAGTAGGATACTTTTGAAAAGCATAGAAGACATGCCCCTTGTGCTAAAGGAGATAAAATACAATTCAAAAGATAAGATGTACATATATGGGAAGAGAAAGAGTATCAAAAGGTACAGTAATTCTAAACAAATTGTATAAATCAAATATATGTAACATGTATGTTTAAATGTTTTATATATACAAACATGCATATACATTGATTTATACTCAAAATGTCCATATGAACATTCATGTATACATTTATAATTTTATACAATGTACATTTATTATTTTAACATATAAATAATTATTGTTTTATTTCCAGCATATATATTATTTATGAACATACAGATGTACAGATGTATACATGTGTGTACACATATATGTGTTGTTTGTTTTGCTTCATGGTAATTTCCTGATAATATCCCCTCCCTACTACCAATAGAATGAGCGCTAACCTTTCAGTGAGTTAAGTGGGTGTCCACACCAAGCATGTGAAGACTTCTGCGGGTAGAATGGACAGATGAAAACAATTTGTTCCAATGGCCATGAAGGCAGTTGAAGTAGGTGCTGTGGAGCGCTTAGAGTTGGGTCAGACATTTAAGACATCAAGGTCATCGATTGCATCCCAGGCCACTGCCAATCATTCTGACTTATGTCTTGCCACTGAACTTCAATGACTCTGGAAGAGAGAGTGAGGGTGATGACTTTGTGCAGCAACACCTCACTTAAGTATCATTTACCCATGAGTCAAGACATCATCCTGTTATGCCATTGGTCTGTTTTGAAAATGAAGGACAAACAAACAAACCAAAACAACTACAATCCCTTGAAATAAAGCAAACACATCTCACAGTACAGACAGTATTCCTTGGTCATAGCTCCCCCCACCCCCCATAAATAGGAAGAGTATTTTCCTTCATTTGTTCTTTGAGGACAAATTTTGGGGGTTGCAGCCAATCTGAGTTCAACTGCTATTTTGTATTGTTTCAATTCAGTTTATTGTTATCATTCCCTATACTGTTCATCTAGTTCAGTTTTCTTTAATTTACTTTGTTATTCTCATTGTCCATATTATTCTTCTATTTCAATTTTCTTTGTTCTATATCAATTCATTAAAGTCCTACTACATTCCACTGAGTTGTATGTATTCATCTTTTTGATAACACAATAATATACCCTTATATCCACAATTTGCTCAGACATTTATTAGGTGATGGACATCCATTTTGTTCCTAGTTTAGGAATGGGGACTGAAACTATGATTTAATTTATGTAAGTGTAACCTGTATTATGTAAGTGACTCATCAGTGGAAATCAATACCCCATGGAGTTTGCAGGTGGAGTTGGTGAGAGCAAGATGCTGTCTTCAGTCTCCTTAAGTTCTTTTTGCTACTAGTTTTGAAAGATAAGCTGACCCATCCCAACCTCTATTCAAACTACCCAAAGGAGAAAAAGACTAGGGGAAGGAATTCACCGGAGAGGAGTTGACAGTTTCTGTCACGTCCCTCTCTTCAGCTTGCTATGCTAGAGATTTCAAGGAATTTTCTCCTTTGGATGAAATCTGGGATTCTCTCAGGTGATCTGGGTTATCTTGCTCTCAAAAGGAGAGCTCATTTTTTTTCTGTGTATTTTCTGCTATATATTGTCACATGTATATTTTCTCTAATTTCTATGTTGCTATGCTATTGACTTTGATAAATAGATTTCTTTGCTATTTACTATGTGTGTTCATTGTGGAACTTGTATTTATTGGGCAAAAAGCTACATCTTGGATACAAATCTTAGAGTCCCCCTTTCCACATTTATTGATAGTGATCAGGAGTTTAGCTTATAACTAAAATAATGGTATCTCCTAAACTAGCAATATTTAAAGAAACAGGTAGATGTAATTCTAGCCTGATTCCTCCTCTTTTTGAGGAGAACAGACTAAATGTCCTGCTTGTCTTCCTAGCGGGAATCAAAATTTTCCTTGGAGAAGGATGAGTGGGTGGGTGGAGAGAAGAAACTAACCACATTTATTCTTGCCCTCCTGAAAGCCAAATTGAGAGACAGCCATACCCTTCATAGGGAATTTCCAAGTGAGGAATCTCCCTCTACCAAAGCAATTTAGTAAGTTTTCTGCAACTTACAGTCTTAGAGAGTTACCCAGAACACTGAGAGAAATTAAATGGCTTGCCAGGGAATCCAAATGTTCCTGGTTTTGAGTCCACTCTCTATTGACTGTTCAAAGCTATTTCTCCTTCTAGTTGTTTTACTATCAGAAAGGTTTCCATTATCAATATCTAAGTATATACGGGACCCACAAGCTACCTTTCTTCCAGAGAAAGATTTTTGAGTCATTATTTTTAAGAAGGCAGATAAGAAGCATGTTGTAATGATCTCAGTAGCCTTCCCACCTTCACTAAAGCAAGAACAACTCCTCCAAACTGAAAAACCCCCGACAAGGAAAATGAGTCACTACATCAGAGTAAGACTAGTAGTAATGCCCCAAAGCCTCCTTTATCCTTAATGGAGAGTTTGAATGTCAACTAGCTGCTAATTTGCCATTAAGTTCCACCACTATCTCACCACTAGCATGGAATCGTCCCAACCCAAGGTTCAGACTCCTGTCTGCTTTCCTTTGGTGCCTGATCCTGCAAGACTTAAGTAAGAACCTTATAAAAACCCACCAATCTTTAATAGTTTGTGAAGACAGTGCCTCGTTTCCTCCAAGGCTCTATCAAGATGTACCTAATTCCACCAGAGGGCCCAGCAGATCTGACCTGTTTCCATCATCTTTCTTGACTGACCTGTCATCTTGTGAATATTTCCTTCAACAAAATTGGCCCATTTTACTGTGTTGCTATGAGCTCCATATTTTCTTGAACTGAGTTTTTGATATTATGAAACTTCCTAAGGTTGTACTGAGACATATGTCCATATTTCAATTGAAAACCTAAAAATACAAAATTGCAGTCACTTGTCTACTAAGGTAATGAGACCTACTGGAGTTGATAAGAATTCAATATTCTGGTTCCAATCCCCAAGCTCTATTTCTCATCTACTCTTATGTTTTCTGTCAATGAAATTGTGGGTAGTACTTGTTTTAGAAACATCATCTTATGCTGGTGCTCTTCTTTTCTTTTCTTTTCTTTTCTTTTCTTTTCTTTTCTTTTCTTTTCTTTTCTTTTCTTTTCTTTTCTTTTCTTTTCTTTTCTTTTCTTTTCTTTTCTTTTCTCTTCTTTTCTTTTCTTTCTACTGTTTACATCTCCCAGGGTAAGTCCTATAGAACAACTGGCTGATATCTATACCCGGAGAACTGCCTGTTAATTACCACATTTGTAATTCTCCAGTTACTAATCTCCATGGGGTTCTTCACAGTGTGATTCCTGGTACAGCAGAATATTCTTCATTTCTACCCCATGCCAGTTCCAGATGGGGTTCATGCCTGTTGGCCAATCCAAAACATCCTTAGGCTGAAGAAAGTTAAATGGTTGAAAGAGCAACTTTCATCAGAGCCAGCAAGTTACATGACAATTAAATATGTCTGCCCTAAAAATCATAGAAAAAAGCATTTTAAATGGCTGGAGAACAGAGAATTTTGAAAATATAGTAAAGCCATCTCACTATTCTGCAGATCAAATTATACTCTGGTTCAAATCAGGCCCCATGCACTTAACTGTGAAGTATTTCAGTCAGTCAATCAGGTAACAAACATTAATTAAATGTTTATTAGGTGGCACAGTGGATAAAGTATTGCACTTGGAGTCAGGAAGACCTGAGTTCAAATCCAGCCTCAAACATTTACTAGCTGTGTGACTCTAGGCAAATGACTTAACCTCTTCCTCAGTTTCCTTATCTGTAAAATGGGAATGATAATAATGCCTACCTCATATTGTGAGAATCAGCTGAGATATATATATATATATACATACATATATATAATATATACATACATACATATATATACATACATATATATAATATATACATACATACATATATATATATATATATAAAGTAGTGTGCAAACCTTAAAGTGTTACTTAAACACTAGATATTTTTATTACTATATGTCAGATACAGTGGTAAGTGCTAGTGATGCAAATACAGTCAAAAGGAAAGTGCCTGCTGTCAAGGAGTTTACATTGTAATGGGGCGAGACAATATATAAAAGACAACTAATGAGGGTGGGGAGGGGAAGGGACATGCATGCAAATAACCAAGGTTGCAAGGTGCAGAGCACAGAGCCCTGGACTTGGAATAAGGAAGACCTGAGTTCAAATCCTGCCTCAGATATTTACCAGCTATGAACTCTGGGCAAGTCACTTAGTCTCTATGCTTCTCAACTTTTTTATCTGTAAAGTGAAAATGGCTCAATGGCTTCCAAGGCATCTTCCAACTCCCAATCTATGATTCTATATAATAAGTATAAAGGAAAAACTCAGAGTAAGCCTTTCAGATGGGCCAGCAAGTTATATTCCTAAATACTCTAATAACCTCTTCCATTCAGGAGTTTTTTTCCTTTCTTGTCCATGTTCTCCCAACACAAAGGGTTTACTCAACACAAAGGCATGGAAGCCTTCCTTGCTTTCTCCTAACATCTCAAGAATACCAGTAGAGCACTCTGGTTGGCCATCTGTCATCTTTTTTTCATACCATATGACTAGTCTATCTTTTCTTCCTGTTATTTGATGACATCTTTTAGTCCCATTCAATGAGCTCCTTATTAGTTATAGCTTGCAGACAGATAACAAGCACCATGAGAATCTCCATTACTCTCTATGTAGTTGGTTCTCTGGAGGTCGTGATAGTCCATGTATTGCTATCATATAGCAGCAACAGTAAAATATTAGCATTGAAAAGATGGGCCTTTGCTTTCATGGGGTATTTGGGGTTTTTTACTGACTTTTACAATTTGCTGAAAGCAGTCTAGCCTGCTCTCCAAGCTCATTTTTCATATGTATATTCTTTCTCAGAAATACAAGATTGGACAAATACCTCCAAATGTGTAAGGAAATCTGGTCAATTAACCTTCTTCATCTAATTGGTCTTTCTTTGGTAGATGGAGAGGCCAAATTCCTTTGAATGACTACAGCTGTCTTCCACAAGTCACTGAAGTGTCTTTGGGGGTTGATATAATCAGCACAATGTCATTCACAAACAGAAGTAGTTAGAGGATTTCACCAACCACAAGGGACCCTTCCTTGACCTGGACTCTGTGCTGTATTTCCTGTATCACATTGGCAAATATCAAGTCATTTAATGATTAAACATGTTCTCTTAAAATGCATAGGAATATATATTTTGAATGGTTTTAGAGTATGCACTTTGAAAATATAGTAAACCTACCTCACTGTGCTATGTATTATATTATACTAGGGGTCACATCATTCTCTATCCCCCCTTACTGTGAACTGTTTCAATTAAATACAACTTTCTGTATGAAGATCACCTGGAGTTGGGGAAGAGTGATGGAGGAAGGGAAGAGAGGGAAATACTGGCAAAAACCTCATGGAAAAGGTGGTGCCAGTGAATTCAGTGCCTTAAATGAAGGAAAGCATCTCAACAGGTCCTTCCAAACATGGCAAAGAGGTGACTAAAGAATCAGAAGATAGGATTAAAAGGAGGAAGGGAGGAGACCATTCTCATTTAGCTAGAATGCAGAGCACCAGAAGAGTTATGATATGTGATAAGTCCAGACAAAGCAGATTGGAGTCAGGACTTAGATGGTCAAGGCTACTGAACTCCAAGGCAAGGACTCTGTACATCCTCTAGAGGACAATGAGTAAAGAAGTGACATAGAATAATCCTGCTACATTAGGAAAGTATAGAACACTGGTACAGTGGAAAGAATATTACCTCTGGAGTTAAAGGTCCTAGGTTAAAATCTTTGCTCAGATACTCCCTATCATGGATGACTTTGGGCAAGCAATAGATTGTAGTCTTTTGACTTTCAGTTTCTCATCTGTAAGTAAACCCAGTGAGCAGGAAGGCTGATAGGAATTACAGCAAGTTCTTCTGATAAAGGCCTCATTTCTCAAATATATAGAAACCTGAGTCAAATTTATAAATTTATATTTTTTTACAATTTTATAGTTTTATTTGTATATAAATACAATTTATTTATTGTAATAATGCATTTATAAATTTATAGATAACTTATTTATATATAAATATAAATTTACAATTTTATAAATTTACAAATTTATGAAAATACAAGTCATTCCCCAATTAATAAATGGTCAAAGGATATGAACAGGCAGTATTCAGACAAAGAAATCAAAGCTATCTGTAGTCATATAAAATACTCTACGTCACTATTGATTAGAGAAATTAAAACAACTTTGAGATACCACCTCATAACCATCATAGTGGCTAATGTGACAGAAAAGGAGAATGAGAAATGCTGGAGGGGATGTGGAAAAATTCCAACCAGTAATGCATTGTTGATGGAGTTGTGAACTGGTCCAACCATTCTTGAGAACAGTTTGGAACTATGGTCAAAGGACTACAAAACTCTGCATACCCTTTCACCCAGCAATATCACTACTAAGTGTGCACCTCAAAGAGATCAAAGAAAAAGAAATGACCTATATGTACAAAAATACTTGTAGCAATTCTTTTTGTGATGGCAAAAAATTGGAAATTGAGGGGATACCCTTCAATTAGGGAATGGCTGAACAAGTTGTAGTATATGATTTTGATGGGACCCTACTGTGCTATAAGAAATGACAAGGAGGGTGGTTTAAGAAAAACCTGGGAAGATTTTTATGAACTGATACACAGTTCCCAGAACCAGGAAAACTTTGTACAGAGTAACAAAAATATTGTAAAGATGATCAGCTGTGAAAGACTTAGCTACTCTGATCAATACAATTATCCCAGATAATTCCAAAGGACTTAAAGGAAAAAAATAGATGAAAAATGCTATCTCCTACTGGAGAGAGAGAGAGAGAGAGAGAGAGAGAGAGAGAGAGAGAGAAGAGTGAGTGATTTAGAGAAAGAGAGAGAGAGAGAGAGAGAACTGATGGAGTCTGAATGCAGATTGAAGCACATTTTTTCACTTTCTTTTCCTCTTTCTTTCTTTGCAACATGGCTAATATGGAAACATGTTTTGCATGATTTCACATGTATAATTGGTGTCATATATCCTGCCTTCTCAATGGGTGAGGTAGGGGTGGGAAGGAGACAGGGAATTAGGAATTCATTTTTAAATGAATATTAAAAATTGATAAATGAATTAAAACAAAGCAAAAAAACAAAAAATTTCCTTGCTTTACCAAAATGAATTCTCTCACTCAATATTATAGAAGAATTAGCTTTATAGCCACATTATTAGGACCAACACCCAACTGGGATTTCTTTGTTTTATATGCTCTCCATAGGGCCCCTCAGAATAGGGAAAACCCTGAAAGCCTCTCTAGGTCTACTTGTAGCAGCTACTCTCTTCCTGCTCCCAAAATGCTCCTGTCAGCGGCAGCTAGGTGGTGTAGTGAGTAGCACACTGATCATGGAGTCAGGAGAACCTGAGTTCAAATCAAAACCCAGATACTCAATACTTGCCAGCTGTGACCTTAGGTGAGTCACTTAACCCCAATTGCCTCTCCTTGCCTCCTCAAAAAAAAAAATAAAAAACGAAACAAAACTCTACTATCCTGCTTTCCTGATTGAGTTACCACTGAGAGATATATGATTGGTTGCACAGCTAGTAGTCACTGGATGTAAACCTCAAACTCAGGTCTTCTACCTCCATGTCTCAAGCCCTTTTTGGAAGTCTGGTGAAACTTATGGACCCCTTCTCAGAAGATACTTAAATGTATATAAAATAAAATATATAGGATTACAAAATAAGTAAATTTCACCAAAATACAATTAATATATGTGTTTACATTACATAGGTGGTTAGATACATACATAAATACATAGATGATACATACCTACATACATAGATACATACATAAATACATAGATGATACATACCTACATACATATATACATGCATAATTTGGAGTCCCCAGGTTAAGGTATCCTGATTTAGGGAACTAGAGTTGTTTTTTAAGTAGCGGTTACACAGGATTCTGTAGGATCAGTTACTGCTGTGGTTATTTATCTGTGTCTTTTTGTATCCCTGCTGTAAAAAGGAAGTTTCTCAAGGGCAGAATTTTCTTTGTATCCTTTTTAACCTTGGCATCTAGCCCAATGCTTTTTCAGTAGATACAAAATAAATGCTTTTCCAATTGACTCAAATTGGATTTGTGTAGCCAGGGAGGCAATATTGGAAGGCCACTGAAGAAATTTTGACCAATAAAAAATAATTGTTGCCACTTCCCGCTTTCTTATGACAAATCTGCCCAGACTCACTACTATCTAGAACCCAGGAGCAGTTGGGCACTTCCAAAGTCCTTAGGAGTTCCAATATTTCTCCATATTCCCACACCACAGGGCAAAGTTAAGCTTTTCCCATATCAGGGTTTACAATGCTTAAAGTTATCTGCTTTCTTGAAGTCACAAACTTAGAAAAAGCCAACTTAGCAGTCACTCACTGGGCAACAGCTCCTTTGAAATATCCCTACACTAAATAATTCAGATCTTTAATATAGTTTTCATTCATGCTGATTTAACTAGTCATCTAAAGTTACTGTGCCATCAGCCCTGGTGGCAGGTAGCACAGAGATAAAGAGATAACTCACCATAATTTATGCTGAAGGAGAATAAAATATTACACTTTGCAGACTGCTCCCAGCACTTACTGCATTTAGTCACATGTTAGCAACCTACTCCTCTACTTCTGAACCAGGCTTTGCAACAAGATTCTTTTGATTTTTTCATGAAAAGGGTTGTCATAGAAAAGCTTAACTAGGAATCTGGTTTTAAACTGTCCATATCAAGCAGAAACAACCCCCTAGGGATGGGCTGCTGCTTACGATAGAGCTTTTTAACTTCACAGGTGCCTCTGACATGTACAGAGTAGGTCACTAGAGAGCCGTGATGCATTTTTAAAATCATTAGACCTTGGAAAGTATAGTTTTGTGGAAAGGACATAGGACTAAGATCCAGGAGACCCAGTTCTATTCTTGACTGGCACACACTAGCTATGTGACCTTGGGTAACATCCTTGACTTCTAGGAGCATCAGTTTCCCTATCTGTAAAAGGAATTGGTTGGACTAAATAGTGTTTTTAACATTGTTTTATTTTTTCCCCAATTACATGTCAAGACAATTTTTAGCATTCATTTTTACAAGATTTTTAGTTCCAAATTTTCCTCCCCTTCTCCCCCTCTTCTGAAAATACTAGGCAGTTTGATATAGATTATGTATGTGCTATTATGTAAAACATTGCCATATTATTTGCAGCTATGAAAGAAGAAACAGATTAAAAGAAAAAAATAGAAAAAGAATAAAATGAAAAAAATAGATGCTTCAATCTGCATTCAGAGTCCATCAGTTCTTTATCTGGATGTGGATAGTACTTCCTTTGTGAGTCATTTGTACTTGTCTTTTATCATTGTGCTTCTGAGAAGAGCTGAATCATTCATAGTTGATCATCACACAATGTTGCTGATACTTTGTACAATGTTTTCCTGCTTCTGCCCATTTCACTTTGCCTCAATTTGTACAAGTCTGTCCAAGTTTTTCTGAAATCTGCCTATTCACTATTTCTTATTGCACAACAGTATTAAATTATATTCATATACCATAGCTTGTTCAGCCATGCCCCAATTGATGGGCATCTCCTCCATTACCAATATTTGGCCACCAGGAAAAAGGCTACCAGAAATGTTTTTGCACATGTAGGACCTTTCTTAAGATCTCTTTGGGATACAGACCTAGTAGTGGTATTGTTGGATCAAAGGGTATGCACAGTTTGGTCGCCCTTTGGGCATAGTTCCAAATTGCTCTCCAGAATAGTTTGGATCAGTTCACAACTCACCGACAGTGTAATAGTGTCCCAATTTTCTCACATTCTCTCTAACATTTATCATTTTACTTTTTTGTCATATTAGCCAAGCTGATAGGGGTGAGGTGGTACCTCAGAGTTGCTTTAATTTGCATTTCTCTAATCAAAAGTGATTTAGAGAAATTCTTCATATGTCTATAGATAGCTTTGATTTCTTCATCTGAAAACTACCTGTCCATATCCTTTGGTCATTTATAAAGAACAGCTTGTATGTATTCTTATAGATTTGACTCAGTTCTCTATATATTTGAGAAATGAGGCCTTTGTCAGAGATACTTGTTGCAGAGATTGTTTCCCAGAGATTGTTTCCCAACTTTCTGCTTTTCTTCTAATCTTGGTTGCATTGGATTTGTTTGTACAAAAGCTTTTCACTTTAATATAATCAAAATTATTTATTTTAGATTTTATAATGCTCTCTATCTCTTGGATTCGTCTCTTCTCCATAGATCTGACAGTTAGACTATTCTTTGCTCTTCTAATTTGCTTATGTTGTCACCCTTTATGTCTAAATCATGTTCCCATCTTAACCTTATCTTGGTATATGGTGTGAGATACTGGTCTATACTTAGTTTGTGTCACTGTTTTCCCGTTTTCCAAGCAGTTTTTATCAAATAATGAGTTCTTATCCCAAAGGCTGGGGTCTTTGGCTTTATCAAACACTGAGATACTATGGTCATTGACAACTATGTCTTGTTTACTTCACCACTCTATGTCTTAGCCAGTACCAGATGGTTTTGATGACTACTGCTTTATAATGTAGTTTGAGATCTTTTATTGCTAGGCCACGTTCCTTTGTTTTTCCCCCATTAATTCCCTTGATATTCTTGACGTTTTGATCTTAAATAAATTTTGTTATTATTTTTTCCTAGCTCTATAAAATATTTTTGGTAGTTTGATTGGTACAGCAGTGAATAAATAAATTCATTTAGGCAGAATTCTTATTTTTATTATATTGGCTCAGCCTACCCATGAGCAATTGATATTTTTCCAATTGTTTAGATCTTTATTTGTGTGAAAAGTGTTTTTCAATTTTATTCATATAGTTCTTGGGTTTGTCTTGGCAGGCAGACTCCCAAGTTTTTTATATTGTTTACAGCTATTTTAAATGAAATTTCTCTTTCTATCTCTTGCTGCTGGGCTTTGTTGGTCATATAAAGAAATACTGATGATTTATGTGGGTTTATCTTATATCCTGCAACTTTGCTAAAGTAGTTAATTATTTCAAGTAATTTTTTAGTTAATTCTCTAGGGATTTCTTAGTATATGATCATATCATCTACGAAGAATGATGGTTTTGTTGCCTCATTCTTTATTCTAATTCCTTCAATTTCTTTTTCTTCTCTTATTGCCATAGCTAACATTTCTAGTACTGTATTGAATAATAGTGGTGATAATGGGCATCCTTGCTTCACCCTTGATTTTATTGGGAAAGCTTCTAGTTTATCCCCATTACATATAATGCTTGCTGATGCTTTTAGATAGATGCTGTTTATCAGTTTAAGGAATGTTCCCTTTATTACTATGCTCTCTATTGTTTTTAACAGGAATGAGTGCTATATTTTGTCAAAAGACTTTTCAGCATTCATTGAAAGAATCATAAGATTTCTAATGGTTTTGTTATGGGCATGGTAAATTATGTTGATAGTTTTCCTAATATTGAGCCAACCCTACATTCCTGGTATAAATTCCACCTGGTCATAGTGTATAATCCATATGATTTATTGCTGTAATCATCTTGTATTTTGTTCAAAATTTTGCATTGATATTCATTAGAGAAATTGGTCTATAATTTTCTTTCCCTGTTTTAGCTCTTCCTGGTTTAGATATCAACACCATATTTGTGTCATAAACATTTTTTTTGGAAGGACTCCTTCTTGGTTTATATAGTATTTGAATTAATTGTTCTTTAAATGTTCGATAGAATTCACTTGTGAACCCATTTCGCCCTGGGGATTTTTTCCTAAAGGAGTTCATGAATAGCTGGTTCAATTCTTTTTTATAAGATGGGGTTATTTGGGTATTCCATTTCCTGATCTATTAATCTTGGTAATTTATATTTTCATAAATATTTATCAATTTTGTTCAGATTATAAGATTTATTGGAATATCATTGGGCAACATATTTCCTAACTGATTGCTTTAATTTCTTCTTCAGAGATGGCAATTTCACTCTTTTCATTTTTGATATTGAATATTTGGTTTTCTTTTTTCTTTCCTTTTAAATCAAATTAACTGATGCCTTATCTATCTTACTGGTTTTTTTCCCATAAATCCAGCTCCTAGATTTATTTATTAGCTTAATAGTTGTTTTGTTTTTACTTTCAGTCTTATTAACCTCACATTTGATTTTCAGATTTTCTAATTTGGTGCTCGATTGGGAATTTTTAACTAATAATTTTCAATGAAAACAATTTAATAAAATGATTTTTTCTTTGACCCACTTATTTTTTAGGGTTAGATCATTTAGTTTCCAATTAACTTTTGATTTATATTTGGATTGCCCTTCATTGAATGTAATTTTTATTGCACTATGATCTGAAAAGATTACATTTACTATTTCTGCCTTTCTACATTTGATTTTGAGGTTTTTAAGCCCTAGTAAATGGTCAATTTTTGTGTAGGTGCTATGTGCTGCTGAGGAAAAGGTATATTCCTTTCTGTTCCCACTCAGTTTTCTCCAGAAGTCTGTCATACCTAAAATTTCTAATATTCTACCTATCTATCTATCTATCTATCTATCTATCTATCTATCTTACCTATTTTTAGTTTACAACATTCAGTTTCACAAGCTTTCCAATTTTAAATTTTCTCCTCCTCCCTCCCCTGTCCCCAAAATGGCATGCAATCTGATATAGGCTGTACATATATATTCATATTAAACATATTTTCATAAGTTATGCTGTAAATAAGAATTATAGCCTATGAAATGAACCACAAGAAAGAAGAAACAAAACAAAACAAAACAGAAAAGAGAGGGAGCAAATAGTACACTTCAATCTGTATTCACACTCCGTAATTGTTTCTCTGGATGTGAATAGCATTTTTCATCAAGAGCCTTTTGGAGTCGTCTTAGAACCTTGTATTGCTGAGAAGAACCACGTCTATCAAAATTAGTCATTGCACAATGTGGCTGTAACTGTGTGTAGTGTTCTCCTGGTTCTTTTCCCCTCACTTAGCATCAGTTCATATAAGTCTTTCCAGGTTTTTCTCAAGTCTGTTTGCTCATCATTTCTTATAGTACAATAGTGTTCCATTACATTCATATACCACAACTTATTCAGCCATTCCCCAATTGATGTCCATCCCCTCAGTTTCCAATTCTTTGCCACCACAAAGTGCTACTCTAAATATTTTTGTACATGTGTGTCCTTTTCTCATTAGTGTGATCTCTTTGGGATACAGCCCTAGAAATGGTATTGTTGGGTCAAAGGGTATGCACATTTTTATAGCCCTTACCAAATTGCTCTCCAAATTGGTTGTATTAGTTTACAAGTCCACTAACAATGCATTAGTGTTCCAATTTTCCTATATCTTCTCCAGCATTTATAAATTTCCTGTTTTGTCATCTAACATTCTATTTACCTCCTTAGTTTCTTGTTTATTTTTTGGTTGGATTTCTCAAGTTATATGAAGGAACAGCTGAGGTCCCCCACTCATATAGTTTTGCTATCTATTTCTTCCTATGACTCACTTAACTTCCCCTTTAAGAATTTTGGTTGCTATGTAACTGATGCATATATGTTTTGTATTGATATTGCTTCATTGTCTATGATAACTTTTAGCAAGAATAGTTTCCTTACTTATCTTTTTATTAGGTCCATTTTTGCTTTTGCTTTGTCTGAGATCAGGATTGCTACCACTGCTTCTTTTTTTACACTTTGGCTGAATCATAATAAATTCTGCTCCAGCTTCTTGCCTTTACTCTCTCTCTCTCTCCCTCTGTCTCTCTCTGTCTCTCTCTCTCTGTCTCTCTCTGTCTCTCTCTCTCTCTCTCTGTGTGTGTATGTGTGTGTGTGTGTGTGCGTGTGTGTGTGTGTGTGTGTTTTAAGTGTGTTTCTTATAAATACCAGATTGTAGGATTCTGGTTTTTGATTCATCCTGCTATCTACTTCTGTTTTGTGGGAGAGTTCATCCTACTCACATTCAGAGTTATGATTAATAACTCCATCCTATTTTTCCTCCTGTTTGTCCTCTTTATTTCCTTTTGCTCTTTCCCTTCTCACCAGAGTTTTGCTTCTGTCTACCACCTCTCCCCTATTTTCTCTCCCTTCTGTCAATCCCTCTCCCTTTACTTAATCTCCTTGCCTCCTGTTTCCTTGTGGGGTAAAATAGATGTTTATATTCAACTGATTGTGTATATCATTCCCTCTTTAAGCCAATACCGATGAAAGTAAGGTACAAGTGATACCCATCACCAACTCTTCCATCTTCATCTCCACTGTAACAGTTCTTTCATACCTCTTCATGTGAAAAAATTTATCCCATTTTATCTCCCCCTCCTTCTTCACCCAGCATACTCCTCTTTCTCCTTGCTTAATTATTTTTTGTCATTCCTTCAAATTCACCTTATCCCCATACCTTCTATGTATATCCCTTCTAGCTGTACCATTAATAATATAATTTCTAAGAGTTACAAGTATCATCTTCCCATGCAGGAATGTAAATAGTTGAGCTCTGTTGAATCCCTTATGTTTTCTTTCCCCTTTTTACCTCTTTATGCTTCTCTTGAGTCTTGATATTAGAGTTCAAATTTTTATTTTGTTCTTGTGTTCTCTTTATGAAGGCTTGAAATTTTTCTAGTTCATTGAATGACCATTTTCCCCCTTCATTTATCATGCTTAATTTCACCGGGTAAGTGATTCTTAGTTGTAGTCCTAGCTCCTTTGCCTTCTGGAACATCATATTCAATGACCTCTCATCCCTTAATATTTCAGCTCGCAAGTCCTATGTAAACCTGATTATGACTCTCTGATATTTGAATTATTTCTTTCTGGCCACTTGTAGTATTTTTCCCTTGAGCTAATAGTTCTGAAATTTGGTTATAATGTTCTTTAGAGTTTTTATTTTTGAATCTCTTTCCTGAGGTAATCAGTGATTTTTTTCAATGCTGCCCTTTAGTTCCAGATTATCAAGTCAGTTTTCCTTCATAATTTCTTGAAAGATGCTGTCCATATCCTCCTTTTGATTATGGCTTTCAAGTTGTTCAATGATTCTGGAATTGTCTCTCTTGAATCTATTTTCCAGGTCAGTAGTCTTCTGGTGAGTTATTTTATATTTTATTTTATTCTTTTGAATTTGTTTAATTAATTCTTGATGTCTCGTAGAGTCATTAGGTTCTGCTTGCCTAATTCTAAGTTTTAAAGAGTTGTTTTCTTCAATCAGCTTTTGTAATTCCTTTTCTATTTGGCCTATTGTACTTTTTAAGGAGTTGTTTTCTTCAATGGATTTTTGTATCTCCTTTTCCATTTGGCCAATGCTACTTTTTACGAAGTTGTTTTCTTTTTCCAAGCTGGTAAATCTTTTTTCATAATTCTCTTGAATCATTCTCATTTTCCCCAGTTTCTCTTCTACCTCTCTTACATGATTTTTACGCTCCTTTTTGAATTTGTCAATGAATTCTTTTCCAGCTTGAGTCCACTTCCCATTTTTCTTTGGGGTTTTTCCCCATAGGTGTTTTGACATTGTCGTCCTCTTCTGAGTTTGTATCTTGATCTTTCCTGTTGCCACAATAACTTTTCATGGTCAGATTCTTTTTGTTGTTGTTGTTGTTTGCACATCTTTTTTGGCCCTTTCCATTTCTTTTAAATTTGAGCTCTGCTCCCAGGGTGGAAAGTGCACTGTCTTAGGCTTCTTGTGCCAAGGGCTGTAGGCCCTGGTTATTTACCTGGTGCAGCAATGATATTGCCCTGAGGACCACAGGGGACTGTCATATCTGGTGCTGTGTTGAGGGGGTGTGGGTTGTGGCTGGTGCTGCTAGAGGCTCTTGGGGTCTGGCAACTTATCTGGTGCTTAGCCAGGTTCCTAGTGCTAGTGTCTGACATGTATTGAGGCCAGTGGGGTGTTTCTGCACTTCCCTGGGGATAGATTGAAGTATGTGGTGGTCTGGCTACTGGAGGCTGCCAGTTTACCTAGGTCTCTACTTAAGCACATGGAGGTCTGGCCTCTGGAAGTTGTCTGTTTTCCCAAAGCTAAGCTGAAACACATGGTGGTTCTCAAAGCAGGAATATGCCTATTCCCCCTGGCTATGGTGAGGCATGTGAAGGTCCTGTTGTTGGCATTTACCTGCTCCACCACATTAGACCTCAGGATATACTTCTGGTTAGCTGAGGAGGGTTTTCTGCTGGCTTGTTTGGATACTTCCCATCCTGGACTGCTTTCCCCTTTACCTGAGTGAGACAGACTTTTTCTACCAATCTTCCAAGTTTCTTGGGTTCAAAGATTGTTTCACCCCATCTTTTTGCTAGTTCTGCTATTCCAGGATTTGTTTTGGGGGTACTATTCTTTGTTCTTTGGAGGTGAATATGGGAGAGCTATTCTGATTTACTGCTTACTCTACCAACTTGGCTCCCAGAAGTAGCTTCCTGGACTAGATAATCTTTAAGGTTTCTTCTAGCTTTAAATTATGTGACTCTGAGAGACAATGCTTTGATTACCTTGCTAAACAAAAGGATCTACCAAAGGTTTGATCTTACCTGTATAAGATATATCAATATACAAAAATTTCCTTTTTTCCTTTTCATTCTGTGCATTTCCCTTTTCATTGTCCTCACCTTAATAAGTGTTTCAGCTTAAACATCCAATGAAAGTAAATATTAAAGAATTCCAACATTATTTTTTTGGAGTATTCTGCTTTTGTGATTTGTAATACCTATGTGCATTGAACTTCAGTACTACATAATCTTCTGCAAGAAAAAACATGGCAAATTAATACAGTTCTAAAAAACATATACTCTGCATATTGAAATACACCATGCTGTTAATTTCACAATTCAACAGGGATTCTTATTGAATCTCTAAGGAATTACAATGGTGAAGCAATTATAATAGTTGTCATATGTACAATGAGTCACAACTACACCTGCAGCAAATTCATTTGAGAAGAGAGGGGGGGAAAGTAAAGCATAGAGGATAGTCCAAGGTCAGGTCAGTGGCACATAAAACTTTCTTATATGGGTCAGGGGTTGGTGGGAATAAAGTAATAGAAGACAGAGAATGAGAGAACAATCAGAGGAGATGATGTACCAGAGCAGAGCAGAGTACCTCCTGGAGTGCAGTAATATCACAAATAAAAGACCCATCCCAAAAAGTTCAGCCTTCTCCTCCACAGTAGAGGAAGGTGGACATGGCAACAGGTAGGAGATCACAGCAACCAAGGTAGGTGTATTGCATGCCCCCAGAGGACTGGGAGGTGAGTCACCAGAGTGATAGTCACTACAAAGAAGATGCACACTCCTTATGTTGGGACCATGGGACAAAATCCCCTTTGCCCTGTCCTAGTTATGACACTAGTGCTTTTCATTGTTCTGGGTATTCAGCAACAGCCATTAGCTAGAAAAGCCAGGTGGAGATGTGACTACTTCAGGTTATTTATTTCTTAAATTTTCGGTAAAGATCATGAAGGTATTATTGTCTTTTATTTTTTAAGTTCATGCCTATTAGTGTTGAGAATGCTCACAATAAAGTCTTCCTGTCACCAATTGCCTCATTTTCATATGGTTTAGTACCCATTAGCACCTACTAGCATAGGTTGTATTGCTCCTCTGAAGCTTGTTTTGGTTTTAATGGATTGGAAAGTGGGGATTCTACCAGTGGATTTACTTTGGGTTTTTGTTGTTTTTGTTTTGTTTTGTTTTGTTTTAAGTAAAAGAAAAATTACTATCTTAAAGTGTGGATATCTAGTCCTGGTTCCATAGCTATATAGCTTAGGGACAGTGAACAAGATAATTAATTGTGTCCATTTCCTTATTTCTAAAATAGGGATAGCATAGATTTGTGCCATATATGTGTGTATATATACATATATATATATATATATATACATACACACATACATATATATATGTGTGTGTATATATATATATATATATATATATATATATATATATATATATATATATTGGAAGGCAGCATGGCATAATTAATAACATGCTAGATTTGAAATCAGGAAAATCTGGGTTCAAATATTGAATCAGATGCTTATTACCCAGTCTTAAGATTCTGAATCAATGTCTTGGACTCCCTGAACTTCAGTTTCTTCATCTGTGATGGGAAGGGATAAGTGAGGATGCTTCCTCACTCATCTCCTGTCTGCCTCAGTTTTCAAACTGTAAAATGGAGATGATAATATCACTCACTCTCATGGGGTTGTTGTGAATCTCAAATGAGATAATATTTATAAAGCTTTTAGCACAATTCCCAGTACATAACAAATGTGTATTGTTCCCCCTACAAATGTCACATATGGAAGGGAGGAGGGTCTTTGTTTTCTTGGTGTGTCTCATAGAAAAGTCAGAATGGCACAAGCCACAGTGACAGCAGAGCTCCCAACTGCCATGATTTATTAAATGCACAAATGGGTGTTTGCAAAGCAAAGATGACCTACACTGTTGATTCTCCACTTTAGTGCATTCGCTCTTGACAGGTCTGTGCTTTGAACAAGTTCCTTTTAACAAGAACTCCTTGAGACCCTGTTTTTTTTTTTCTTCCTCATTGCATGAATATACCCACAGACAACTCCTTAGCTTTTCCCAAGTACCCAGTTCAGATAGAGAAGAGAAAGAAGTATTTAGCTCTCCTCTGTCTTCCTCTGCACTAAAAGTGACTCCAAAAAAGAAAAGGTCATTTGGAAAGAAGAATTGGGAGGGGGAGAGAAATGATGCAGCCATCCTACCCCAAGCCCCAGTGAACACATCAACAGCTGCACGCAAATCAACTGGCCTGATTTGGGCCAAATGGCTGTGGAAGAAAAAGCATTTCAGAACTTGTCACCTGGGTGTTGAAGCTGAAACTGAAAGGATATTTTTTTTTAATAGTAACAGCTGCTGGGGATAGCAAACACCTGTACTGACCAGGGATCGGTGGTTGGGTTGCGTGCTGGCTGCTGCTAGAGTCCTCCATGAGAAACTTTGGTACATTTCCGGAAGGGATAAATCATTTATTCTGTAGCTATTTGAAAATTGTAGCAATGCCATAGCAGGAAAGTGTAGGGATTTTCCTACTCCCATTAGTTGTATGACCATCTGCATACGGATAAGTATTTCATATGATCATTGATTTAGAGCTAGAAGGGATCTTAGAGATGATTGAGTCTAAACCCCTCATTTTACATGTGAGGAAACTGAGGCACAGTTAGGCAAATTGCCTAAGATCTCATACATAAATGATTAAGGCAGGATTCAAAACCAGGTCTTCCTGGTTCCATGTCTAGAGTTCTGTCCACTAAACCAGGCTTTCTTATGACCATGAGAAAAAGAAGCAGCCTTAAGACCAATTTCCATAAAGGCTTCCAGTCTCCTCATATTCTGGCAGTGGGGCAAGGAAATATTAGCTGTCATTTGACCATCCCTTTTGGCTTTCCCATTTTATGACCTATTAAGACTAGATGATCACCAGCTTAAATAGCTTGAACATTGCTAATAAGGAAAAATTTCAATATGTAACAGATGGACATAGTACCTTTGGGCAAATGTTCCATGAATAAATAAATATTTCTCTCGCTACTCAACTACGATTTTCCTTCTTCTTAAACCTGGACACCTGGGCCTAGATGTTAAAACAGCTGGTTACTCAATAGGAAGATGACCGTTGAGCCTTTAGAGGAGCAGAATTAGGGCTGGATTGTCACTTACAGCTTAGACATGGTATCATTTTGTTAGCTGCACATAGGATTCAAATCCAAGTTGGCCCAAATTTTCATCCTAGCTCAAATGGGCAGAAGTTAATCTCTCTCGTGATTTTCCTGTCCCATTTCCCATATATCGCAATCTTCTTTTGGTGGTGGGGAAAAAAATATCCCTCAATCAAGTCAAGAAACAGATTTGTCTACTTCCACTGAGAGTTGGTCATTGATTCATGGACAATAGCGAGGGTGGTGGTAGCTGTACAAAGTAAGGTACTTAGGGGAAGGTACTTGTGAGCATGTGCACATATTGCATATGCACGCACACACACATTTGTGTGTGTGTGTGTGTGTAAATCCCTAGCACCTAGCACAGTACTTGGCACATAGATAATTCATAAATACTTGTTAAATTCAATTGAAATTAAAGCTGAAGAGCTGAATGCTATCCTGTATTTAGCTATAAATTTGTTTTAGACTCTTATCTCTTACCCAGAGATAGGAAAGAACAAACTGGACTTGGGTTCAGGGTACTGAATCCAGGAGCTCATTTACCTGCTTCGTTTAAATTTGCCTTAAAAAGCTGATTTCAAAGCAGGTTTGTTAAGCTTGCCCTAGGTGCTAAAATGACTAGTTATGGTTCTGCTCCTGCCTCTGGCCCATTCAACTCATTTTACCTGCTCTTGGTTGTGGCTTGTTAATACAACAATCCTACCCTCTATAAGAATAGGGAGGGTCTTGTAATATTCCTTTCTCCATCTGTATTTCACACAAGGAAATTTCAATTAATCTTCTGCAAAGTGTTCAGTCACAAACCATGATTGGGATCCAACACCCGTCCAAACCTGTAGTAGGCTAGAGGAAATACAACAGATTTAGCTCCTAGGTTCATCAGATACAACAATTTAAGGTTATAATTTTTGGGAGTTACCAATGAGAGGAGAGGGAAATGGAATAAGATTTTGATTTATGAATGACTTGGTGTTTAATGTCTTTGGAGGTATTGGAGGGCAATGAACTCTGGAAGTTCATTTTTTGAGCCAAGTTTGGAATCAATTTTCATCTTACAGTTCAAGCTTGGGAGATCAAAAATTCATAAATAAGAGCCTGTGGACGCTATGAAACCTCATCTCCTTTTCTTTCTAATAAGATATAAGTGCAATAATATGTAACATGCATGCTATGGTGAAAACACATTATATTCCTTTTTGCAAGATGAGCAAAGATAGTGTAATGTGCCAAAGTGCGTGGCACAATCAGTTGAGTAGGGCTAGTTTTTAATCCTTTAAAAACAGGGTTTTCTTGAATAATGGAAACCCAGACTCTTTGACTTTTATGAGATCTATTATAACAGATGCTGAATGAAGTCTGAAGCTGCTGTTATTATGAAAGCAAAATGCTTAATTCATTTTCAGCTTGGACTAAGAAGATGAAATTCACAAAGGTGACTTAGGTTGCAATAAGTGCATTGTGATATGTATCTCCTCTCCTCTCTTCTTTTCTCCTCTGATCCTCTCCTTTCAACTCCTCTCCTCCCTTCCTCCTCACCCCTGAACCAAATGAGATATTATATGTAAAGCATTTTGCAAATCTTAAAGCACTATGTAAATATTAGGAGAAATACAAGTGAAAATGGGAAAGGACTAACAAGTATTACGTCATTGATCTTCCCAACAGTTCATCATCCTCATCTTACAGTTAAGGAAAGTGCTAGACAAAAGTTAAATGACTTGTCCAGGATCACACAGCTAGTAAGCGTCAAAGGCCATATTTGATCTCAGTTTTTTCTGACTCCAGGCATAGCACTCTAACCACTGGGCCACCTAGTTGCCCAGTTATTGTGTTAGATATTATTGTTATCATTTCTATTGTTAATGAATATATCTCTAACCTTTCTTCCCCAGGATACTTGCCTTTGTAATGAATATCTTTAAAAAAAAAGAATCCAGCAAAACCAACCCATACAAAGACGCTAAAACTGCCCTGAGCAAAATGTTTCATATTCAAAGCATCTTCAGAATATGTTTCACAATAGTCATTAATATGTTATAACTAAATCCCACTGGCTTCTTATTATTCTTCTATGATATAATTCAATCAATCACCCAAGATGCACCTTGGATGGTTTTCAATGACTCAAGCTAATGCTTGAGTTCCAAACCTATAAGGTACTAATTCCTTGAAGCGCACCTTCATAGGGAAAGTCACCTAAGGAGAAATGAAACACTTTTAAGCAATTTTTAAATTTCATCGATATCTTTTGTTTTAAAATCACCTCGATTTCAAAATTTACACCTTCCCCTTCCCTTGTCAAGTGAACTATATACCTTGTGACAAAAAATAAAAAAGAAAAAATGCACTTAACAAAACTAATCTGTATATTTACAAAGTCAGACTATACTAATATACATAATATACTAATCCCATGTCCTCCACCCACTTTCCCACACATATGCCTTTGCAATCAAGGGAAAGAATGGAATTTTAAAAAATTCTTCTCCGGGGTCAAAACTGATCATCGTAATTTTTGTACAAAATATTCAGTATTGTTCTTTCAATTTACATTCTTCCCATTGTGTTTTTATATTTGTATATACACACAAGTATGTGTATATGTGTAGATATTCATACATGCTATATATGTGTATGTGCATATATACATATACACATATGTACACATATATAAATATATAATGTAGTAAAATCATAGCCTAGCAAAATATCACAATTTGCTAATGTATGTCACTTTTTGTCTCTACTTTTCTTTTGCTACCACAAAAAAATGGTGATGAATTTTTGTTACAGTTGCAACCTGTCTTTCTCCTTTTGACCTCCTCTAAGTATAGGCCTGATAGTGGGATCTCTGGATTAAAGGGTGAGAAAAGGTAGATACATAAATACATAGATACATAGATAGATAGATAGATCTTTTATTAAGCACTTAATATGTTTGAGGCACTATGGATGCAAATATTAACAAGCAAGACCATGCATGACTTCTAGGAGCTTGAATTCTAAGGAACACATAAAGAAGAGCTGGAAAAGAGGGAAGGGGGAAGCTATGATGGACTAAATGGAAGTGCGAAGAACATTTTAGTCAGTTTAGGGGCATAATTCTAAATCAATTTCCAGAATGGTCAGATCAGTTCATAGCATCATCAACAGCATATAGTATGTCTGTCTACTCATGATTCCTTCTGAAGCTCTATTTAAATCTCTTATATTTTAAATTTATTGGCTTTCTGTTGAAAACTCTGAGGTGTTTTAATTTACATTTTTTATTATTAGTAATTTGCAACACTTTTTTCACTGTTATCAGTTTGCAGCTCATCTTACAATCTTTCAAAACGTTTGAGTATTTTAATCTTTGGGAAACGGGTTTTGGTCATATATATTTTTTTAATTCCTTATAAGTCTAAGATATCGGAATCAAAGATAGTGAATTAAAATATTCCTTTTTCCAGTTTGTCAGTTTCTCTTCTTAGCAAATCTGTGCTGATTTTGTTCATGCAAATGTTTCTCAGTTTCACATAACCATTTTATTCTTTGTTATTTCCTCTATCTTTTCTTTTGGTAATAATTCTCTTCTAGCCATTCTCTTCCTTGTATGCCCTTTGATTCAGTTATACCACTGTTAGGCCCATACTCCAAGAAATGAAAGAGATAAAAGGTTCTATATGTGAAAAAAATATTGGTAGCAAATCTTTTTGTGGTGGCAAAAGCTGGAAATTAAAGGATGCCCAATCAATGGATGAACTAATTTGTGTATGTGAAAGTAATAGAACATGATATCATGTTGCAAGCCTGAAGCCTTTTTCTTTCGGCACAAGAAATTCTGTTTACCACCCCACAATTGCTACATAAGTAAAAGAGGATACATACCAAAAATTCCTATTGACAGTATAGTTAGGGCAACAACAGATTAAAGAGTCAGGAAAGGCCTCTTAAAGGAGGTATAATGAGTTCAATCTTAAAGGGATCAAGGTATTCCAAGAAGTAGAGGTGAGGAAGAAGTGAATTG
Source organism: Trichosurus vulpecula (assembly GCF_011100635.1). Taxonomy (NCBI): domain Eukaryota; kingdom Metazoa; phylum Chordata; class Mammalia; order Diprotodontia; family Phalangeridae; genus Trichosurus; species Trichosurus vulpecula. Next base: position 537,024,696 of record NC_050573.1, read on the forward strand.
TAAGTAGTGAGCAGAATGTGTAAAGGTGTAGAAACTTAGAATGGAAGTTTCACAGGGCATAGTGGAAGAAGATATATACATATGTAGGTATGTATGTACACACACACACACACACAATCTGACATTGTATGCAATAGTCCATAGCCATTATCCTCCACTTTAACAAAAAGGATGAGGAGGTACTTTCTAATATATTTTTAATTATAATTTTATAGTATTTAATTTCATTTTAAAAGTCAATTTACTTTCTTAACATTCATATTTTTTGGAGGGGGTGGGAGATGCAGGGCTATTGGGGTTAAGGGACTTGCCCAAGGTCACATAGCTAATAAGTGTGTCTGAGACTGGATTTGAACTCAGGTCCTCCTGACTCCAGGGTCTGTGCTCTACTCACTGCACCACCTAGCTAATCCTGACATTCTTTTCCTTAAATGTTGATTTCTGAATTCTCTCCTAACCATTCCCTCCCCATCCATTGAGAAGACAAGCAATATGATATCAATTATAAATGTGAAGTCATGAGAAACATATTTCAATATTAGCCATGTTGGAAAAAAAGAAACATAAAGAAATTGAAAAATATATACTTAAATCATCACTCAGAGTTTATCAGTTCGCTCTCTGGAGATAGACAGCGTTTTTTGTGGTGTCCTTCAAGAACTTGCTTAGATAACTGTATTGATCAAAGTAGCTAAATCATTCACAGTTCTTCATTGAACAATATTGTTGTCACAGTGTATAATGGTCTCCTACTTCTGCTTACTTCACTTTGCATCAGTTCATATAAATTTTTCTGAAACTGTACTACCTGTTATTTCTTATAGTACAGTAACATTCCATCCCAATCTTATATACAACTTGTTCTACCATTCCTTTATTTAGGCATTCCCTAAAATTATCACTGCTTTGATTTACCACAGAAAGAGCTGCTATTTTTACACGTATATATTCTTTTCCTTTTTCGTTTGAACTTTCAGGGATACGGACCTAGTAGTGGTATTGCTAGGTCAAACGGTATGTACAGTTTTATACCCCTTTGGCCATATTTCCAAATAGCTCTCAAGAATGGTTGGACCAATTCACAACTCAACCAACAATGCATTAGCGTTCCAATCCTTCCACATCCCCTCCAGCATTTGTCATTTTCTTATCCATCATATTAGTTATTCAAATAAGTATGACATGGTATCACAGAGTTGTTTTAACTTGCATTTCTCTAATCAATTGTGCTTTTGAGCATTTTTTCATATGTTTATAGATAGCTTTGATTTCTTCTTCTGAAAACTATCCACATCATTTGACCATTTATTAACTGGGGAATGTTTCATATTTTTTTTCTAAATTTGACCCAGTTCCCTATATATTTGAGAAACCAGGTCTTTGTCAAGAAACTTGCTATATTTTTTTCAGTTCCCTGCTTTCTTTCTAATCTTGTTTGTGAAAAAATAATTTAATATAATGTAATTAAAATTATCCATTTTACTTCTTTTGATCCTCTCTATTTCTTGTTTGGTCATAAATTCTTCCCTTAATCATAGATATGAGGTAAAATTTTTCATGCTCCCCTAAATTGCTTATGATATCACCATTTATGTCTAAATCATGTACTCAATTGGACTTTATCTTGGTATGTGGTGTGAAATGTTGGTCTGCACCTAGTTTCTGCCAATTGGCTTTTCAATTTTCCCAGCAGTTTTTGTCAAATAGTGTGTTCTTGTCCCAGAAGCTGAGTCTTTGGGTTTATCAAACACTACAATACTATGGTCATTTAGTACTTTGTTTTATGTGCCTAATTTATTCCAGTGACCCACCACTGTATTTCTTAGCCACTGCCCGATTGTTTTGATGATTATCACTTTGTATATAGTTTGATTCCTGGTACTGATAGGCCACTTTCCTTCACATTTTGTTTTCTCATGGATTCTTTCATTATTCTTGACTTCTTGTTCTTCCAGATGAATTTTGTTATCATTTTTCCAGCTCTATAATATAATGTTTTTAGTAGTTTGATTGGTATAGCATTAAATAATTCCACATTCCACAGTTAGTTGGAATTATTGTTTTTATTATATTGGCCTGCACTACCCATGTACAATTAATATTTCCCCACTAAAAAAAAAATAGAAAAAACAAAAAAAAAATATTTCCCCACTGGTTTAGATTTGTCTTTATTTGTGTGAAAATAGTTTTATAATTGTATTTCTGTAGTTCATGAGTTTGTCTTGGGTGGTAGACTCAAATATTTATACTGTCTACAGTTGTTTGAAATTGAATTTCTCTCTCTAACTCTTATAGATGGACTTTGTTGGTAATATATAGAAATGTTCATAGTTTATGTGGATTTATTTTATATTCTCTAACTTTGCTAAACTTGTTAATTGTTTCAACTACTTTTAAGTTGATTCTACAGGATCCTCTAAGTATAATTTCATATCATCTGCAAAGAGTGATAGTTTTGTTTCTTTGTTGCCTATTATTTCTTCAATTTCTATTTCTTGTCTTATCATTATAGCTTGCATTTTTAGTAAAATAATGAATAGTATTAGTGATAATAGACATCTTTGCTTTACCCCTGTTCTTATTAGTAAGCCTTCAAGCTTATTCACATTACAGATAATACTTGCTCTAGTTTTTAGATAGATACTACTACTCAAGGGAAGCTCCATTTATTCCTATGATTTCTAGGGTTTTTAATAGGAATGAATGTTGTATTGTGTTAACAGCTTTTTCTAGATCTATTTAGATAATCATACGAGTTTTGTTATCTACATGATGAATTATCCAATCTAGTTTTCTAATATTGAACCAATCCTGTGTTCCTCATACAAATCCCACCCGGTAATAGTTTGTGATCTTTGTGATATGTTGCTATAATCTTCTTGGTGATATTTTATTTATTTTCCTGTATTGCTATTTCCTGGTTGAAACCTTCCCTTCTTATCATAGTTGTTTTTACTTTATTTATGCAAAAATCTTTAATTTTATGTAATTTAGTTTACTTAATCTTTTGTGATCACATTGATTTGTTAAGAATTCATACCCTGCATGTAATCATGAAAGATACTTGATCTGTTTTATTTTCTATTTTTTTGCATGTGTTTTGACCCTTAATAATCAGGGTTTTTTGGCATATGATTTAAGTTGATCTAATCTCATTGCTGTCAGACTTCTTTTGAGTTTTCCCTGACAGTTTAGTCAAATAGGTAGTTTTTTTCAGGTAATTTACATTATCATGTTTGCAAAACACTAGGTGTTTTAGTTTGATTGTTTCTGATTTTTCTTTTTCCGATATGAACCATTTTGACCATTAAGCTAGTTTGATGATTATTAATTTATAATATTTTATGGAGCTCATTGGTCTTTAACTAATTAAATTCTTCCCCCCCCCCCACCAAGCCTCATAGCTGACACAGAAAAAACCAAGGACAGATAATAGTGATAATTAAATATTAATATATTTAACAAGATGTCAAACTAACCATAAAAGTTTGACCGATCTCCCCAATATCATTTGACATAGTTCTAGAAGTATAAGCAATCATAAGACAAGAAAAAGAAATTAAAGGTGTAAAGATAAGCAAAAAAGAGATAAAAATATCCCCATTTGTTGATGGCATTATGATTCACTTAGAAAATCCTAGGGTGTCAGCAACAATTCTAATTATGATAATTAATAGCATCAGCAGTGTTTAAGGCTATAAAATGAGCCTAAAAAATCAACATCATTTCTGTATAGCAATAACAAAAATCAAAGAGGCAATAAAAGAAAGACAAATCCCATTCAAAATAACTACAAAATATTTAGGAAATCAGTCTACCAAAGGATAGAAAATACTCAGATAAATTCAATTAAAAAGAACTGATTAAAGAAATAAAGAACAGATTTGGCTCATGGGTGAGCAATGCCAAGAGAATAATAAAAATAACAAAACTGGAATGTTTCATTTCCAGTTTCAATGCGACGCTTATCAAAGAATCAAAGGATACTTTACATAACTCAATAAAATATTTTTAATTGTTTATATATACAATATTAAGGAAAATAATGAAGAATGTATGGGGAAATAATCAATGAAAGTGCAATAGTACTTCCAGGCTGCAAATTGTAAATAGCTATCATCAACATCATTTGTTATTGTTTTAAAAATAGAGAAGTGGGTCAAAGGAACAGTCCGGACAGGAAAGAATCAGAAACAATTTAACTCAATAACACAGTTTTCAAAAACCTTGAAAACATAGCTTACTTAAAAAGAACTCACAATTATGTATGTGACTATATGTATCTGTATACATATATATATATATACAGATTATACATATGTATATACATATACATATATATGTATCTATGTGTGTATATACATATACATGCCTGTATGCATGTGTGTGTAAAGCCTGCTAGAAAAACTATAAAGCAGTCTGACAGAAGTCATTAGACCAATCTCTTTTACCATATTCCATAATATATTCAAAATGGATATGTGACCTTAATGTTAATGATCATTTCATTAAAAAATAGAAGAGAAACAAATATACTTTTCACAACTATGGGTAGGATATATATAAATATATATATATGTGTGTGTGTGTGTGTGTGTGTGTGTGTGTGTGTGTGTGTATGTATATGTATATATTTAACCAAAGGAGAGAGAGAGAAGCAATTACAAAAAATAGAGAAGGTAGTGCCCCTAATGTACAAATTACTCCTCAGATGAATCCAATTATGTCTCTTCCTGCAGTTCATATACCCTCTCCTCTTTCCTTACCCCAACATGGAAATATTATTTTCATTGTCCCTTCAGAGGTGAAACATACTTTCTAATCTTGCCATCCTAGTCCCTTCCCTATATGCTTTTATACTATTCTCCCACAGCCCCCATTCCTATTGAGAGACTAGAGAAATTATGCTTTCTGGTCCCCACTCTGGACTAAGTGGGGCTATATTTCTACCTCTCCTTTGTCTCTTCCCATCTCATCGCTTCATTTTTCAATGTCTTTCCATTTTGTCTGTCCCACAAAAGAAATTGACTTATTTGTGGGGAGCATGGTATACTTTCTGTGTCCTATTAATTTAGCATTCTCTCTCCTTTCCCAATTCTTTGTTAACCCATTAAGGTTTTCTGTCTCATAATGATCATTGACTCTTTGACTTATTCCTTAGTCCACTTTTTTTTAATTGCCTGTAAACATGAAAGAATACATTTAATTAATCTTGAAATCTGTAATTATCTGCCTTTCTTGTATGTCTTGTCTGGAATGTTTGCAAAATTAATATTCTGGTCACTTTTTTTGGAAGAAAGTCTCAAATTCTGTATTTTGTAGAAGTTTAAATCAATTTTGTTGATAATTAAGCTTGGTTTTATATGACATGAGCTTGAGCTCCTTTGTTTTTTGTAATATTTTATTCCATTTGAATTTTTGATTTCTCATGACTGGAGAATAATCTTGCATTATTTCAACAGGCAATCATTCATAGCTGAAACTCTTTGTCCTGTCTGTTTGAATATTTTTCCTTGTTATTTAAATTTAACAACTATAACACTGGGACTTTTAATTGTAATTTTCTTCCCTTCTGGGGAAAGCCAATGGTTTATTTACACTGTAAACAATAGGATTTATAGGATAATAGATATGCAGCCAGAAAAAATCTTAGAGGCTGTCTAGTACAGTCCACTTATTTAAAGCTGAGGAAACTAAGTTCCAGGAATCTTAAGTGACTTGCACAGGGTCATACAACTAGTAAGAGTCTGAGGCCAATTTGAACTCAGATATTCCAGCCTCTAGACCTGGTGCTCTATCCACTGCTCTAGCCAGCTGCCTTGAACAGCAACAACAACAGATATATTATCAGAAGAAATCTTAAAGTCCATCCAGTCCATTCATTTTATAGATGAGGAAACTGAGTCCCAAGGAGTTTAAGTGACTTGGCTGAAGTAACTCTTGTGACTCCAGAATTACTATTTTTTTTCTTCTCAAAAAGGTTTTATTAATATATTTTATTTTCTACCATTTCCATTTTTAAATATACCCTATTCTCCCTGAATAATCCCTTATAACAAGGAATAAAAAAGGGAGGCATCAGGAAAGCCCAGCATTATATATGGTATCTCATAGCCATATTCGCCATCTCTACAAAGAGCTCATCAAAAATAACCAAGGAATTAATTGATTTTAGATGATGTAGTGATTAGAGCAAAGGGCCTTGAGTCTGAAAGACCTGAGTTCAAATCACTACACTTCTATCTATGTGATCCTGGGCGACAATGGGGATGGCAGTAATAAAATAATTCTAGGCCCTTCAAGCCTCATATGGGAGGTTAAATACTGGGATACTCAAAAGGATCTGCTCTCTCGTCCATTTGGATATTCCCTCCAGTGAAGCAGGCTGTGACCCTCTCCTATCTTCCTGTCTTGGGTGTCTATTGTCCTTCCAAGCACTCATTTTGAGGGGGTACACCTAACATGTGGAATCCTTCTTCACTTTCTCCTTGCCTCTTGAGAGTACTAGTGACAAACTCAGAATGTGAACATAATGGGAGATACTTAATGAGAGTAAATAATTTCTGTAAAATCGCATTTCTTTTTTTTCTCCAATGAGAAGCATAAGTGTAAAATATCTATCCATGTAACAATGAGAATAAAATGAAAAGTTTATGCAAGTACAACTTCAATTTTGGTTTATTTTTTAGCTTGGCTAGCACAAACCCAAATTCATTCAATTGCCTGCCCTCCACTTTAGCCATGATACCAGTCTGCACTGGTTGAAGAATTTTCCACTCTGGGACATGCCCAGGTCCCTCTTCCCCTCAAATACTGAATTCAGAATTCTCTCTTCATTCTCACTGCTGCCATTGTGATCCTCACTTCAAGCGCATGTTGTTTAACAGCTAGCCAGACAGTACACATTGTAGGATGCCAAGGTTTCCAGCAAGTACTGGCACCAAGGAAGTAGTACCCAGTAAAGAACAAAGCTGAGATTAGACCTAAGGATCTCTGCAGAGAACCTGGGCAATGAGCTGAATCCCAGTAGATGCTATTCTTCCTTCCATTAGTCACAAGGTCTTGAGTGCTGCTTCTAACAGACTGGATGATTTCAGGTTGGCAGCCTTAATCAGTTCTGCAAGCTCAAGGGAAGCTGCCCAGGTGGCAAGCCAGAGCCTGCAATGTTGCAGCTTTCTCTGGCTTCTCACAGTTTTTACAGTTTCCAGGCTGTTTACTCTTTTCCAAGCACAGGGGACCAGAGACTTTCCATCAAGGTCATGATGTGGGGTGTGTGTGTGTGTGTACGTGTGCATGCATTCATGCTGCAGATCCAGATCCATTGGGATTTTGCCACTGATGATGGCTTGGATTCTAAGTCTCACCAGCTGTTCAACACATTGGTCATCAACAATCTGTCCTCCTAACTGCTTCCCACTTCTACCTCTGACCGAAAGATCCATGTATAGCCACTGTTTTTTCTGGTTGCTACAATGGAGACTATATATATAGAACACAATGGGGATGGGAGTATGTACACGCATGTGTGTGTATACGTATATATGTATGTGTGATTATATATATATATATATATATATATATATATATGTGTGTGTGTGTGTGTGTGTGTGTGTGTGTGTGTGGACACATATATTTTAAAAATAAAATCCTCTTATAAAATGTGTCAATACACTGGCAATTTCTGTATAACAAAGTATATTTTATATACATATATATATATACACACACATATATATACATATATGTGTGTACATACTTTTCTGTAAATATGTCTACACATATGTGTGCATATATATGTGGGTATATCTATGCACATATGTATATATACATATGCATGCATACAGATATACTTATATATATATATATACACAGAAATATATATTTACACACACACACATATATATATATATGCACATAAATACCTAATAACATTCTGTTTCAGTTAATCAAAAGACATCTATTAACCACCTACTATATGCTGGGTAGTATGATAAGCAGTAGGGTTAAAGATAAAGGCAAAACCAGCTCATGTCTTCAAGAAGCTCACATTCCAAGGGGGCAGACAATATGCAAACAACTATGTGCATACAGAACACACACACATACACACATACATATATACATATATGTGTGTATATATGTAAATATGTATGTGTATGTGTAGGTGTGTATATATGTGTGTATATATATATATATATATATACATACAAATATACACATACACATATGCATACATAATACCTATACATATATATTAGGATAGTTGGCTAGTAATCTTAGAGAGATTGGTGTTGTTTGTCCTTCATTCTTTTTTTCCCATTATTTTTAGTTTTCAACATTCACTTCCACAAGATTTTGAGTTCCAAATTTTCTCCCCATCTCTTCCTTCCTCCACCCCAAGATAGAATGCGTTTTGATTATTCCTTCCCCCAGGCTGCCCTCCCTTTTATCAGCACCTCCCTTCTCTTATCCCCTTCCCCTCTATTGTCTTATAGGGCAAGATAGATTTCTATACCCCATTACGTGTATGTCATATTTCCCAGTTGCAAGTAGAAGCAATTTTTAGCATTCATTTTTAAAACTTTGAGTTCCACATTCTTTCCCTTCCTCCTTCTCCACCTACTGCACATTGAGAAGGCAAGGAATTTGTTCTAAGTTATACAGTTTATGTACAAAACACTTCCATAATAGTCATATTGTGAAAGATTATATTTCTCCATCCTTTTGGTGTGACACTAGACCACACCAAACAGGAGCAGCAGTGGAACCCAGCCAGTGAGCTGGGCTGGGAGAGCACTAAGCACTCAAAATACAGGAGCAGGAGCAGGCCCTTGGTGGAAGTACTGGCTACGGCAGTGATCACCAGGCCTCTCAGTGCAGGGCAGGAGTCTGTTGGAGCTATGGGAGACACTAGCACAGTTAGCCTGTGGCCATGGGAGTAATTACCCCTGAGGCCTCTGGCCCACAGTCTAAAGGTTTGAAATTCACCTTCTTGAACTTCTGGGAGCCATGATGACCAGGTAAAATGGCTCTCATCCCTCCCTTCCTCACTCACATAATAATTCCCTGGGAGAAACCCTGGAATAAAAGAGCCAGAATTGGAACTTCAGTAGCCTTTTAGGTCTGGAAGTTGGGGAGAGGGTCTTTCTCGTTGGGGCTGAAGGAGACTACAGTGGGAAGAGAGGTGTCCCAACAGACCCCACTTCAGCAGAATAGTGGGAGTTCCTGAGCCTCAGGGGGGTTGAGCCAGCAATCATCAACAGCAGGACCCCAATGACTGAGACCACCCATGCTGTAGTGCAGCCCTAGGGGAAGAGGAGATTTCCACCAGCCAGACTATCCCTCCTCCACACCTCACAAAACCAGAGGCCATGGCACATAAAGCCAATGAGCAGACTCCCAGCTCCCAGCACAAGAAGCTTGGGACAGAAACCCCTGAGCCCCAGAAGCAGAGATCCACTTTAGAAGTCAGAAAAAGACAAAGAACATGAAAAAGCATTGCAGAAAACCAAAGACTATTGATTCTTATCATGGAAACAGGTAACCTCAAAATACCAATTCAGAAGAGGACAGCAGGGAAACTATACCCGTATCTGAAACCTCAAAAGGGAATGTAAATTGGTCTCCAGCACAAAAAGCATTCCTGGAAGAACCCAAAAAAGACTTTAAAAACCAAATTAGAGAGACAAAAGAAAAAATGAAAAAAAAATGGAAAAAAATTCACTGATGAGAACTAATTTTTAAAAAGTAAAATTGGTGAAATGCTTAAGGAGGTTCAGAATATAACTGGAAAGAATGTATCATTGAAAAGTAAAATTAACCAAATGGAAAAGGAGGTACAGAAGGTTATTGAAGAAAACAATTTGTTAAAAATTAGAATTGGGCAAGTAGAAGCTAATGACTCTATGAAACATCAAGAATCAGTCAAACAAAGTCTAAAGAATAAAAAAATAGAAGAAAACATGCAATATCTGATTGGAAAAATAATTGACCTGGAAAATAGATCCAGGAGAGATAATCTAAGAATTATTGGTCTACATGAAAGCCACGATGGAAAAAGAGCCTGGACAGTATTTTCCAAGAAATCATCAATGAAAACTGCCCCAAGGTCCTAGAACTAGAAGGTAAAATAGTCATCGAGAATCCATGATCACCCTCTGAAAGAGATCCCAAATTGTAAACTCCAAGGAATATTATAGCTGAATTCCAGAATTATCAGGTCAAGGAGAAAATACTGCAAGCAGGCAGAAAGAAACAATTCAAATATAATGGAACTACAATCAGGATCGTGCAAGACCTTGCAGCTTCTACATTAAAAGATCAGATCTATTGGAATATTATCTTGCAAAAGGCAAAGGAGGTTGTACTACAACCGAGGATCAACTATCTGACAAAACTGAGCATAACCTTTCAGGCAAGGAGATGAATATTCAATGAAATAAGGGAATTCCAGACCTTCCTGATGAAAAGACCAGAGCTCAATGGAAAATTTGATCTTCAAATACAAAACTCAAGAGAGACATAAAAGGTAAATGGGGAAAAACTATGTAATTCAACAAGGGCAAATTGTTTACATCCTTATATAGGATTAAAATGTTTTATATATGTTATATATACATATATATGTCAATCTTGAAAATGGTAAAGTTGTTACAATTGAAAGGGCAATCATGGACAGAGGGTGGTGGTATAAAGTAACTGTTGTGATGATAAAAAACATAACTGAAGGGTGCAAAGGAATTGTTCTGGAAGAAGATGAAAGGAGGAGGTACAAAAGTATAAATTATGTCACATGAAGAGGCACAAAAACAGAAGGAAAGAAGGGAGGGAGAAAAACATGTTTACACTTTACTCTCATTGGATCTGGTTCAAGAAGTGAATAACATACTCTGATAAGTATAGAAATCGTACTCTATCCTACGGGAAGTAGGAGGGGAAAGGGGAAAGAAAAATATAAATTGCCCAGGTTAACAGAGGAGGAAGTAAAATACCTAAATAACCCCATCTCAGAAAAAGGAATTGAATAAGCTATCAATGAACTCCCTAGGAAAAAATCTCCAGGGCCAGATGGTTTTACATGTGATTCTATCAAACCTTTACAGAACAATTAATTCCCATAATTTGGGAAAATAGGGGAAGAAGAAATCCTGCCAAATTCTTTTTATGACACAAATATGGTACCAATACCTAAACCAGGAAAAGTCTAAACAGAGAAAGAAAATTATAGATGAATTTCCCTAATGAATATTGATGCAAAAATTGTAAACAAAATATTAGCAAAAAGTTTGCAGCAACTTATGACAAGAATAATACACTATGACCAGGTAGGATTTATTCCAGGAATGCGAGGTTTAGGAAACTATCAGCATAATTGATCATATCAACAACAAAACTAGCAGAAACCATATGATTATCTCAATAGATGCAGAAAAAGCTTTTGACAAAATACAACACCTATTCCTATTGAAAACACTAGAAAGCATAAGAATAAATGGAGTCTTCCTTGAAATTATAAGTAGCATCTATTCAAAACCATCAGCAAGTGTTATATGTAATGGGGATAAGCTAGATGCATTCCCAATAAGATCAGGGATGATGTCCATCATCACCCCTATTATTCGATTTGGTACTAGAAATGTTAGCTGTGGCAATAAGAGAACAAAAATAAGTTGAAGGAATTAGAATAGGCAAAGGAAAAACTAAGTTATCACTCTTTGCAGATGATTTACTTCAAGAATCCTATAGAATCAAGCAAAAAATGACTTGAAATAACAAAAAACTTTCGCAATGTTACAGAATATAAAATAAACCCACATAAATCCTTTAGCATTCCTATATATTACTAACAAAGCCCAACAGCAAGAGATAGAATGAGAAATTTCATTCAAATTTACTGTAGACACTATTAAATATGTGGGAGTCTACCTACCAGGAGAAACTCAGGGCCTATATGAACACAATTACAAAACACTTTTCACACAAATAAAGTCTGATCTAAATAAATGGAAAAAGATCTGTTGCTCACGGTTAGGCCAACCTAATGTAATAAAAATGACAATTTTACCTAAATTAATTTACTTATTCATTGCCATACCAATCAACCTACCAAAATAATTGTTTTAAACAGGAAGATAAAACAACAATAAAATTCATCTGGAAGAGCAAGAGGTCCAGAATATCGAGGGAATTAATGTAAAGAAATCCTAGGGAAGGTGGCCTAGCCAAACCAGATATGAAACTGTAATATAAAACAGCAGTAATCAAAACTACTTAGTACTGGCTAAGAAACAGAGTGGTGGATCAGTCGAATAGGTTAGGTACACAAGACACAGTAGTCAATGACTATAGCAATCTACTCTTTGATAAACCCAATGAATCCATATTCTGGGTTAGGAATTCACTTTTTCACAAAAACTGCTGGGAAAATCAGAAAATGGTGGGGCAGAAACTGGGCTTAGACCAATATCTTACACCATATACCAAAATAAAGTCAAAATGGGTTCATGATTTAGGAATGAAAGTTTATTTTATAAACAATTTGGGAGAGCAAGGAATACTTTACCTGTCAGATTTATGGGGAAGGGAAGAATTCATGACCCAACAAGAGATCGTCTTACAAAATGCAAAATGGGTAATTTTGATTATGTTAAATTGAAAAGTTTCTGTATAAACAAAGCCAAGGCAACAAAGATTAGGAGGGAAGCAGAAAATTGGGAGAAAATCTTTACAACCAGTCTCTCTGATTAAGGCCTCATATCCCAAATATACAGGGAACTGAGTCAAATTTATAGGAATACAAGTCATTCCCTAGTTGATAAATGGTCAAAGGATATGAACAGGTAGTTTTCAGAGGAAGAAATTAAAGATATCTTTAGTCATATGGAAAAAATACTCTAGATCAATATTGATTAGAGAAATGCAAATCAAAACAACTCTTAGATACCACGTCTCTCCTGTCAGATTGGCTAACAAGACAAAACAGGAAAATCATAAATACTGGAGAGGATGTGGGAAAATTGGAAAATTACTACATTGTTGGTGGAGTTGTGAACTGATCCAGCCATTCTATAGAGCAATTTGGAACTATGCCCAAATGGCTATAAAAATGTGCATACCCTTTGACCTAGTAATACCACTTCTAGGGCTATATCCCAAAGAAATCATACAAGTGGAAAAGGGAACCATATGTACAAAAATATTTATAGTAGCTCTTTTTGTGGTAGCAAATAACTGGAAATAAAGGGGATGCCCATCAATTGGGGAATGGCTAAACAAATTGTGGTATAAGAATGCAATGGAATACTATTGTGCTATAGGAAATGAGCAGCAGATGTACTTCATTATAACCTGGAATGACCTATATGAACTGAAGCTGAGTGAGGGGAGAAGAACCAGGAGATCATTATGCACAATTACAGACAAGGTATCTTGTAAGGACTAACTTTCTTAGACTTTACTCCTCTCATCTATTCAAGGTTCAAAGACAGCTCCAAAAGATTCATGAAGGAAAATGCTATGCACATCCAGAAAAAGAATTATGGAATCTCAGTGCAGATGGAGGCAAACTTTTTGCACTCCTTTTTTTTCCCTTCTTTTTTGGTTTCATTTCCCCTTTCTCATGATTCATTCCATATTTCATAATTCTTTACAACTGGACTATTATGCAAATAATTTCAACGTGAAGGTATATATAGAACCTACATTGGATTACACGCTGTCTTGGGAGAGAGGGGGAAGGAGAGGGAGGGAGAGAAAAGTTGGAACCCCAAAACTTGTGGAACTGAGTGGTATAACCTAAAAATTAAAAATAAATTTATTTTTTAAAAAAAAGAATGTCAACTCTGACTGTAGGAGTTCTCTTTTTTCTTTGTATTTGTATCCTCAATGCTTAGCATAATACCTGGCACATGGCAAGCATTTAGTAAATGTTCTATCTGTCAAAAAAAAGAATGAGTGTTGGTTATGAGACCCTGGGTAAGCAGTTGAAGTGGCCCCCCTGGCTTTGAAAACGCCATGTTGGTGCTTCTCTGGTACCTATGCATTGTGATTTGGTTAGACAGAAATGTTGATCTGTTTCTATTCTCTCTGTTTGTAATTTCTGTTTGTACTTGCTCCAAGGTTCAGGGTGCTGTCTTTTTCCCTCTGAACTAAGTGAATGGTATCTTTAATTAAAGTGAAATTGTTAACCCCTTACAGTTGCTTTCCTTAGAAAAGCAGATCAATTTCTCAGCAATACAAGGTTCAAAGATAACTCCAAAGGACTCATGATGGAGAGAGCTATCTACATGCAGAGAAAGAAGTATGGAGTCTGAATGCAGATTGAGGCAAACTATTTTCTCCCCTTTTTTTTTTTGGTTTTTTTTTTGTTTCTTCTTTCTCATGATTCACTCCATTGGTCACAAATCTTCTTCACAACTTGACTACTGTGTAAATAAGTTTAATGTGAAGTTATATGTAGAAGATATGCAGTCTGGGGCAGGAGACAGGGAGGGGAAGGAAGAAAATCTGGAACACAAAATCATGCAGAACTGAGTGTTATAAACTAAAAATAAAAAATCTTAATAAAAGAAAGAAAACCAGATTAAAGAACCTGTGCTAGAAGCCCTCCTGTGTGCTGGTGTTATTGGTCTTACATCCCCACAGCAGCTGCTAGCAACATTGTTGTTACAACATTTTTATTGAACACTTGAAATATGCAAAGGCTATTGTCCTAATAGAATTAATTGATTATTTCATATGCCTTAGTCGTACCTGCTCAGGTCTTATCATTTCTACCTTCAAACATGTCTCAGATAAGACATTTTTCTCCTCTTCATTCAGATACCTAGTTCAGACCTTCATGACCTCCTTCCTGAACTACTGCAATAGCCTTCTAATTGGCCTTCCTGCTACTCCAATCCTTCCTCCTCTTAGCTACAAGATTATTTTCTTTTAAAAGAAATATATTTTATTGTTTTTATATTATATAGATTTTTCTCCTTATCCATCTTCTCAACTAAGAAAGTTATCCTTTATAACAAAGATCTTTTTAATAAAAAGATGGAAAAGATTACAAAATCTACAAAACTGATCAATATGTCAAAATTTTAAAATCTGATTTCATTTGAAATTTTCCAGTCAGGGATATCTTCTTATATCTCTTCTTCGATGCCAAGTTTATACCTTATAAATTAACAAGATTCGGTTTCAATTTCTTCGTGGCTGTTCTTTCCATTTACATTGTTGTAGTTATTGTGATGCTATTTTACTTGACTGCTTACTTCATTTTGTATTAGTTCATGTAAGTTTTTCTTCTGTATTCATTATGTATTTTTTGGATAATCAAATTTAATGTATTACTCATTTCTTATAGCACAGTAATATTGTTATTACATTCAGGTACTATAATCCATTTAGTCATTCCTCAGTTGTTGGGCATCCACTTTGTTTTCAGTTCTTTGAATCTCATGAGAAATAATGTTAAAAGGTATTTCTATGTATGTGAAGCCCTTCTTTTTGTCAATGATCTCTTTGGAATAAATGCCTACCTATGGAATCTCTGGGTCAGAGTGTATGGATATTTCAGTTACCTCATCATTATTCTAATTCCTTTTCAAAAAGTTCACAACTCCCCCATTATGTGCCTATCTCTTTACAACCCATTCAACATTGACTATTTCTATCTTTCGTTCTTTGCCATTTTGTTGGTATGAGCTGAAACCTCAGAGTTATTTCAATTTGCAATACTTATATTATTAGTTATTCAGAGCATTCTTTCATACACTTATTAATAGCTTGCAATTCATCTTTTGAAGATGGTTCGTATTGACCATTTCTTTGTCAGGGAATGGCTTTTGGTCAGTAATTTTTCTAAAGCATATATTGATCATGTCAACCCTCTACTTAATAAGCTGTAGGGGCTCTCTACTACTTTCAGAACAAAATATTAACTCTTCTGCTTAGCCTTTATAGCCCTTCTCATCCTATATCCCTACTGCCTTTCTAGTTGTTTTACAATTTACTCCTTACAATACACGGTATGATCCAACTATATTTACTTTCTGTTCCTGTAACAGGACACTTCATCTTCTGTTTCTTTGCCTTTGTACTGGCTATTTTTCCCCATTCTTGGAATTCTCACCATCCTCATCTCTACCTCTTATTTATTCTGGCTTCCTTCTGTATTGGTAATTAAGGGGACTTTTTTTTTTTTTACTGTTTTCTCTTTTAGAAATGCTAAATGCCTTTGATTAAGCCTTACTAGGTGCTAAAACCAAGGCCCACACCCTTTCACTGATTAGGTGTGAATCCTTCAGGTCCTGACACAAAGGTTGGCCTTTGACTTTTCGGTGCTCTGGGTTACTGGAAGAGTGGAGTGTGACTCTGCGCAAGTGGTTGTTAAGAGCTCCCCAGCTTGTCAACCGAGATGTTGATGCTTTCCTTGTAACTGTGAATTGTGATTTGGTCTGTTTATATTCTTTATGTTTGTGATTTGTTTGTATTTGCTCTGAAGTTCAGGTTCCTGGCTTTTCCTCCTGAACTAAATGAATGATATTTGTATGTTGGATTAAGGTAAGATTGTTAACCCCTTAACTTTGCTTTCCTTAGTAAAGCAGATCAAAGAACCTGTGCTAGCAACGTTCTTGTTGGTCTTGTGTTGGTCTTTCACCCCCACAACAGCTGCTAGCCAAAGTGTTGCTACACCTTCAAGATTTATTTCAAGTCCTGCTTTAATCACAAAGCCTTTCCTGATCCTGTCAAGTGCTAGGCTCTTCCCCTCTGAGATAACCTCCCACTTATTCTGCAAAAAATCTCTTCTGTATCTAATTACTTACATGGTATCTCCCCATTAGAATGTAAGCTCCTTGAGGACAGAAACTCTTTTTTTCCTTCTTTGTATCCCTAGATCTTAGCTCCATAGCTCATATATTGTTGCTATGTCTGACTCTTTGTGACCCTGCGGACCATACTATCCAGGGGGTTTTCTTGACAAAGATACTGGAGTGGTTTGCCATTTTCTTCTCCAATGGATTAAGGCAGAGACTGGATTTAAATTCAGGCCTTCCTGATTCCAGGCCAGCAGGCTCTCCTTTGGGCCACCTAGCTGCCTCTATGATAGCCTGTATCAGCGGCGTCAAATTCAAATAGAAAAAGGACCACTAATCCATTCCCAAGGATCTCTGCAGGCCAAGTATTAACTTAGTTTTAAAATGTAATGTTATCTATGTTTTACTGTACTTTTATTTTTCTTATTAAATATTTCCCAATTACATTTTAATCTGGTTCAGGTTGTACTCTGAAATGTTGCAGGCTGCATGTGGAAGCTCTGGGCTAGATTAAGATAGTGTTTCATGGTGACAAAGCAGGTAATATGTATGTATACACTTGCAATACATATACATACGTATGTAATATACACATAAGGGATATTTTTGTATATGTTTTGCATTTGTGCACACATGTTTGCATGTACATGCATACATATACACATAAGTGTGTTCAGCCTTGTATATTATATACGTACATACATGTATGTATACATATTTGGTATGTTTGTGTGTGTTTATATTTATGCATATGTGTTTATGTAAATGTGTATATACATGTATACATATAATTACATACACACAGATAAGTGCATGTTATCCTATTTATGAATAACTAGTGCAAGCTTGAGTAGACCCGTACTTCTCTAACACCATTTGGAGGAGGTGAACAAACTAGCTCATGTCCACATAGCTAAGTGTCAGCCTGGACCCCAGTCAAATTTCTCAAGCTACATATCTAGTGCTTTCGTGACTCCAAAATCAGCTCTGTTTCCATACTGTGCAGCCGTTTACTGTTTCATAAGTTTCCTGAAGTTCAGTGCACTGATGATTCTGCTCTAGTGGGATTGGGAGCCAGGAGACCTTGGTTCATATCACATTCTGTTGTGTGACTTTGGACAAGTCACTTAAACTTTATGTCTCTGTTTCCTTTTCTACAAGCCAGAGATGACAACAACTGAAGTAACTACCTCACAGGGTTTTCATGCGGATTATATGTAACCTTGTAAGAAGAAATATGTGACTTTAAACTGTCTAATTTCAAATATTTTGGTTAGAACACTGGACTTGAGAGTCAGGAAGACCTGAGTTCAAATCCTAACTCAGACATCTCCTAGTTTGTGTGATTCTGGAAAAGTCACCTCACATACCTCATGTTCATTTCCCTCATCTTTAAAATGGAAATAATAGCATGCACTTTATAAATTTGCTGTGGATAGCTAATGAAACAACATATAAAGTGCTTTACAAGCAATAAAGCACAGTGTACATGCTGTTATTATCTCTGATGCTGAATTATGCTAACCTTTATTATACAGTGGTGACTCAGTGGTTAGAATGATGGACCTAGAGTCATGAAAAGCCAAGTTCAAACCAATCCTCAGACATTTACTAGCTGTGACCCTGGACAAGTCACTTAATCCCCTTTTGCCTCATTTTTCTCATCTTTAAAATGGGGAGAATAATAGCACCTACTTGCCAGGGTTGTTATAAGGATCAAATGAGATAATATTTGTGAAAAGTACTTAACACAGTGCCTGCTACCTACTAGATCCTATATAAATACTTATTCCCTCATCTCCCTTCCTTTTATTGCATTTGCTTTTCTTTATTTTTTTATGATCATGCTTTTTTTTGGAGAGGGGAAGGCAGGGCAGTTGGGGTTAAGTGACTTGCCCAAGGTCACACAGCTAGTGTGTCAAGTGTCTGAGGCTGGATTTGAACTCAGGTCCTCCTGACTCCAGGGCCATTGCTCTACTCATTGCATCACCTAGCTGCCATATATAATCATACTTTCTGTTCTTTACTTTGCCAAGGTCACACTTACCTTTCTACACAAATATATTCCCTAAATTTCCTTGGATCAGTTTGAACTAAGTCTGCAAGGAATAACTGCATGCCCAAGGCTAGGATCTAAAGCAGTAGTGTCAAACTCAAATAGAAAGGGATCCCTGCAGGATGCATTGGAAAACTATAAGTTAACATTATCTATGTTGTATTACATTTTTATTTTTCTTAATCATTTCCCAGTTACATTTTAATCTGGCTCAGGTTATACTGGGGAAGTTTGAGGGTGCTGGGACCCTTGGCACTTCTGTTCTAAAGGACCCACAAAGAGGGTACTCCTACAAATGATTGACTTTACTGAAGAACAAAAGAAGGGATGAGGAAAGCAGGCACATGTGGTGTCTCCCTCTTCGTCCTCATCTTCCTCCACTTTCTCATCTTTCTTCTCTCTCTTTCCTTGAATTTTTCATTTCCTTGCTCCAGAGAGAATACAAGAAAGCAAGTCAAGAAGGCGAGCTGAGTTGGAAGAATCTGAAGTCTGCAACATTTTAAACTTACCCGATCTCAACTAAATCTTAACTCCGATACAGGCAACCCACAAAAGTGACTTGCAGTAGCCCACCTGCAATGCCAAGTCCCCAGACCACATTTCATCTTTTTTTTAGGCTTTTATTCCATCTTCTGAAATTCTCCTCATCTTTTTCTCTCCCCGGGGCATTCAGAGTTCACTTAAAAGTCTCAGATTGCTACCTAGCTGTTCAAAATTCCCCCACCACATTCAAATTTGTCCTCTTAAACGATCCCTCTATCCTTCTTGTCATAATAATAAAAAAAATTCACTTTCCCCAATTAGATGATTGTTATGATTAATTGATTCAAGTAATCCACACTAAGGTGCAAAAGATGCTTAACATCACTAGAGAGAGTTTGCATTTTAGAAGATGATCTTTTTAACCCAAATGAACTTCTAATTAGTTGAATGCAGAGGGGTGGGGAAATTTTGGGGCATTAAGGTCTTTAAATATGTTATTTGACCACTCTGGTCCGCCTCATAAGTTCCCTAGTTCGTTGGAGATTAAAATACATGAAATCATCACAATCTTCACAAATAGCCCTGTACCCTTCTGGATTTAATTAAACAAAGTTGTCATCTGGGAAGATGACACAGGTTAGCTCAAAGACCTCCCAATGTGGAGGGTCTCCTATATTTTGAAAAGTTTTATTAACTCTTTCAATACCGTCAATTATAATTATCATGTTTTGTAGAAGTTAATTAGAAGTCCTGAAGGATTTCTTCATGACGCAGAAAACACATTATTCTCTCATCAGAATCTGGACTAGAATTCCAAACCAAAAAGAATATTGCTTCTGTTCATTCCACCTGTGAAATATACCAAGAAAAAAAGGGAATCAGTCTTTGTCTTCAAAGAATACATTCTACTGGGAGGGGGGTATACACTAAATTTAAATTATGTAGAAAGTAGTTGAGGAGGGGGAAACAAAGCATTAACAGCTTGGAAGATAAGGAAACACTTCCTATAGAGGTGGCAACTTATTTCAAGAGATCATGAGTATTACAAGAATAGTTTGATATTCTGGTGTGATCTTTTTTCGCCCCAATAATATTAGAAAATACACAGATTCACTACAAGTTTGTTTTGATTCATTAGATGTTTAATTTTGTTTTCATAGTAGAAAAATTAATAGTAATAGCATTTAAGGTTTGAAAAGCACTTTAAAACAATTGTCTCATTTGATCCTTGTGACAAACCAGGAAGACAGGTGATATAATTGTCTCCATTTTACAGAAAAACAAAACTGAGGCAGGTAGAGGTTGTGACTTGTCCAGGATCATATACATAGTAAGTTTCCGAAACAGGATTTTAATTTAAATTTTCCTGACTCTGGATCCAGTGATTTAATCATTCAGGACTTTAAAGGCCACTGAGCCCAACCCCCTCACTTTAAACATATAGAAACTGAGGCACAGCAAGTTTAAATGACTTACAGAAGTTTACACTGCTATTAAGTGTCTAATGAAAGACTTGAAACTGGCTCCTCCTGATTCCAAGTGTCTTATCAACCATACCATCTTGCCTTTCTTTAGTTTGGTTCATGGTTCAACTTTTTTAAAGCTTTTAATTGGTTTCAGTTTCATGCTTAGTTTATGAGTACAATACATCATGGACAGCTAGGTGGCACAGTGACTGGGCTTGGAATCAAGAAAACTCACTTTCAAGAATTCAAATCTGGCCTCAGACACTTACTAGCTGTGTGACCTTGGGCAAGTCACTTAACCCTGTTTACCTCAGTTCCTCTTAGGTAAAAATGAGTTGGAGAAGGAAATGGAAAACCACTCCAGTATTTTTGTTAAGAAAACCCCAAAATTGTGTCACAAAGAGTTGGATGTGACTAAAACAACTGAACAATTCATCATAGATTTTGAACAATGCATCACAGGGTGAGACTCCCCAATTCAGAGTAATAACAAACCCTGTGAAATACAGGAGATTGATATTCCTAGCTCTGAAGTTGAAGTCCTTCATCTCAACTTTGCAGCTGACTAAATGGGGAATATGGGGAAATCAATCAATCAAGAAACATTTATTGATCTCCTACTATGTGCCAGAAACTGTACTAATGAAACGAAGTAAATTGCTTACTCCTCCAAGACAGACATGACAAGAAGAGTGCAGGAATCTTGACTACGATTCCTCTAAAAACCTGCCTCCTGGTCATTACAGTCCCCAGGAAGCCATAAAACCAAGCTCTCTAACTCAGAATAAACATTCTTCTCCAGAGAGAATAATAAGAATAATTATTATAGAATTATATCTATTATATTAAAATAATAACAAATCTGACCTTGGAAACAAGAATTTTCACACCTAGTTGGAATCTCAGCAAGAGATAAAAAGTAGAAATCAGCATCACCTGACACCATAGGACATTTTCACAATAAAATTATCTGAGGTTAATAGTCTAGAGATACAAGTAGGTAAGAAATCAGATGTGGGTTCAAGCACTCCCTGAAAACAAGCATGTAATGCAACAATTGAGCTCTCTTTATAGTAACTATGGAGTGAGACATATTGGCGATCACTATGGTATAACAGAAAGAACACTGTTTCTAGTGTGAGAAGACCTGGGTTCAAATCCCAATGCTGCTACCGTAATGGTAATGTAAATTTGAAGATCTTCCCCACCCATTAATAGGCCCATGTGACCTGCTTATGTCATAAGAAGCCTAAATCACATGTGGTGGGAGGAACTTGCTGAACAAGAGGACCTGGAAGGGTGGAGAAGGAAATGCTCAGAGCCAGTTAGAATCGTGGGAGGAGGACATAGGCAAGGAGTGAGGTAGGATTTGTGAGTGCTTGTGGGAAGGTCCCAGCAGGGGGGTGGATGGCTTTGGGATGGAGTCGGTCTCTTCTGTGTTGTTGTGTACTAACTTCTTTGCTGCTATGATGAAGTGGCCTTACTGGTTTTGGGATTTGGTTCTCTGGTGTTTGAATAAACGTTTAACTTCTACCTTCTATATGGAGAGTCTCTTATATTTTGCGATACAGAACTACACAGGCATATTCACAACTACCTTAGATGTTGTGATTATTGCCTTGCTGATACAGCCACTTAGGATACTGCAATGGGTATCAGGAAGACCTGAGTTCAAATCCAGCCTCAGACATTTACTGGGTCTCAGATACTTATTAACTATGTGACCCTGGGCAAGTCACTTATTCAATTTCCTCATTTGTAAAGTAGAGATAGTAATAGCAGAGTTGTTGTGGGGATCAAATGAAATAAGGTATGTAATGTGCTTTACAACCTTAAAACACTATATAAATCCTAGCTATTATTATCATTATATCATCATCATTATTATTGACTCATGTGACCTTGAGTAAGTCACTTAATGTCTGGAAAGAATGAAGAAATAAGTGAAAAATTCAGGAAACAAATCACAAAACCGGCATCTGTAAAATGTGAATATTAATACCTAGACTACTTACCGCACAGGATCATTTCAAGGCAAAAGGTCTATAAAACTTAAAGCCTTATGTGATTAAGGATTAAGTGGTATTCACTCACAATTTATTAAACACAGTCTGTCAAAACCAATACAGTTATCCTTTCTGTATCATGGGGTTTAGGGGCACAGGACTCTTGTGATCTGCAAAATATGCATAAAAACTTTTGGCCCTCCCTTCACACCAGAGAAGTCTGGATTTTTTTTCTTTTATAGGGTGATTACAGTATCTTAACATAAATAAGTTAATATTATACAATACTATACATATATTGTATGCATTTCTGAGTTTCTGAACTTTTTTGTGTCACCTGCTGGCTTTGCAGTTTCTACAAAACTCCCCCAAAATTCCCATTCAATTTCTTAGACTGACTTGTGATAAATTGAAACCATGATGGGGAAAGTCACAATGTGAAAGGGTACTTCCTTCAGACATTGGCATCACATAACAAGTGAAAGTCAATGGTTGTGTCATCAATCCCAAAGAGTCAGAAAGGTTCCCCTTGATATACTTATTTTATATATTCAGCCTATGCCGCCTTTTAGAATAATAATTTATTTTCCCTTTTTTTCCTAATTTACTTCCTTCAACCTTCAGGATACCTAAGTTCTTAGCTGGGGCATCCTGGTGATAAAGTAGATAGAATACTGTTCCTGGAGTCAGTAAGACTTGAGCTCAAACCCAGCCTCAGGCATTTACTAGTGTTTTGATACTTCCCTAATTCTAGGATTTAGGGACCAAATCCATGTTCAGTCTAGTTATCCTTTTTTTGAATGTATAGTTTTTTGTTTTCATTTCTCCTCTGAGTCCTTGCTTTCTCAAGGCCCTAGTCATTTGGCCCTTCTTAGTTGCCTGTCTCTGGGCCTTGTCCAGCTCTATTATGTCTTCTCTGAGATATAATGACCAGAATTATACACTATATTTCAGTTGTAGCCTCACCATGATTTAATTGAAAGGCAGAATAGTTTTGTGTTTTGCTGTTGGATGGTTTCCGTCATTTCTTGGATTTTTTTAATCACAAGTTCTTAACAAAGAAATGACTACTGCTTCCCTTCCCTAACTCGGTACTAATGGCTGAGCCCCCATTACATAATAGAAGTATCAGATAGATGGAAAGGACATTAACAATGTCCTATGTCAACCTCCTTATTGTTAACCATGAGAAAACCAAGGTGCAAAAAGACTGTGTCTGGCCTGAGATTGCACAGATCCATACGATGGCAAAGCAAGCACTGGAAACACTATTCTACTATGCAATACTGTTGATACTTTATTTTTTCCCCTCTTATTGAAGTTCATCTGTTCACTTTTCTGCCTGTTGACAGTCTTTCAAGACCTTCTTATTACTTTTTCTTTTCAACTTGGTGTTTTAATGTGCAAGGGAGATTCTATAATCATCTACTTGGAACAAGCAGTATTTTTATGTGGTGCCATCGTGTGTGTGTGTGAGTGTGTGTGTGTGTGTGTGTGTGTGTGTGTGTGTGTGTGTGCTTCTATTAGTACTAGATTGACTCAGAAGTCTGAATTATAGGGATCTAGGTGATGCAAGGGATAGAAAAGCACTGGGGGTGGAGTAAAGCTTAGTTCAAATCTTCAACATTGCCTTGTTATATGCAATGTAAGAAACAATTAGGAAATTTATCCAAAAGATGGATAGAAAAAATGCTTTAAAGAACTAGGAACTCACAAGATTCAAACCTCATTGAAAACCTATTATCTATGATCAAAGTTAGACCTGAAAAAATGGACTGTCCATCAAAAGTGCACTTAATATCCAAAGTAATAAAAAGGTTGGGTTAATGACAAACCAAAAATGTTGTCTAAAAATCTCCTGAATTCAATGTCAAACCATGGAAGGTAAGTAATTAAAAGAGAAGAAAGGCATATTACAAACATAAAGCATTGTTTTAAGGTGTAAACATTCATGAAGTGATTGTGTACATTAAAGAAACCCTTTTGTCCCAACTAAGTTGTACACCATTGCATAAACTTGATATCATACCCAAGCGGGAAAAAAAACAATGTTGTAGAGATTATCAGGAAAGCAAAAGTAGAAACCAACAAATAAAAAGGTAGGAATAAATAGTATTTCTTTGGGGGGGGAGGCTCTGTGTGTGTTTGTGTGTATGTGTGTGTGTGTGTGTGTGTGTCTGTGTCTGTGTGTGTGTGTGTGTGTGTTTGTATAACAGGTAACCATGATGTGGTTGATAGAGGGCTGGTCAGAGCCAGAAAAAAATATCTCACCTTGATACATCTTAGTCATTTTTACGCTCTGTGCTTTAGAAAACTGTCTAAGGATCAAGACTGTAGAGACGCTGACCTGCACTGGTAGGTGAAATTTCCTACCCCTAAGAGATATTATTATCACTGAAATAACTAATCCAGAAAGATGGGGAGAGAGAGAGAGAGAGACAGAGAGAGAGAGAGAGAGAGAGAGAGAGAGAGAGAGAGAGAGAGAGAGAGAGAGAGAAAAGAAGGAAGGAAGGAAGGAAGGGAGGAAGGAAGGAAGGAAGGAAGGAAGGAAGGATGGAAGGAAGGAAGAAATAGTAGCTTCAGTCTATACTCAGACAGCATCAGTTCTTTCTCTGGAGGCAGATAGCATTTTTCATAATGTTTCTTTGGGGATCATCTTAGATCATTGTATTACTAAGAATAGCTAAATCATTCATACTTGTTCATTGTACAATATTTCTGTTAACTGTGTACGATGTTCTCCCAGAGGAACTTTTTAAGGTTTGTCTTACCAATAAGTTGACAATCTATATTAGTAGATGGAGTTTCCACGTTGGAAACCCTCTACATCAATAATATATGTATGTATGCATAAATATATGTATGTACATGCACAAATATATATATATATATATATATTTATAGATCCATATCCATATATGTGTATATATAGTTTGATATATGATCTATATAACACAAATCTATAGGTGATGTACATACATAGTAACACAAAAGGATATGCTTATCTAGCCAAAAGGGATGAATATAATAAACACAGTAATGTTTTTAGACATAGAGTCAGGAGACCGAGATTCAAATCAATACTATGATATTCACTAGGTACTTGATCTAATTTTGATATTTCATATAACTATGATATTTACTTTATCTACTTGGTCTAATTATGATATCTATTAGCTACATGGTGTAACTTTACAACTCAGTGTCTCAGTTTCCCCATTTATAAAAAGAGAGAATTGGAATAGAGGATTATTCAGGTCCCTTCTAACTCTAGATTTCTTTGACTTTCTTTGACTTTGTGGTAGGCTCAATTATCACAAATCTAGACTTCAATGCAACCAAAAAAATAAAAACAAAGTTAAATATATTGGAAAGATGTGGAGAAAAACATACAAAGTATCTTATGTTTGGGGGTGGAAATGGTAGAGGGAGTGGCAAAAAGAGGGAAGATGTTAGGAAGTTTCTAAAATTTGATAGCATTTAGGATAGAAAGAATGACAAATATTGGCACATTGGCACTTTATGAATTCTGCTTGAGGATATCTCACATACAATAATTATCTGCATTGTGGCTTTTGGGCAGTTAGGTGGTATAACGTGTGGAGTGCCAGGCCTAGAGTCAAGAAGACCTGAATTCAAATCTTGCCTCATTCACTTACTAGCTGTGTGACCCTGGGAAAAGCATTTAACCCTGTTTGCCTTAGTTTCCTCTTCTGTAAAAAATGAGCTGGAGAAGGAAATGGCAAACTACTCCAGTATCTTTGCCAAGAAAACTCCAAATGGGGTTATGAAGAGTGCAACCAGACTAAATGACTGAACAACAAAATTGAGGCTTTGGCAGAAAGCTGATAATTACAGATTAATGGCTGTTGAGTAAATTAACATCTAAAAAGTCAGGAAGGCTAGTATAAATAAATAAAGCCTTCCACTCAAAATAAATAAAAACTGTTCCGGCACCCCCATTAAGATAAATGTGCATTTTGCCACAGCTGTTTGTCGAGATAGCTTGCCCTGAGAGCTGACAATGAGAGCGAGAGAAGGCAAAAGAACTCACTTCCACGAAGTATAGCAGAAAAGGAGAAGCAGTGACCTTCAGGGAGGTCTACATTTTTATTTCTGCCATAATTCTGACTAAATTTTATACACACACACACACACACACACACACACACACACACTCACAAAGTATAGGATGATTTTGCTCCTTGAAAATAAGAAAGGATTGAAAGACTAGGAGAAAACTTTTTCTCCTTCCCAGGATATGAGGGGAACATGAAGTTTCTTGAAAGGTTAGAAAAAGCACTCGATGGTAAAATAAAAAAGAAGGATCTGAAGAGATGGTATGGATTTCTAACCTTTTGGGTAGAGGGTAGAAGGATGCTACATAGAAGAGGAAGGATAGGACTACCTAACACATAGAGTCAAATAACATCATTATATACACATATATGTATGTATATGTGCATGTATGCATATGTATGTATGTGTGTATACATATATGTATGTATGTATATATATATGTATAGTCTTATAGCAAATAATAAGATGTAGGGAACTTTTCTGTAAAAAAAATAATTAAAAATATTAGACCTTCTCAAGGGAGAGACTTTCTTGTCTGCCAAGGAATGATGATGTGGATCCACAGGTGACATCAGGGAATATGGGAAATAAAAGTCAGAAGAAGAAGACATGATTCTTAGCAGTTTCTTTCTCACTGAGGAAAGGAATGTCAGCATCACTTTGTTGAGCTGGTATGAATATTTGAGGTCTTTTGTCTTCCTGAGCCAAGTGTGCAGGATGGCATTGACAACCACTACTTATGGTGATTCACACAACAACAGGGCATACTTCTAGAAGGAATCTAGAATGCACTGCTAGGGATTCTGAAGTTCTGGCAATGAGATCAAAGTAGGGATGCACATGGCCTTTTGAACACTATTGAAAATGGGTATTAGGAGCTCTGGGGCGAAAGGTATATTTAAGAAGTAACTAAGAATATGGTGTTTAAGAACAGGATATGAATTTCTGGATCATAACTTAAAAATCTAGGCTTGATAGATGAAATCCAGAAAAGTATATTTGCTTAAAGTCTCACAAACTATTTTAAGGACTTAAACTAAAATTGGAAAGGGAGGGTGAAAACTGCATACATATATGCCCTCAAGCTAGATGCCAATGAGGATAGCAGCTATGGCAGAGGAAAAGGAGCAGTGGAAGTGAACTCCGAAAATTGACAAAAGACAAAATTCCAGAAAAAGAACCACAAGTTAATCCTGTGACCTCAGATGTCAATGCATAAGTACATCTAATAGGATTAATAAGCAAGGCAAAGTAGGCATTTTAATGGCATCTACGCAACCTAGTATAATGAGAATAAATCTAATAGGAATAAATGGAAAACCTTAAAATTGGATTCTGAAAATCAGCTTCACAAATGTGAAGTTAGAAATGTATAGCTAAGACAATCGATTTGCCTGGAAATATGGAAGTTTTATTGAAATGTGAGGTCAAAATAAGTCAATATGGCAGTGTGGTAGCCCAGAAGAAGAATGAAATCTTAAGTCTTGTTGACAAAGCCATGGTGTCCAATACTAGGGATGTTGCCATCTGTAACAGCCAGCATGCTGGCACATGCAGGATGGCCTGCTAGCACAGGTTCTTTAATCTGCTTTTCTAAAGGAAAGGCAACTTTTAAAGGGGTCAACAATCTTACTTTAATTACATATAAGTAGAAAATAGAAGCAGAGAAATTGGCATAGAAATCAACAGACAGGGCTCCAACTGTCTGAACAAAGTAATACAACCACCTATGTACACCACGAGATTGGGGGAACATCAACATCGGAGTAGTCGAGGGGCTCTTAACAAACAGCTACTCAGAGTTCCATCCAGAGAATCAAAAAGCCCTTCTCATGAGCGAGGCCCCAAAGCAAAATCTCACCTTGGAATAAATATACACTTTTGGCTAATAGGCTCAGAGCCAGAAGGCATCACAACCCTTGTGACTCAGTGTCTAATTATCTTAGTACCAAGAGATATGAAAGCCTTCTTACAAGCAAGCTTCCCTTTAAGCAAGCCTCCTCCTAAACAAGCTCCTCCTTAGGTAAGTTCCTCCCCCAATGGGCTCAATGTGACTCATGATGTATCACAGCTGTTCAAAGCAGCAAGATAACCATGATTAAACACATGTGGTCACATAGGCCTATTAATTCATGGGGAAGATCTTCCTATTCCATTAACATTACACCATCTTGTCACATTCTTTCGCAGTTTGATTATATTTAGAGTAGCATGTGCAGTTCTTGTTATCACATGTCAAGAGGAGCATTGATGGATCAGAAAATATTCAGGTTAAGATGGACAGGAAGGTGAAGAGCATTTAGATTTCATGCTACATGATACTCAATTGAAGAGAACTTAGCCCAAAGAAGAGAATTTTTAGATAGGAATCTTCACTAATTATTTAAAGAGTTGTCTCATGGCAAAAAAGATAAGACTTGTTCTCTCATGCCCCACAGGGAAAAAATAAGAATAATGAAAGGAAGTCAGAGAGGCAAATCTGGGATTGTTGTTTTCATTTTATTTTATTTTTTATAATTTATGAAATAAAAATCAAAATAACTTATAGTCAAGTGAAAAATGCTCCAAATTATTATTGGTTAGAGAAATGAAAATTAAAACAAACTTAGATGTCATTTTATACCTATCAGATTGCCAAAATGATTGCAGGGAAAGCAACAAATGTTGGAGGGGATATGGAAAAATTGGGACACTAATATACTGTTGATGGAACTGTGAAGTGATCCAACTATTTTTGAGAGCAATATGGAATTATGCCCAAAGAATTATTAAAGTGCCTCTACCCTTGGACCCCATGATACCATGGCTAGTTCTGTTTCCAAAGATGATTAGGCGAAATAGAAAAAAGAATCTATATATTCTAAAATATTTATAGCACCTTTTGTGGTGGCAAAGAACTGGAAATTGTAGGGATGCCCATCAATTGGAGAATGACCGAACAAGTTGTGTTATATGATCATGATAGAATACTACCATGCTATTAAAAATGATGAGCTCATTTAGAAAAACATGGGCTTGATAGTGAGGAAAACTTTCTAACAATTAGAGCTGTACAAAACAAAGCGTGCTGTGTCTACAAGTAGAGTATACTCCCTCTTCATTGGTGGTTTTCAGGCGGATGCTGAATCACCACTTGTTAGGTATGTCAGGGGATAAGAAGGTAGGCAGATAAGAAGGCAGGGAAAGTGGGAAAGCAGATAGGCAAGAATGCCTACTATGTGCCAGACACTATGCTAAATGCTTTACAAATATTATCTTATCTGATTTTCACAACAATCCTGGGGTGTAAGTGCTATGTGGAGGGGAATTCCCAGTGAGAAAATGCCTTCTACCAGTAGAGATTGGTTACTTGCCCTGAACCTTAAAATCTTAGAGAGTTTTCTGGGGCACAAAGAGGTAAAGCTATTTGCCCAGAGTCCCATATTCAATTTTCTGATTGTCCTCCATATCTTGATCATTCTCCTTCTGCTTTGACTACTGACCTCCCTGACTTCCTTTAAATCCCAATTAAAAACCAAGTTTCTACAGAGAGCTTTCTTTAACCTCCCCTAATTCCAGTGCGTCTTCTTCTTATTAAATTATTATTCATTTATTTAATAATTTTAGTTTTCAGCATTAATTTCCACAAGAGTTTGAATTACAAATTTTCTCCCAATTTCTACCCTCCCCTCCACTCCAACATGGCATATACTCTGATTGACCCATTCTCCAGTCAGCCCTCCTTTCTCTCACCCCAATCCCTCCCATCCCCTTTTCCCTTACTTTCTTGTAGGATAAGATAGATTTCTATGCTGCATTGCCTGTATATCTTATTTCCTAGTTGCATGCAAAAACTTTTTTTTGAACATCTGTTTTTAAAACTTTGAGTTCCAAATTCTCTCCCCTCTTCCCTCCCCACCCACCCTCCCTAAGAAGGCAAGAATTCAACATAGGCCACAAGTGTATCATTATGCCAAACCCTTCCACAATACTCATGTTGTGAAAGACTAACTGTATTTTGCTCCTTCCTATCCTATCCCCCTTTTTTCAATTTTCTCCCTTGATCCTGTCCCTTTTCAAAAGTGTTTACTTTTGATTGCCTCCTCCCCCATCTGTCCTCCCTTCTGTCATGCTGCCTTTTTTATCTCCTTCCTCCTTCTTTCCTGTGGGGTAAGATACCCAATTGACTGTGTATGTTATTCCCTCCTCAGGTCAAATCCGTTGACAGCAAAATTCACTCATTCCCCCTCACCTGCCCCCTCTTCACTTCCAATGAACTGCTTTTTCTTGCCACTTTCATGCGAGATACTTTACCCCATTCTATTTCTCCCTTTCTCCCTCTTTCAAAATATTCCTCTCTCACCCCTTAATTTGATTTTATTTTTAGATATCATCCCTTCATATTCAACTCACCCTGTGCCCTCTGTCTATATATATGTATGTATATGTATATGTGTATGTATGTATGTATGTATGTATGTATGTATGTATATTCCCTTCAGCTACCCTAATACTGAGGTCTCATCACATCATCTTTCCATGTAGGAATGTAAACAAAATAGCTCAACTTTGGTAAGTCCCTTATGATTTCTCTTTCTTGTTTACCTTTTCATGCTTCTCTTGATTCTTGTGTTTAAAAGTCAAATTTTCTATTCAGTTCTGGTCTTTTCACTGAGAAAGCTTGAAAGTCCTCTATTTTATTAAAAATCCATATTTTGCCTTGGAGCATGATACTCAGTTTTGCTGGGGAGGTGATTCTTGGTTTTAATCCTAGCTCCGCTGACCTCCGGAATATCGTATTCCAAGCCCTTCAATCTCTTAATGTAGAAGCTGCTAGATCTTAGGTTATTCTGATTATGTTTCCACAATACTCAAATCGTTTCTTTCTGGATGCTTGCAGTATTTTCTCCTTGATCTTGGAGCTCTGGAATTTGGACACAATATTCCTGGGAGTTTTCTTTTTGGGATTTTTTTTCAGGAGGTGATCGGTGGATTCTTTCAATTTCTATTTTACCTTCTGGCTCTAGAATGTCAGGGAAGTTTTCCTTGATAATTTCTTGAAAGATGATATCTAGGCTCTTTTTTTGATCATGGCTTTCAGGTAGTCCAATAATTTTTAAATTATCTCTTTTGGATCTATTTTCCAGGTCAGTGGTTTTTCCAATGAGGTATTTCACATTGTCTTCCATTTTTTCATTCCCTTGGTTCTGTTTTATAATATCTTGATTCCTCATAAAGTCACTAGCTTCCATTTGCTCCAATCTAATTTTTAAGGTAGTATTTTCTTCAGTGGTCTTTTGGACCTCCTTTTCCATTTGGCTAATTCTGCCTTCCAAGGCATTCTTCTCCTCATTGGCTTTTTGGAGCTCTTTTGCCATTTGAGTTAGTCTATTTTTTAAGGTGTTGGTTTTTTGGGTCTCCTTTAGCAAGTCATTGACTTGTTTTTCATGGTTTTCTCACATCACTCTCATTTCTCTTTCCAATTTTTCCTCTACTTTTCTCACTTGCTTTTCCAAATGCTTTTTGAGCTCTTCCATGGCCTGAGAACAATTCATGTTTTTCTTGGAGGCTTTTAACGTAGGCTCTTTGACTTTGTTGACTTCTTCTGGCTATATGTTTTGGTCTTCTTTGTCACCAAAGAAAGATTTCAAAGTCTGAGTCTGAATCTGAGTCCATTTTTGCTGCCTGTTCATATTTCTAGCCAACTACTTGACCCCCGAACTTTTCGTCAGGGTGTGACTGCTTGTAGAATAGAGAGTACTTTGTCCCAAGGTTGAGGGGCTGTGCTATTGTTTTCAGAGCTATTTCTACACAGCAAACTCTGCCACACCAGCACTCCTCCTCCCCCAAGAACTGCCAACCCGGACTGCAACTCAGATCTAAACAGGCTCTGCACTCCAGCTCTGATCTGACACTTAATTCCTCCCACTGGGTGTGCCTGGTGCCAGAAGCAACTTCAGCTGTAGCTCTGTAAGCAGCCTCAGAGATGCAGCACCTCCACTGCCCCCAGGGCCGTGGCCTACCACGAACTCCATTTACTCTGTCACTGAAGTTTTTTTCCACTAACCTTCTCTGTTGTCTTTGGTGTTTGTGGGTTGAGAAGTCTGGTAACTGCCACAGCTCACTCATTCCAGGTGCTAGGGCCTGTTCCATCCGGCTCCTGGTCTGGTTGGTCTGGGCATGGCCCACACTGGGCTCTGCTCTGTTCTGCTCCCAGCACAGTGTGATAGACCTTATCCAGTGACCATCCAGGCTGTCCTTGGCTCAATCCCTGCTTCCATCTCCTATTTTGTGGGTTCTGCAGTCCTAGAATTTGTTCGGAGCCATTTTTATAGGTGTTTGGAGGGTCCTGGGGGAGAGCTTTAGGCAAATCCCTGCTTTCCAGCTGCCGTCTTGGCTCTGCCCCCCACCCAGTGCCTCTTCTTTTAAAATTAGTTCTTATTTATCCTGTATATAGTTTGGTTTGCATATATTTGTTTGCATTCTGTGTCCCCAAGTAGATTTTAAGCTCCTTGAAGGTAGGGACTGTCTTTTGCCTCTTTTTGTATCTTCAGCACAAAGCATAGTGTCTAGCACATAGCAGATGCTTAATAAATTTTTATTGATTATTATATCAGAAATGGTACCTGAACCCATGTTTTCTTGACTCTAAGTCTAGCTTTCTAAGCCATGCTGCCTCAGAAGAATATTTAATAATTCAAATAATTACCCATGCAACCAATTTGTATGTCATATAAATTTAGGGCTTTCTTTTTCATCCTGCGTGGTCCCTTACCAATTTCTCCCAAGGTATCATATTATAGAGCACGTTATACTTGCTAAATATTTGGAACCACCTTGGGCTAAACACAGGGTGCCCAGATGCATAATAATACTAGTACTAATGGGGAAAAAAACCAAAGAAGAAATGTATCCTGTTAAGGGTAAACAAGGACTTTCAATCATCTAGCCAAAATGAACACAGTTGAATTGACAAGGGCCCAGAACATGGAAGAAATTAGATTAAGTCTGAAAGAAATAAGGCTATGATTGGGCTTCTCTATGATGTAATTCTGATTCCCCTTAAGGAATCAGGGAAATCTGCATTGCAAACTTCTAAGGAATTTCCTGACTAAGGGAGAGCTTGCAGAATCAGCAAAATAATAATAATTTTTTTCTTTAATGCTAAACTTTTCGGGTGACATTCTAAGAAGGAAAAAAAAATGACGAAAAAAAATTCACAAGCAGTAGTTAACAAATCAAAAGGTGATTTTGCAACATGGTGTAATGGAAAGAGTCCTAGATGTTGAGTAAGAAGACCTTGGGTTCAAATCCTGACTCTGCTAATGGAGTCATAGATTTATTACTTGTAAATCTAGTTAGAAGGTATTTCAGTGTACCTTGAGTTTTTGTTGTTGTAGTTGTTCAATGGTTCAGTCGTGTCTGACTCTTCACGACCCTATGGACCATAGCATACCAGGCCCTTCTTTCCTATACCATTTCTTGAAATCTGTTGAAGTTCATGTTCATCGTTTCCATGACATAACACCCATCTCATCCTCTGCCTTCCCATTTTCCTTTTGCCTTCAGTCTTTCCCAACATCACAGATGAGGAAGCTGAGGTAAAGAGTGGTTATAGACTTACCCAGGATCTCCCATCAAGATTACATCTGAAACAAAATTTGAAACCAGGTCTTTCTGACTGCTGGACAACTCTTCCTGAATCTACCACCAGCAGTTCTGATTCAAATGTTCAGAATTGAAGCATCTTCCTCTCCTCAAAAGCTAAGTCTCCTCCATAGTTTCCTACTTTCATTAATGGCAACAGCATCCTTCCAATAACCAAGCTCAAGATGTCTGACTTACCTGTGACCTTTCCTACTTCTTCATTCTGCTCCCCCACCAGTTGCCAAAACTTATTGATTCTACCTGTGCGAAATCCCCTATCCTATAGTAGGAACAGTTGCATAGTATTTTAAGTTTCAAAAAATGATTTGCTTTTGTATGGATATACATACACATATGTGTATATATAAAACCATGTTTATATACATATACATCTATGGCCTGTATGTAGTGCATATTATGGATATATATGTATGTGTATATGTGTATGTGTGTGTGTGTGTGTATATATATATATATATATATGTGTGTGTATATATATGTGTGTGTGTATATATATGTGTGTGTGTGTGTGTGTGTGTATATATATATATATATATATATATATATATGTCTTGCATATATGTATATATTGTCCCAAATGTCTTGGTGAAGTTTTCACAACAATGCTGTACAGTAAATGCTATCATTCCCACTTAATAGATAAGGAAATTGATTTTTGAAGCACATTAATCAACTTGCCCAGTGTTCAAGGCAGGATTGAACTAATGTCTCTAAACTCCAGACCCATCATTATTTTTTTTTACTATGTCACATTGCCCCATAATGGGAACTTCTGTGGGGAGGGCACCATGTTGGCATAGTGTCAGGTCAATGCATGTCT
The DNA here is from genome assembly GCF_011100635.1 of Trichosurus vulpecula. Classification (NCBI taxonomy): domain Eukaryota; kingdom Metazoa; phylum Chordata; class Mammalia; order Diprotodontia; family Phalangeridae; genus Trichosurus; species Trichosurus vulpecula. Next base: position 537,060,059 of record NC_050573.1, read on the forward strand.
GCATTTTAACCTCTGTTTTCCACCATGATTTTTTTTTCATTTAAAAGGAAGTGAAAAGTCAACATGTAAAAAGGTAATAGAGCTTAGCCTGCTGGTTTTCACATATGCTGAATAAATTTTAATTGGGGAGGATGATGATGATGATGACAGTTTGTTAGTAGATTTGGCAGATATATGTGTATACATACTTACATATTGTGAGAGACAGAGAGAGAGAGAGAGAGAGAGAGAGAGAGAGAGAGGAAGACAGAGAGGGTGAAGGGGAGAAGAATGGAAAGAAAGGTGGGGAGAAGAGGGAGTGAGAAAGATGTAGAAGGAGGTATGGAGAAGGAAGAGAATAGGGAGGAGAAGGAAGAAGGAGAGAGAGTTGAGGGAGCCCTCAGCTATTTTTGGAAGAAGCATTTTTAAAATATAGATCCTAACCCAGTGTTCTGTATAAATAAATTTTTAAAAAAGCTTCACTGTGCTGGAATATTGTGACATTATATGTATGTACTGAAGGAGACTAAAGCTTGGGCTGCAATTGATACTGTTTAGCAATTAAAACATCTCATCTCATTTGCTAAATGTCAAGCACTACAAATAGTCAGGTGTAACTTCATGGACTTTGAGGAGAAATACAGTAGCACATTCAATTAGCAATCAAGATAAACTAACAACTAACTCTAGTTAGTGATTTAATAGCAGCTGTTGGATTGCTGTCATGACAACAGGGCATAGTGAGAAGAGACAAAATTGGGAGTTAGGAGGCCTGGGTTCTTGTTCAGAATTTGTGACTGGCTATTTGGCCTAGATTACAACACCTACTGTCAGTATGATCAATGAATGAATAAATGAGGTGAGTGAGTGAATTAATGAATGTAACAAAACATTTATTTAGCACTTCCTATGTGGCAATCCTGTATTAAGTGCTGCAAAAACAAATACAAGTCAGAACAACAATCTCAGCCCTTAAGAAGCTTACATTTGAATAGGAGGAAACTAAACATAGAGAGCACAGTGACCAGGGAGGAGTTCCAATTACTCAGGCAGGAGAAGGTTTAAGATCACCAAGCAGGGCCTAGCATCCAAGAAGGTGGACTCCAATTTCCAGGAGAAGAGGGGGAAAAGGAGGAGACTGAAGTGACATGGAGATTTCTGGGAAGTGGTATGGTGGGCCTGGGTGTCAGCAAGACAAGGTGAAAGTTTATCAAGGAGAGCCCAGTGTGCCAGGAGTTAGTCAGATTTTTGACAGGAAGGGGAGGAGGAGAAGGAGAAGAAGACTATTACAGGGGGCATGGCAACGATGGCCAGGAAAAGGCATGCTTGGCTTGCTACAGACAAGTTTAGGTGAAGCTCACCCCTCAGAGCCCAGGCTGGTGTAGTGGAAAAAGCATTCAAAGTGGATTCCTTTTAGAAACGGTCTAATCCTGGTTCCACCACTCACTGGCTATGTGACATTAGGCAGATGATTTCTCTACCAGGGTTTCCCCATTTTTAAAGTTAAGGGGGTGACACTTGATCTCTAAGGTACTTTCCATCTCTAAGATTGTATAATGCCTACTTTATGACCACTACAATAAATCCAAGAAATGATGGTTGAAGAGGTGTCAGATGATACTTATGGGAAAATTTAATAAAATGTGAGGCAACCAAGAGGAGAATTTTTCTTTTCTTTTCAAAAATGTTCACATGTCCTTATCAGGATTTTGGCCTATTTGTAATTTGGATGAACAAAAATATTTATTCTCACCCTTTTCCTTCGTAAAGTATTTAGAAATAAAATAAAAAAAAACATAACTTACATAACTTACCATAAAAGTTCCCCTTGATATAGCAAAAACATCTTCAACTTCAAATCTGATTTCATATTCATATTACAAGAGTGAATGTGCTAAAATTAATGGCAATGTGGATTTAATGAATTATTATATCAAGTTCACGTGAATCTTGCAAAGTGCATCAATCTTTTCATCACAAAGCAGGGAGTAGCATGAACTCCCCGCCGAGTCCCTCCAAAAACCTATAAAAAATGGTTCTGAACCAATTCTAGAAATGTAGAACCCACAAAACAGCAGAGGGAAGCAGGGCTCCAGCCCAGGACAGTCTGGATGGTCTCTGGGTGAGGTCTATCCCACATGGAGCTGGGAGCTGGGAGCTGGGAGTGGAGCAGAGCCCAGCATGAGCGGCTCGGACCAACCAGACCAGGAGCCGGGCGGAGCGGGCCCTAGTGCCCTGAATCAGTGAGCTGTGGCAGTTACCAGACTTCTCAACCCACAAACACCAAAGACAGTGGAGAAGGTTAGTGGGAAAAGCTGCGGGAGTGGAAGGAGTTCACGGTTCGACCACCGCCCCCGGGGCAGCAGAGGTGGGGCAGCTACAGCTGCTGTTGCTTCTGGCCCCAGGCCCACCAGGTGGGAGGAATTAAATGGTGGATCACAGCAGGAGTGCACAGCCTGCTGAAGATCTAAACCCAGTCTGGGTTGGGGGTTCTTGGGGAAGGAGGAGTTCTGGTGTGGCACAGCTGGCGCATCCTCCCCAAACATAGAACATAGAACTCTTTAGTCTACAAGCAGTCATACCCTGCTGAAAAACTCAAGGGTCAGGTTAGTTGGTTGGGAATATGGCCAGGCAGCGAAAACACACCCAGATTCAGTCTCAGACTCTGGATTCTTTCTTTGGTGACAAAGAAGACCAAAACATACAGAAAGAAGAAGTCAACAAAGTGCAAGAGCCTACACCAAAAGCTCCAAGAAAAACATGAACTGGTCCCAGGCCATGGAAGAGCTCAAAAAGGATTTGGAAAAGCAAGTTAGAGAAGTAGAGGAAAAATTGGGAAGAGAAATGAGAAGGATTCAAGAAAACAATGAAAAACAAGTCAATGACTTGCTAAAGGAGACCCAAAAAAATACTGAAAAATATACTGAAGAAAACAACACCTTAAAAAATAGACTAACTCAAATGGCAAAAGAGCTCCAAAAAGCCAATGAGGAGAAGAATGCCTTCAAAGGCAGAAGTACCCAACTGGAAAAGGAGGTCCAAAGGACCACTGAAGAAAATGCTACCTTAAAAATTAGATTGGAGCAAGTGGAAGCTAGTGACTTTATGAGAAATCAAGATATTATAAAACAGAACCAAAGGAATGAAAAAATGGAAGACAATGTGAAATATCTCATTGGAAAAACCACTGACCTGGAAAATAGATCCAGGAGAGATAATTTAAAAATTGTTGGACTACCTGAAAGCCATGATCAAAAAAAGAGCCTAGATATCATCTTTCAAGAAATTATCAAGGAGAACTGCCCTGATATTCTAGAGCCGCAGGGCAAAATAGAAATTGAAAGAATCACCAATCGCCTGCTCAAATAGATCCCAAAAAGAAATCTCCTAGGATTATTGTCACCAAATTCCAGAGCTCCCAGATCAAGGAGAAAATACTGCAAGCAGCCAGAAAGAAACAATTTGAGTATTGTAGAAACACAATCAGAATAATCCAAGATCTGACAGCTTCTACATTAAGAGATTGAAGGGCTTGGAATACGATATCCCAGAGGTCAATGGAGCTAGGATTAAAACCTAGACTCACCTACCCAGCAAAACTGAGTATCATGCTCCAAGGCAAATATGGACTTTCAATAAAATAGAGGACTTTCAAGCTTTCTCAGTGAAAAGACCAGAGCAGAATAGAAAATTTGACTTTCAAACACAAGAATCAAGAGAAGCATGAAAAGGTAAACAAGAAAGAGAAATCATAAGGGACTTACTAAGGTTGAACTGTTTTGTTTACATTCCTACATAGAAAGATGATATGTATGATTCATGAGACCTCAATACCATAGTAGCTTAAAGGAATATGCATATATATATATATATATATATATATGTTTATGTGTATATATATATGTATATATATAAGTGAATGTGCATGTATGTATATATGTACGTATATGTATATATATATATATATATATATATATATATATATATATATATATATATATAAAGAGAGAGAGAGAGAGAGAGAGAGAGAGAGAGAGAGAGAGAGAGGACGCAGGGTGAGTTGAAGATGAAGGGAAGATATCTAAAAGAAATAAAATCAAATTAAGGGATGAGAGAGCAACATACCAAGAGAGGGAAATAAGGAGAGATAGAATAGGATGGATTACCTCCCATAAAGGTGTCAAGAGGGAGTAGTTCTGTGGGAGGAGGGGAGAGGGCAGGTGAGGGGGTAACGAGTGAATCTTGCTATCATCAAATATGGCCTGAGGAGAGAATACCATACATACCCAATTGGGTATCTTACCCCAAAGGAAAGAAGAGGGAAGAAGATAAAAAAAGGGGGGATGATGGAGGGGAGGGCAGATGGGGGTGTAGGTAATCAAAAACAAACACTTTGGAAAGGGGACAGGGTCAAGGGAGAAAATTCAATAAAGGGGGATGGGTTGGGAAGGAGCAAAATATAATTAGTCTTTTACAACATGAGTATTGTGGAAGGGTTATACGTAATGATACACATGTGGCCTATGTTGAATTGCTTGACTTCTTAGGGAGGGTGGTTGGGAAGGGAAGAGGGGAGAGAATTTGGAACTCAAAGTTTTAAAAACAGATGTTCAAAAACAAAAAAAAAAGTTTTTGCATGCAACTAGAAAATAAGATACACAGGCAATTGGGTATAGAAATTTATCTTGCTTTACAAGAAAGGAAGGGAAAATGTGATGGGAGGGGAGTGGGGTGACAGAAGGGAGGGCTGAATGGGGAACAGGGCAACCAGAATATACGTCATCTTGGAGTGGGGGGAGGGTAGAAATGGGGAGAAAATTTGTAATTCAAACTTTTGTGAAAATCAATGCTGAAAACTAAATATGTTAAATATATTAATTAAATTAAAAAATTTAAAAAAAGAAAAAAAGAAAATCATCAAACATGAATTTCTAGAATAATGAAAATGAGGGACAGTTTGTGCAAATGGAGTATGGTTGTCCAAGCATGGGTGATGATGTGCTAATGCACACAAAGGAAATGGAATGTTGATTGTGGTTAAGATCTAGTTGTCTCCTTTGATTGAAGCATAAAGAGGAGAAAAAGGGAAATTATCAAATCAGGCTAGAAAATAATTTGAAACTAAGACCATGGAAAGCCTGACTAATGCCAAGATAAGGAGTTTGGATTTATCAAAAGCAATAGAGAATCACCAAAGGTTTTTGATCAGGAAAATGATATAATCAGATCAGGAGATTATTTCAGCAGCTACATGGGGAAAAGTTGAAGAGGAAAGAGATTGGAAGCAAGGAGTGCAAAGTAGTCACCTGAATAGTTGTTTGGGTGACAGCTACAGCAATAACTTCAAAGTGATTTTCTTGAGGGTAAAGGTAGGAGTTGTTTCAAAGTCTTGTACTCTTTTCACTACACTAAAAGAGACTGTCTGAAACTATTTAGAAAATGGTATTAATGAGCTTTGGGTTCCCATTTCTTCTAGCTGTGCAGATAAATTTCACTCTTTCTTTTTTCTCTCTTTTTAAAAAATAGTATTTATTTTATTCTTTGCCAATTACATATCAAAGCAATTTTTAGCATTCATTTTATAAGATTTTGAGTTTCAAAGTTTTCTCCCTTCCTCTCTCCCCTCTCCACTTCTGAAAATGGTAGGCCATTTGATATAGGTTATAGATGAACTGTCATGTAAAACATATTTCTATGGTAGTCACAGTTGTGAGAGAAGAAACAGACCAAAAGAAGAAAAAACCCTCACAAAAAGAAGTAAGTGAAAAAATATGCTTCAATCTGCATCCAAAGTTTAATAGTTCTTTGTCTGGATGTGCAAAGCATTCTCCTCCATTTGTACTTTTCTAGGATCATTGTGTTGTTGAGAAGAGCTAAATCATTCATAGTTGGTCATCACACAATGTTGCTGATACTGTATACAATGTTTTCCTGATTCTGCTCATTTCTTATTGCATCAGTTCATACAAGGATTTCCAGGTTTTTCTGAAATCTTCCTGTTTATCATTTCTTATTGCACAATAATATTCCATCATATTCATATGCCACAACTTGTTCAGCCATTCCCCAATTGATGGGCATCCCACCAATTTCTGATTCTTTGCCTCCACAAAAAGAGCTCCTATAATTATTTTTGCACTTGTAGGTCCTTTCCCTATTCTTTATAATGTCTTTGGGATGCAGACCTACTAGTAGTATTGCTGGATCAAAGAGTATGCACAGTTTGGTTGGCCTTTGGGCATAGCACCAAATTGCTCTCCAGAATGGTTGGATTAAATCACAACTCTACCAACAATGCATTAGGTTCCCAATTTTCTCACATTCTCTTCAACATTTATCTTTTTCTTTTTTTGTCAAATTAGCCAATCTGATAGGAATCAGTACCTGAGAGTATTTTATTTGAATTTCTCTAATCAAAAGTGATTTAGAGCACTTCTTATTATGCCTATAGATAGCTTTGATTTCTTCATCTGAAAACTGCCTTTCATTTCTTTTGACTATTCATCAATTGAGGAATGGCTTATATTCATGTAACTTTGACTCAGTTCTCTATATATTTGAGAAATGAGGTCTTTATCAGAAACACTTGCTATAAAGATTGTTTCTGAGCTTTCTGCTTTACTTTCACTCTTTCTATGACTAACAGTCCTCACCATTAGTCATTAAATGACTGGTCAAGAAAAGTGTGGGCTGCTTCACCACTGATCCTATCTTGCTATTAAAAAAGCCCATGAACCCTCAATTTGTTTGCTCTCTTGCTCATCTCATTTGAATAAGAGTACATTGAGGAAATGAAAAATAAATACTGAAAGAATAAATTAAAAATAAAATTGAATTAAAAAATAAAGAAAAACAATAAAGAAGAACCAACATCTTCTCCAATAGAATGTTCTTAAGCCAAAAAAATTGAAAACAAAAAACTAGGGTCTAGCAATACCACAACAAAAAGCTTTTTATATCTTCCAGCCTGTGTTCATGGAGCATTTCCTCTGTCTCTGGGCCCCTGAATAGAGGTTCCAGGTAGTGACTAAGCAGCAAACAAAAACCTCAGATTGAGACTATTCTCTCATTTTCTCAGTTCTCTAGTGGGTGACAGATGCAGGAGGTTTCAAAAAAGATCAATAAATACTTTTTGGCTTTCAGGAAGGTGGTTCTTGTAGTTTACACTAAGGGTGATATTATTCTGTCATAAAGATATAACAGCTCTTCCATGAGTATATCTAGGGATTTAAAGATGTCAGCTTTTTAACCCCTACAGCACTGCAATGAAGCAGGTGGGGAGTGGAAGTGCTACTTTCCCAAGTTAAAAACTTTCTGAAGGCAGAAATGGTAATTACATTTGAAGTTTCCCCATTGGAAGTTTTCTACTCTTTCTACCTCATTAAGGGAAATTTTCTATGGAAGGTTACCTATACATGGTGAAGTTACATAAGTGAAAATGTGACACCTAGGTATTATCAACCTCTCTACTAAACAGTAATGTAATGAAAAATTATGTTATTTTTAATTAAGTATTTATTATTGTCTTTTGATATTTACCTCCTTGAAGTTTTCCTCAACATTCTTCTCATTTCTCTCTCTGCCCAGAGAATCATCCCATATTATAAATAGTATTTTCAAAGACAAAAAAAATAGAAAGAAAAAGAAAAGAAAAACACTACAACAGATCCAGTACATTGAAAAAGTTTAAAAATGTAAGCCCTGTGTAACACCTGTGGACATCCCACCTCCACAAGAGAATAGATTGAGTATGTCTTCTTATAGCTCTTCATTCAAGTACTGCTTGATCTTTATAATTTTGTTGAAATTTACTTTTGATTTTTTTTGGCAGGTGTAATGTTAATGGGATAATAAGATCTTCCCCCCCATTAATAGGCCTCACGTGAAGCCCATTGAGGGAGGGACTTGGCTAAGGAGGAGCTTTCTTAGAGAGAGGCTTGCTTGTAGGAAGGCTTTCACACCTTTGGTACTAAAGCTAATTAACCACTGAGTCACGAGGGTTGTGATGCTTTCTGAGCCGATTAGCCAATAGTGTATATTAACTCTAAGTTGGTATTTTGCTTTGGGGGTTCACTTATGAGAAGAATCTTTTGATTCCCCAGTCAAGACTGAGTAGCAGTATGTTCACATCCTCCCCCATCACCCTCCCCCCCCCAAACTGCTCAGATATAAAGGCTCTATCTAGCCAGTTGTGTATGTAAAGTGTGTAGCAATATTGCTTTGATTCGGGCAGTCAGAGCCCTGTCTGTTGGTCTTTATGCTAATTTATCTGCTTGTGTTTTCTCTGATGTTCAGGGGCTGACTTTTCCCGTAAGCTATGGAATATAATTAAAGAATATTTTTGCCCCCTTTAAAGTTGCTTTCCTTTAAAAGCAGATCAAAGAACCTGTGCTAGCGGGCGACCCTGGGTGTGTGCTTGCTGTTACAGGGTGGGGGTGGGGCCGAATTTTTTTCTGTTTATATTGTTAAAATCATTGCATATATTGTTTTCTTGGCTCTGCTTACTTCCCTCTGCATCAATTCATGTGGATCTTTCCATGCTTCTCCATATTCATCACATGCATAATTTCTTGTAAAACAGTAATATTCTGTTGTAGTCAGGTACCACAATTTGTTTAGCCATTCCCAAATCAACAAGAATCTACTTTTTCCCCTAATACTTTGCTCTCACAGGAAGTACTGCTATGAATATTTAGGAGTATGTAGGGGCTTTCTTCTTTTCAACGGCTTCTTGGGGTATGCCCAGTAATGAAATCTTTGGTTCAAAGGGCATGGGCGTTTTAGTCATTTTATTTGCATAAATCTAAATTTCTTTCCAAAATGGTTGTACTATTTTACAGTTCCATTCTGCATTGATTTCTAAGCAGTATAAGAGTAAGGACCAAACTAAATGTATTTTTAATTCCTCACAGGATCCATCATAGGTTTGCATAGTCAGCACTTAATAAATGATTACTGAATCAAGAAAGGAAAGAAGCAATCTTTAGGTTTGCTTATCCAATTTCCAAGAAGCTGATTCTACTGATAACAATGGGACCAAACATCTTCTTGACATCTGATATACTGCCATATTACTGCCATTCTCTCAACCCATTTTTCTGATTCCCCTCTTACTCTGGAAACCTTAGTTCAATCAATATTAACATTTCTTCTGGATGGGGCATATCAGTTGTATCCCTTATTGTTCTACTCATATTCTTATAACTTCTCACCCAAACATCCTTCATTGGATACCACTCTCTTTTATCTATTATTACCCCATTAGAATGTAAATTTTTGAGGACAGACACTGTTTTAATTTTGTATTTGTAACAAACCACCATGCTACCCTCAAGCACTCAGGACAGTGTTTGACAAATGGCAAGCACTTAATAAATGCTTTTCACTTATTCATTCACAATATATGGTTGGACTGGTACATTGTGGCCAAATTTTAGAGGGCCTTGAATTGAAGAATTGAAAGTTCACATTATGTCTGATAGACAATGGGAAACTGCCAAAAGATTTTAAGTAAAGAAATTATGTGGTCATATTGGTGCATTAGGAAGATTACCCAGGAATTAATATAGAGAACAGATTCAAGTACAGGTAGGACTAGATGGCACTGGAGGCATCTAAGTGGTATAACGAATAAAGTGCTAGCCTTCCAGTAAAGAACAGCTCTCCTGTCTGAGCCACTTACTAGCTGTGTAACCTTAAGGGAGTCACCTAATCTCTCTCATTCAAAATTTTCTCACCTGTAAGAAGGGGGATAATGATACTACTTACCTCATGGGGCTCCATTGCTATTTTGATTCTCCTTAACTGTTTCACCGATTTTACTTTTTCAGAATTTGTTTTCCTGATTGAATTTTTTTCCCATTTTTTCCATTTTTTCTTTTACCTCCCTAATTTGGTTTTGGTTTTTAAAGTCCTCTTTGAGTTCTTCCAGGAATGCTTTTTGGTCTGAAGACCAGTTCACTTTCCCTTTTGAGGCTTCACATGTGGGTGTAGTGTCCATGCTGTCCTCTTCTGAATGGGTATTTTTTTTTTTGCTTTCTGGCAGGGCAATTGGGGTTAAGTGACTTGCCGAAGGTCACACAGCTAGTACAAGTGTCAAGTGTCTGAGGCTGGATTTGAACTGAGGTCCTCCTGACTCCAGGGCTGATGTTCTGCTCACTGCGCCACATAATTACTGCAGATGAATTGGTATTTTGATCTTCCCTGTCTCCATAACATGAATCAATAGTCTTTGAAAACTTCTTACTGTCCTTTTTCATGGTTTTATTTTTTTCATCCTGGTTTCTAAATTGGATCTTAGCTTCTGGGGCTCAGGGAGCTCTGTCCCAAGTTTCTTATGTTGGGACCTAGTTTTATGTGCTACGGCCTCTGGTTTCATGAGGTGTGGGGGAGGGGTGGTCTGGCTGCTGGGAGTCTTCTCTTCCCCAGGACTATTCTATAGCATGGGTGGTATCAGCTCTTGTCTGTGCTAGTGTCTGCCACTTCCGGTGGCTGTGCAAAGCCATGTTTGGGGTCCTGGCATTGACATTTTTTAGCTCCATGCCCCTGAGGCTCAGTTACTGTCATTGTTCTGCTGAGGTGAGGGCAGCTTGGACGCCTCTCTTCCTGCACTGGTCTCCTTCTGCCACCACAAGAAGGGCCTTCTCCCCAACTTCAATCTCTACTGAAGCCCCCCCTTCTGGCTCCTCTGTTTCTCCTGAGGTAGTATTCTCTGGGTTTATTCAAGGGAGGGATTAGAGCTGTTTTACTTGGCAATCATGGCTTCCAGAAGTTCAAGAAGGTGAGTTTCAAACCTTTAGACTGTGGAGGTTTCTGGTGTAGCTGCTCACCCAGTCACAGGCTCTGTGCTGGTATCTCCTATAGCTCAGAGAGACTCGTCCTGGGCTGAGAGGACTGGGGCTCAATCTCAGCCATAGCCGGTACTTCCACCCTGGGCCTTTTCCTGGTCCAGAGTTTCACTCACCCAGTGCTCTCCCAGAGCAACATACTGGCTGGATTCCTCTGCTGTTCCAAGTTGGTGTGGTCTGGTGCCCTTGCATGTGCCTGGGGTTCTTAACTCTCTTAGTCTACTAGTAGCTTCTAACTCTCTCAAATCTGCTCAGATTCACTTTTTTAGATGTATCTGACAGAATCTGTGAGAGAGCTCCCGTAGTTCCTTCCTTTCACAGCACCATCTTCATTCCACCTCCAAAATAGTGAATTCTTAAGCCAGAAGCTAGACTCTTTGGGTTTATCAAAGAGTAGATTTCTATAGTCATTGAATACTGTGTCATATGTACATAGCCTATTACACTGATCTACCACTCTATTTCTCAGTCAGTACCAAGTAGTTTTGATGACTGCTGCAGTTTAATATCTGGTATGGCTAGGCCACCTTCCCTAGCATTTCTTTTCATTAATTCCCTTGATATTCTGGACCTTTTGTTCTTCCAGATTGTAGTATGAGGGCAGAATTTATAATTTCAAAAAGAATCATATATATGTCTGAAAGGTTCAGAACCACCGGATATAAGGAATTCTCAAAGTAGGAGGCAGAAGAATCAAAGCATATATTTAGGCTCCACAGTAACCAACTCACAAACCAGCACCCCCATTTTGATATTTTGATCAAAAGCTTCCAGGACCAATAAGTCTGCCTCACAAGAGTAACCAGGAGGCCACAGAGAAGCATGATGGTATAAAGCAAAATCATATACATGCTTCCCCTCTAAGGTAAAAAGATTACCCACTGGCCTCAAGTCCTTGTTCAGCACTCCTCAGTCCACACATAGGTCAGCTCTGCTACCAGCAGCTCCTGCTTCAGCTTCGGCTATAGCTGTAGCTGTCTCTGGCTCCAACGGAAGCTGTTTTTAACCATCGGCTAGCAGCTTCTGTGGGGGTGTAAGGTATGCCGGGGAAAGCACAGGTTCTTTAGATCTGCTTAACCAAGGGAAGCAAGGTGAAGGGATTGACCGGGAAAGCACAGGTTCTTTTGATCTGCTTAATCAAGGGAAGCAAGGTGAAGGGGCCGACAAGCTTACTCCAATGCAACATACAGACAGCATTCAGTTAGTTCAGGGGAAAAAGCCAAACTATTCAAGGGCACTTGTTGACTAAGTGCTAAAGAGCCCATTTTTTGTTACCAACACACAGATGAATTTTGTTATTATTTTATCCAGCTCTGTAAAAGAAATTTTTTGGTAGTTTGATTGGTATGGTACTGAATAAATAAGTTAACGTAGGTAAAATTATCATTTTTATTATATTACCTTGGCCTAATCATGAGTAACAGATGCTTTTCCATTTATTTAGATCTGACTTTATTTGTGTGAAAGGTGTTTTGTAATTGGGTTCATATAGGTCCTGGGTTGGTCTTGGCAGGTAGACTCCCAAGTATTTTATAGTGTCTACAGTAACTTTAAATGGAATTTGTCTTTCTATTTCTTGCTGTTAAGTTTTGTTAGTGATATATAGGAATGCCAAGGATTCATGTGGGTTTATTTTATATCCTGCAATTTTGTTAATTTTTTTATTATTTTAAGTGATTTTTTACTTGATTCTCTAGGATTCTCTAACTAAATGATCATATCATCTGCAAAGGGTGATAATTTAGTTTCTTCTCTGCCTATTCTAATACCTTCAATTCTTTTTTCTTCTCTTATTGATAAAGCTGATTTCTAGTACCAAATTGAATAATAGAGGTGATAATGAGCATTCTTGTTTCACCCCTGATCTTATTGGAAATGCATCTAGTTTATCCCCATTACATATAATGCTTACTGATGGTTTTAGGTAGATGCTACTTATGATTTTACAGAAGACTCCATTTATCACTATGCTCTCTAGTATTTTCTAGAGGAATGAGTGTTGTGTTTTCTCAAAAGATTTTTCTGCATCTCTTGAGATCATCATGTGGTTTCCGCTAGTTTTGTTGTTGATATGATCAATTATGCTAATAGTTTTCCTAATATTGAACCAGCCTTGCATTCCTGGAATGAATCCTACCTGGTCATGGTGTATTATTCTCATGATAATTTGCTGTGATCTTTGAGTTAATATTTTATTTACAATTTTTGCATCAATATTCATTAGGAAAATTGGTCTATAATTTTCTTTCTCTGTTTTGACTCTTCTCAGTTTAGGTTTTGGTATCACATTTGTGTTATAAAAAAGAATTTGATAGCACTCCTTTTTCACCTATTTTCCCAGTCTATAAAGTATGGGAATTAATCATGCTTTAAGTGTTTGATAGAATTCAGATGGAAATCCATCCTCCCCTGGAGATTTTTTCCTAGGGAGTTCATTGATAGCTTGCTCAATTTCCTTGTCTGTTAACCTGAGCAATTTATATTTTTGTACATATTCATCCATTTCCTTAAGATTTTCAAATTTATGGGCATACAATTGGGCAAAGAAATTTCTAATTATTGTTTTAATTTCTTCTTTATTGGATATGAATTCATCCTTTTCATTTTTGATACTGATAATTTGATTTTCTTCTTTCTTTTTTTAAATCAAATTGACCAAAGGTTTGTCAATTATATTGTTTTTTTTCATAAAACCAGCTTTTAGTTTTATTTATTAGTGCAATAGTTTTTTTTTATTTCAACTTTATTTATCTCTCCTTTGGTTTTCAGTATTTCTAGTTTAGTATTTAATTGGGTATTTCCAATCTGTTCTTTTTCTAGCTTTTTCAGTTGCATGCTCAATTCATTGATCTCCTTATTCTCTATTTTATTCATGTAAGCATTCAGAGATATAAAATTTCCCCTAAAAACTGCTCTCACTGCATGTCATAAGTTTTGGTATGTTTACTCATTATGTTCATTTTCTTGAATGAAGTTATTTATTGTTTCCATGATTTCTTCTTTGACCCACTCATTCTTTAGAATTAGATTTTTTAGTTTCCAATTAATTTTCAGTTTATTTTTCCATGGTTCTTTATTACAAATAATTTTTATTGCATCATGATCTGAAAAGGATGCTTTGATTAATTCTGCCTTTCTGCACTAGATTGTGAGGTTATTATGCCCTAGTACATGGTCAGTTTTTGAGTTAGTGTCATGTACCACTGAGAAAAAGTATATTCCTTTTTATCTCCATTCAGTTTTCTCCAGAAGTCTATCATATACGCCTTTTCTAAAATTCTACTCACCTCCTTAACTTCTTTCTTGTTCATTTTGATTTTAGATTTATCAAGTTCAGAGAGGGTTAGTTTGAGGTCCCCCACTACTATAGCTTTGCTGTCTATTTCTTCCTGGAACTACCTTAACTTCTCCTCTAAGAATCTGGATGCTATATACCACTTGGTGCATGCATGTTAAGTAATGATATTACTTCATTGTCTATGGTGCCTTTTAGCAGGATATAGCTTCCTTTCTTATCTCTTTTAATTAGATCTATCTTTGCTTTTGCTTTGTCTGGGTTTAGGATTGCTATGTCTGCTTTTGTTTTTTTTTTTTTTTTTTTTTTTACTTTAGCTGAAGCATAACATATTCTATTCCATCCTTTTACCTTTACTCTGTGTGTATCCCCCTGTTTCAAATGTGTTTCTTGTAAAAGACCTATTGTAGGATTTTGGTTTTTAATCTATTCTGCTATCTGCCTCCATTTTATGGGAGAGTTCATCCCATTCACATTCACAGTTTTGATTACCATCTGTGTCTTTTTTTTCCATCCTGTTCCCCCACCCCATTTATGTTTTTATTTCTCCCTTTCCCTCCTCAAAAGAGTTTTGCTTTTGACCACCACCTCCCTCCATATTCCCTCCCTTTCAACCCCACCCCCCATTGTACCCTTTTCTTTTATTACTTCTTTTGTCCCTTCTAACCACCCCCTTTTCTTTCCCCTTTCTGCTCTACTGCCTGTAGGGCAAGTTTGATTTCTATACTAACAGAGTATGTTATTCCCCCCACAAGCAAATCCAATGAGAGTAAAGCTCAAACACTGCTCTTCTCCCTCCCTTCTTTCCCTCTACTATAACATATTTTGTGTCTCTTCATGTGATGTAATTTACCCTTTTCAGCCACTTCCTTACTTCTTCTCCCATTACAATTCCTTTTATTACTTAATTTAGTTTTGTCATCACATCAGTTAATTTATACCTATACCCTCTGTCTATGTATATCGCTTTTAGATGTCTCACTAACTATGCCATTCTCAAAATTAGCAAATATCCTCCTCCCATATAGGGATGTAAACAATTTGCCCTCGTTGAATAACAAGGGTTCCCTCCCCCTTTTATATTTTTCCCTCACTTGCCTTTTTAACCTTCTCTTGAGTCTTGCATTTGAAGATCAAATTTTCCATTGAGCTCTGGTCTTTTCATCAGGAAGCTCTAGAGTTCCCTTATTTCATTTAATGTCTATCTCCTTGCCTGAAAGATTATGCTCAGTTTTGCTCCATAGTTGATCCTTGGTTGTAGTCCAAGCTCCTTTGCCTTTCAGAATATCATATTCCAATCCCTCTGATCTTTTAATGTAGAAGCTGCAAAGTCCTGTGTGATCCTGACTGTAGTTCAACAATATTTGAATTATTTCTTTCTGGTTGCTTGCAGTATTTTCTCCTTGATGTCATAATTCTGGAATTTAGCTACAATATTCCTTGCGGTTTTCAATTTGGGATCTCTTTCAGGGAGTGATCAGTGCCTTCTTTCAATGACTATTTTGCTTTCTTGTTCTAGGACCTCAGAACAATTTTCCTTCATGATTTCTGGAAGATACTGCTGAGGCTCTTTTTTTCATCATGACTTTTTGGTAGACCAATAATTCTTAGATTATTCCTCCTGGATCTATTTTCCAGGTCAGTTGTTTTTCCAATGAGATGTATTATGTTTTCTTCTATTTTTTCATTCTTTAGATTTTGTTTGACTGATTCTTGATTCCTCATAGAGTCATTAGCTTCTACTTGCCCAGTTCTAATCTTTAATGAATTATTTTCTTCAGATAGCTTTTGAATTTCTCTTTCCATTTGGCCAATTTTACTTTTCAAGGATTCATTTTTTCCTATTAGATTCTGTAATTTTTATTTTTACTTCTCTAATTTGTCTTTTAAATCCTCTTTGAGCTCTTCCAGGAATGCTTTTTGGGCTTGAGACTAGATCATATTCCTTTTTGAGGTTTCAGATGTGGGTATAGTGTCAAAGCTATCCTGTTGGAAATTCCTATTTTTATCTTCTCTGTCCCCATAATATGATTCAGTGCTCTTTTTTTTACTTTTCTTGCTTACTTCTTCGTATTGGTTGCCTTTTGCCTGGCCTTTTAAGTGGATCTCTGCTTCTGGGGCCCAGGGAGCTCTGCCCCAAACTTCTTGTGTTGGGAGCTAGGGGCCTGGTTACTGACTTTGTGTGATGTGGCCTCTGGTTTTGCAGCAAGAAACTATGTACTGTGGTAGCTCACCTAACGCTGAGCTGGAGCTGACTGTGTGTACCAAGGATCAAGGCCCAGTGAAATCCTTCTGAGTTTCCCCTGGGTGACAGTGTGAGTTGCGGGGGAGGGGTGGTCCAGCTCCTGGAAGTCTCCTCTTCCCCCGTGGCTGTGCTATATAGCTCAGGTGGTCTCAGCTGTAGGTCTGTGCTGGTGTCTGCTAATTTCCCTTACAAAGGCAGGCCTGGGGTCTTGATATTGGTGCTTGCTGCCTCCACCCCCTTGGGGCTCAGGAACTCCCACTGGTCTGCTAAGATGGGGCTTGCTGGGATGCCTGTCTTCCTGCACTGGTCTCCCTCCATCACTGCAAGAGGACATCTCCCTAGCTTCCCAAGCTAAAACACCACTGAACCCCCACTTCTGGCTCCTCTATTCCAGGGTTTCTCCTAGGGCAGTATTCTCTGGGTTATTCAAGTGAGGGGTGAGAGCTCTTAGAGTTTACTCAGTCACCATGACTCCTGGAAGTTCAAGAAGGTAAGTTTCAACCTTTTAGACTAAGGGCTGACAGCTCCAGGAGTAGCTGCTGCTGCCACCATAGGCTCTGTGCTTCTGTCTCTCTGAGCTCTGACAGAGTCCTATTCTGTGCAAAGAGGCTTGGGGATCACCACAAAAGTCAGTGGGCTTGGCCTGCTCCTGTTCCCTTGTGGTGCTCCAGTATGGTCGGGGGTGGTTCCATGTACCCAGTGCTCTTCCAGCATGGTACAAAGGATCCCTTTCTTTTTGGACTCTCCTAGCTTGGAAATCTGCCTTCTAGTTGATTCTACTTCTCTCAAATCTGTTCAGATTCACTGCTCAAGAGGTATCTGAAAAAATTTATGAGAGAGCTCAGGCAAGTCCCTGCTTTCACTCTGCCATCTTGGCTCTGCCCCTGCCAATTCATTTTTCAAGGAAAATATTATCATCTAGAAGCATGAGACTTCTGAGTAATCTATATATTTTTGTCTTTTCTCATTCTTGGAGATCATGAAGCCCTATAAAAATGTGACATTATTATTTCCAGGGGCAAAATGCTGAGCAAGATGTTTACTTAAGCACTTCTTTTAGAAGCTGATGTTGCCCCTAGCAACTTACAATTTTTACAGGCTGTTTTCTGATAGATACTTCTTTCTTTCACATACTTGTTAGACACAAAAACCAAACCTATGGCAGGAGATTTTTTTTTCAAACAACAATCATAAACAGAAAATGTAACAAATTTTCAAAACACAAGCAATTTCATGACAAAACCAGGAATTGATTTAAGCTTGTTGTAAATGGTTAAAGGTCTTAAGAGTTAAAAAGAATGAGCAAAATATCTCAGAGACATAGATTGATCCATTTGATCATGAGCAAAAGAGTATTTTGGTTAGAATCAGGCTGGATTGATATAGGTATAATTAGGAAGTATGTTGTTAATTAGAGAAACAGTGGAGCATGATGGAGACAGCAATTGACAAAGAATCAAGAAAACCCAAAGTTCCTTTTCATCCTTTTGTATTTTAGAATTTCAAACTGAAAAGGAACTTGGAATTCATGTAGTAGTGCCCTCTCATTTTATATCTTGAGAAACCAAGGCCTAGAGAGGTGACTCACATAAGGTCACAAATTAGGAAGATTCCATTTCATATTCAGCCACTAATTCATTATGCAACTTCACAAGAAAATATACTTGCCCTGCCTCTCCTCACCTCCCCACCATTGCCTCATATTTGCAACTCAGTTTCATCATCTGTAAAATGAGGAGTTTGGTCTGAATGATTCCTAATGTCCTTTCAAGCTCTTAGTTTCTAGGATTTTAGTGTTCAAAGTATAGGTAAAAGTAGAAGAAACCACAATAAAAACAAATCTAAAGTAAAGGAGGAAATAATACTCTAGGCTAATATGTTTGCCTTATTTTGTATTTCTAGCCAAATTGCAAGTTGTTGTTTTGTTGTTGTTTTTAACTCAGTTTGAATGAGATGGGGTCCACAAGTGTGATGCCAGAAATGCACTCACAGTCTCTTTCTCTTATGCTCGCTCTCTCTCTCTCTCTCTCTCTCTCTCTCTCTCTCTCTCTCTCCTACTCTTACCTAAAAGAGCTTACTATAGAAGAGAAACACAGACCTATCCATATCAGAGAAGTTTCTCTTTATATCTTCCAAATAATAAAGCACAACACACACTAGATACTCACATGAGTTTGACTGAAACTCTGAATAATCTATACCACCAAAAGGCATAAAACTGATCCAGTCTAATTAAATTAAAGCCAACCTTATTTACTGCCCTTTCTCCTCCTTAGATACCCCCTGTAGTGCTGCCCTCTTCGGTTGCTGCAATAGTAGCGCAATGTGGCTCTTGTGGAAGGAGGCTAGGTGCTGTCTGCTGCCTCAGTTCTGAATGACCCAGCTATTCTCAGTCTTACCATGCCTGTTTGGTGGTGGTGCTAGCAACCAACTGCTATCACTATAATTCAACAGGGTAGGAGGACAGGAAAATAGAGAAAGTATTTTACAAATGGCAGGGGCTTGTATCATGACAATGCTTTTTGCTGTCATTAAACTGCAAGTTTCAACTTATGACTTCAACAGATAATATTTCAAGTACAGAGTTCACTCCATCATTTTGATTTTTTCAAATGCTTTACATTATTAAACTAGGATATTCTCTCTTTCCATATTAGAGAAATCTTGGTATACTCTTCTCTTTAAATGAAAAAAACAGCTAATGACTTTCTATGAAACTATTCTATGCAAGAAGTAATGGTTTACATGGTATCAATGATATATTAATCAAGCATTGAATAAAATGCCATATTGTACAGGGTATTCCTAAAGTTGGGACAGATAGGAAAAAATGTATATTTTCAAGAAATGAAATGAATGAAATTTTCAACATTTTATTTAACTGGAATATTAACAAATAATATCTTCAATATGATTTCCATCATTTGTGATGCAAAGGTTGCAAGATTCACATGAACTTGATGCAATAACTCCACATTGCCATCAATTGCCTATATGTGCAGATTTTAGGAACACCCTGTATATGTTCCTTTATAATCAATTTTGCATCATTTTCCTAAACAGTCCCTCCTTGACATTATGACAGAGACTATTGACAGATATAACAATTACATAGTTAACAATTAAATCTCTAGTTGTTTGCATTTTGAGGAATGAACATAGAATCTTATCTAGATATAAGAAAATAACCAATTCCTCGTAGCTATAGTTAAATTTATGTGGCTTATGTCACATAATGTCTTAATGCTTTTTCAAGATATTCTTTCTTGTATGAATTTCATTGACTTTATTGAAAGTAATTTTTCAAATGGCTGTATATTGACATGATTACTATAACTACATATAATTGCATAATTAATGTAAATACTTGCAATCACATAATTGCAACATGTAATTGCATCTTTATAATGTGTGTAACAACATGTAAATCCATATCAAGAGAGACTTTCTCTTGGGAAGTAGTGGGTGGAAAACTTGTTTAACATTCTCTCTCTCTCTCTCTCTCTCTCTCTCTCTCTCTCTCTCTCTTTCTCTCTAAGAAATCATGGTGAATTGGCACCATATCCCCATTCCCTTTGTGCTGTGCTAAACAGTCTATCCAAAGCTTTTGGAAATAAACCTTCTTGGATGTCTCTGGCATTCAGAGGAAAGATAGGTCAGTAAATAATTGGGATAGTTCAGCTTAAAGGGGTTAAAAATATTAAGTTATAGGCCCATGTCCTGGAAAAAATGGTTGAACTTTGTAGCAAATGGCTTTATTTCTTAAAAGTGTAACTTGCCGTTTTGAAATATTTATGTATTTGTATACAGACACATACACATATGTGCTTCATATATAAATATATGTTGGAAATGTTTTTCTGCATGCATGTGTGCATGTATGTGTGTGTGTGTTTGTGTACAGAGAAAAAGAAGGGGAAACAACAGTCAGTTCTGCTTGTGAAAAGCTCCCTTTATCCTCCTGTTTTCTATTTTTTCCTGAGATTTAGAAATTGTGAAATTGATTTTTATACTTGAAAAAAAGACTGAGAAGTTTTAGACAAGATTGGATTTTTGACAGTTTCCAGGACCTGGGAAAGAAGCTAATGATGCTTGCTACTAATGCCCCCAGGGACTACTAAACTAAAGAAAAAGAACAGCAAATTCAAACATGGTGTCAGGCTGAAAGCACCTAGAAAATCACTTGATTTCTTATTCCATCAGTAGATTTGAACAAATATGTGCATTTGGTGGGCAACTTTAATGCTCTACCATAATGATTAACATTTGCAAAGGAGGCAGAGAGTATTTTTAGGAATAAAGGACTGACCCCTGACATCCAGGGAATAGCAACTAATAAAGAACCAATTATCTATGAGTACTTATGAGATAACAAGCCTGGAACCAACTACAAGAGGAAGAAGCAAAAGGCATGGCATCACCCTTCCTACTAGATGAAATGTTGTTGTTCAGTCATTTCCAACTCTTTGTGACCCCATTTAGGGTTTTCTTGACACGGACACTGGAGTGGTTTACCATTTCCTTCTTTAGCTCATTTTACAGATTAAAAAACTGAGGCAATAAAATGGTTATGGTACTTATCCAAGGTCACACAACTAGTAAGTGTCTGAGGCTAGATTTGATTCTCCTAACTCCACACTATCCACTGCACTATCTAGCTGCTCACTAGATAAAATACCTATTGCTTTTGGAAAGTCTGGATCGGTTTCCTACTCTTTCTTTAGGACTCATCTCTGTTTTTAACCCCAAAACCTAAGTTATTCTAAACATTTCATCTATTTGGCTCATTTATTTATAATTTCCAATTGTTGTTTTATAAATGAAAGCTTTAGATGAGTCATATTCCCTGGTGGAACCGAGGGTAGGGGAATATTTGTGTGTGAGAGATTTCTGTGGGAGAATATAGTTAAATGACTGTTACCTGAGCAGAACGTTATTAGAAAAGTGCCTTAATAACCTTAAAATACTACATAAATATTTTTGGTTTTTTGCGATTATGTTTATAATTACAGATTGGCATAGTGGATAGAGATCTGGTTTCAAAGTCAGTTACACATGGATTCAATTCCCAATTCTTTCAGATTATGGCTGTGTGACTGTGGGAGAGTCACTTAACCTCTCAATCCTCCAGGCTGATGAAGTTAACTGTCTAACAGCATAAATTGCAGAGAAGGTATAGAAGGGCATCCTAGAGAGTTCTCTATATCCATGATACCTCAGGTCCTGTTAAACAAACAAGTAAAAATTATTATTATTGTCATTATTATTATAGCAATTATTGTTGTTGTTAGAGCTATTGGTACCACTATCATCATCACCATCATCATCTCAGTATTATTATTATTATTATTATTATTATCATTATCATTATTATGGCACTCCACTCACATGACTACAACTATAACAATGTAACTATTTGTACATCAACAGTAGTCATTCATGGAATGGTCCCTGAGAATTTTGAAAGAGTCAGTGGAGGATTTCTGGCTCATTATGTGTTTAATCCTCTCAACCTTCTCCCAAGGTACAGAAGAGATAGCAAGTCTGAGAGTCTTTCCATTTTAAATCATGGTGAATCCTGAAAGCAAACTGAGAATTTTTTTATGTTTTAAATTGACTTTCTGTGGGTTTTGAGAAAATTTTACAGATTAGGCTGATAGAAGTTACATGATTTGCCTAAAGTCACACAGGTCCAATTCTTCCATTTTACAGATGAGGGAACTGAAGCCCAAAGAAATGAATTATGCTGTTCCTCTTACTCCAAATCCAGGTCTCATCATCTATTCATTTCCACTGGTGTGAGAAGTGTCAGACCAAAAACTGAAGACGGTAAGAAAAAATTCACTTACTTGGCAATTCAGTGTCAAAAAGCGGTAGTATCACCACATCTTTAAGTCCTAAGACATAAGGTAAATTCCTGGAAAATGATGGTGATTTTTTTTTGTTTTGGCTTCACATGCCATTAACATAGCACATATCCTTGTTCATAAAAGACACTTAATAAATGCTACTTGAATTGGAATGGATTAAATTGGGTTTATCATATATTCAATTGATTTCATTAGTTTTTAAGCACCTTCACAACCTGGCCCCTTCTTACCTTTTCAGTCTTTTTATACCACTCTGCTCCGCATACTCTACATTTTACAATCTAATAATACTGACATACATACATACTCTGACTCCTACCATTTTCTCTGGATGTATCCTATTCCTGGAATGTTCTTCCTCCTCACAACTACCTCCTTGTCTCCTTCAAGTCTCAGCAAAGAATTTTGCTTTCTGCAAGCAGCTTTTACCTTTCTCTGTAATGAGTGCTTTCACTCTGAAATTATCTCCAATTTATCCTGTATATAGCATGTTTGTAGAAAACTATTTGCTTGTCATCTCTCTGTTAGATTATGAACTCCTTGAGGACAGGGATTGTTTTGCCTTTCTTTGTATCCCGAATGTTTAGTCTAGTACTTGGCACAAAAACAAACTGCTTAATAAATATGTATCTAATTTACTTAGGTGCTACAATTAGGATTCAAACAGCTGTTTTCCATCTATGCCACATGGCTTAAGATTCATATGGGTAGTAGCTCTGGTGTAATGGATACTAAAGTTGGATTCAGGCACCTTTTCAATTAATCTTTAAATATTTCAGTTTCTCCAACTTTTAGATAGAGGTCTTTGATTCCATACTTACCTGTTTTCTGTCTCAGGGTTAAGAGCGGGAATTTGCTGGTAAATGTTTAACAACTAGTTCTTGGGGTGGGGGAAGTACATATGACACACTTTTAAGTTTAATCTGCATCAGTAACATGTTCCCTATCACTGAACAAAACAACAAATCAAGCCCAGTTTGTAGCATTTATTGATTCCTGAGGTATAAAGGCTCACACTAAAAATTTCATGATCTGTTGGTAAGCCAGTTGGAGTAAGCTTCAGTATCCCTATGGTTGTAAGTATTAGAGAAATGATGAAGTTCTCCAGTGTTGATATCCCTCTCTGGTTGCAAGATAGATCACTGACCATTTCAACTCACTGTGAAGGTCTTTTGTCAAATTTTACTACTACGGTCCCAAAGTGCCTAAAAGAACATCCTAAATGAAATTTGCACCCATAGCTACCCCATTGCCGCAACATTACAGAAGTCATACATGCATATGTTTCTGTCCTGGACTCTCTGCTATATGACCAGGGACTTAGAAACCAGAAAAAAATACAGTGGAGGATCAATCCCATTGTGAAAAGTTCTCTGAATATCTTGCAAGAAATGCGCAAAATTAAATACAGGGAACTGTTCATTTTCTGCCTTCATTTATACTGGACCACATACTAAAGAGGAGAATTTTATGCTCTACCACCTTCTATGAAATCTGAAATGCTATTCATCACAAATGTACCATTCCTGGGGCCCAAGCCAGCTGTTCTAATTGAAACCACACATTATATATTAAAGTGAACTATGGTGGTTGCCTATTTTCATAATAGTAGGCTTCCCAAGACCTCAAAAGAAAGAGAAAAGAAAAAGAGAAAGAAGCTGCCTGTGACCTCTGTGCCTGGCAGTCCCTGGTGTTCATATCAGTTGCATTGACTATACCATGCAATATTCCTCCAAATATTCTGTCCCTTCATGATCGGGGGTGAAAGATGGAACTAATGAGAAATTATGCCTGAAATCACTGCATGTTTGGCTTTAATATCACTATTTTAATTTGACTGGGATTGTGGATGAAGAGGAAGGAGCAATTTTGGGCACAGATTGAAAACATGAACATGGAATTTAAATGATAGACATTCTGACTAGAAATGAATTTGAAAGACACTAAAAGGGAGGAAAGATGGGGCAATGGAAAATCAGAA
Organism: Trichosurus vulpecula; assembly: GCF_011100635.1. NCBI lineage: Eukaryota > Metazoa > Chordata > Mammalia > Diprotodontia > Phalangeridae > Trichosurus > Trichosurus vulpecula. Next base: position 537,084,276 of record NC_050573.1, read on the forward strand.
CTTTTTTCTTACAAAGTAATGTTTCTGTTTCTCTCTACAATCTATAGGAACTCCATTGTGTTTTAATAGGGATTATGTAGGGGAGAGGAACTATACCCACAATTTTATTTATGTAAGACACTAATTTTTCTGGTGTAGGTAGGCATCTTTTCTACGACACATAATTTTAGAGAGTTGCTTTGGGCACTGAGATGTTGCCCAGGGCCACAGTCAGCATGCATCAAGGAAAGGCTTTGAACACAACTGTTGTTGGCTCTTAGGCCAGATCTTTAACCACTGATCCATGATGTCTCTCTTGGGCTCTTCGTAGAAATGGCTAAGTGGGAAAAAAGCAGCACATGCCAATTGAGTGAACAAATATGATGGTAGTTATAAGGATGCAGATATTAGCGTAATGTAAGAAAGAATTGTCTAATTTTTTGTTTTTATTTTCATGGACATCTTTGAGTCACACACTAATGAATGTTAGATCTGGGATGGAGCTTGAAGATTATCCACTCCAAAGCCCTCTTTTTACAGATAAAGAAACTGAGGCCCAAAAAAAGGAAATTAGTTATCTTGATGTTTCTTTTAGTTACTTTAAAAAAGATACTTCATATAATTCCTCAACCAGGAGGGCATTTACATAGCTACCTTTGTGATCTGACTGTCATTTGCCTAAAAGATATTAATGAGCCTCCCTGACAATGCATGCAAGTCACCTCTATGCTTTGAAATTAAACTTCATTAGACAATAAGGACTTCTACTGAAGTCTTACTCTGATGCCTACTTCTAGAGTGGAGGTGACCTTTGGTTCTTGACTGCTATGCCAACAAATAATGAATTATGGCAGATCCTATCAAGCTGATGAAGCTTCAAGTAATGGCCAAATGATAGATCTCATCTGTCTAACTAGTATCCCCTCAATAAAGCTTAGGGAAACTTTTTGCTGGAGTTTTGGCCAAAAGGTGATAAACTGTTTGGCCATTATTTTTTATGGGACTGTCAACTAAAGCATTAAGCAGTTATACTCTTCCTTGATGAACAGTGAGTCCACGTGGATGAAATCACTTGCTGCACAGACAAGAACACTGAGACAAGTGGCATATTTTAAGTTCTATGTTTCAACCTGCCCCCCATTTGTCCTCCAGGCTTTGCTGTTTCCTTTTTTCTATGGCTGCATCAGTGACATTGGTTGAGGCAGGTTCTGGGGACATTCTGGGGACATTCCAGCAGGGAGGAGCCATCCAGTCATCCATGTGACGTGTATTCTCCTTTCTCCTCCTCCTCCACCTTCCTTATCTCTACCTCCCTTCCTCTAACCTTCCCAGAATCTTGTACCCAGAGCTACAACCCCAGGCATGCGCTACTGCATTGGTCCTTCAAGTGAGAGGGGAGGCCATTTGGTTGCCTTACAACCTGAAGCTTTAAAAGGCTTAAAGAAGGGAATTACGCTGCTAGAGAAAACACCTGAGCTCCTTTAGTAGGAGTATATTTCTGAGTTCCTGGTCACTGGAGACTTTGGGGGGAAATGGTTTGTATCTTTTTTTAACTTTGATGTGATTCTCTTAATTTCTTAATTAGTAAAACCCTTTTACTGCATTTTTATCTCTAATCTTGAATCTTTGGATTGGCTTAGCCTAAGAATATGTTATTCAGTGAGTAATAGAATAATAAAGAAATAAGGTAAGGGAAGTAAAGAAAGGTAAGGTAAAGAAAGACAAAGAAAGAGAAATGGAAAGGAAGTTTGGCATCCCCACACTCCCACCTTCTCCAGGCAAAAACCAACAACACATCAACAGTAGTGGTGGTCACAGCAGCAATTTCAAATGAAATGCAAAAGTTTTCTCCAAATTAAAAAAAAAATCAATTACACATCAAATTCACTATATCACTGTCTTGCTCAAGAAGCTCCAGTAGCTTCCTATTGCCTCTTGAATAGAAACAAATTTCCTCTTTGGGCATTAAAATTTATTTAAAATTTGCCTCCAGTCTACCTTTCCAGGCTTATTGTATATGACTGACCTTTACATCATTCTATAATTTGGACAAACTGGCCTTGCAATTTCTCATGCAAGGCATTTCATTAAATGCCCCCTTGCCTTTGCACAATTCCATGCATGGAATGCTTTCCTTCACCACTGCCTCAAAAAATCCCAAGTCAAACCTTCCTTCAAGACTCATTTCAAATTTTGTCTCCCATATGAAGCCTAGCTTCCCCTCAGTTGCTAATGATTTGTTGTCCCTCCCAAGTAATCATTTTGAATTGACTTTTCTTTTTCAAAATTTTATTCATTTTAAACATATTTTTTCTTTTTAAATTGAGTTCCAAATTCTCTCTCTCCCATCTCTCCCATACTCACTGAGAAGGCAACTAAAATGTTACCAATTTTATATATGAAAACATGCAAAACAAATTTCCATATTAGCCATATTACAAAGAAGACAAAAAGTAATAAAGAAAGCAAGAAAATTATACTTCAACTTGCACTCAAAGTTCATCACTTCTCTCACTGGAGGGGGATAGCAGTTTCTTGCTATTGGTTTTTTTTTTACATGAGTCCTTTGGAATGTCTCGGATAATCGTAATGATCAAAGTAGTCAAGTCATTTACAGTTGATCCTCATTACAACATTGTTCTTACTATGCACAATGGTCCCCTAGTTCTTCTCACTTCATTTTGTATCAGTCCATTATAGGTAGGAATTATTTTTTTCCTGAAGCCATCCCCCTAATCATTTCTTATAGCACAATAGTACTCCATCCCAATTATGTAATTACTTGTTTAGCCATTCCCAAATTGATGAGCATCCCCTCAATTTGTAATTCTTTGCCAAAACAAAAAAGCTACTATAAATATTTTGTACATATACGTCCTTTTTCTTTGATCATTTTGGAGTACAAATCTAGTAGTGGTATTGCTGGGTCAAATGGTATGCATAGCTCTTTGTATATATTTCCAAATTGTCCTCCGGAATGGTTGAAACACTTCACGACTCCATCAATAGTTTATTACTGAACCTATTTTCCCTCTTCCCCTCCAGCATTTGACATTTCTCATAGGAATGAAGTGGCACTTCATAGCTTTTTTCAATTTGCATTTTTTATATTTGTCCCTCTATGAACCATTTCCAAGGAGAGTGAGGTTCAAATATTGCACACACCCCAATTTTCTCCTACAGTATTAAAGCTCCTCCTTGTGTACCTCTTTTATGTGAGAATTTTTTCCCATTCTACCTCTCTGTTCCCCTTTTTTCCAGTGCATCTCTCTTCCTTGTCCCTTCATTATTTTCTTTTGGAGATCATCCCAATATAATTTACTTATACCCATGCCCTGTCTATGAGGACTCCTTCTAACTGCCTTAATGATGATAAAGTTCTTAAGAGTTACATGTATCATGTTCCCATATAATAATATTTTAACTTTGTTGAGTCTCTTATGATTTGAGTTGTTGAGTCTTTTGTGAGTCTTTCATGTTTACCTTTTTATGCTTCTCTTGAATCTTGTGTTCAGATGTCAAATTTTCTATTCAACTCTGGTCTTTTAATTAGGAACACTTGAAAGTCCTCTATTTCATTGAATATCCATCCCCCCCCCCCAAAGATTACACTCAGTTTTACTGCATTGGTTATTCTTGGTTGAAGTCCTAGCTCCTTTTCCTTTGGGAACATCATATTCTAAGCCCTCAAATCCTTTAATGTGGAAGCTGCTAAATCTTGTGTGATCCTGACTGGGGTTTCACTGCCTCTGAATGAGTCCTTTCTGGCTGCTTTCAATATTTTCTCCTTGACCTTGGATCTCTAGATTTTGAATATAATATTTTTGGAAGTTTTCATTTTTGTGTCTCTTTCGAGAGGTGATCCATAGATTCTTTATATTTTATTTTTACACTCTGGATCTTAGATATCAGGGCAGTTTTCTTTTATAATTCCTTGAAATATGATGTCCAGGCTCTTTTTTTATCATGGGTTTCAGATGGTCCAATATTCTTAAATTATCTCTCCTCAATCTATTTTCCAGGTCAGATGTTTTTCCAATGAGATATTTCTATCTTTTTTTTTCTATTTGTTTCATTCTTTTGAATTTGTTTTATTGTTTCTTGATGTCTCATGGAGTCATTAGCTTGCACATGTCCAATTTTAATTTTTAAGGAGTTCTTTTCTTCAGTGAAATTTTGTAGCTTCTTTTGCATTGGGTCAATCCAGCTTTTTAAGGAGTTCTTTTCTTCAGTGAATTTTTATGCCTCTTTTACCATTTTGCCAATTCTATTGTTGAGATGTTGTTTTCTTTAGTATTTTGTGACTCTCCTACCTAGCTGTCAATTCTTTTCATAACTTTCTTGCATCACTCTCCTTTCTTTTCCCAAAACTCATAGATCTGACCAAGCCCTTTGATATTATCAGTCAGAAAACCTTCTAGAAAATTATGGCAACATTTAGTTGCCTGGAGAAGTTTATCAGTATCGGTGAGATGCACAACTTTAGATACATCTCTACTCAAAATGTTCTTCTTAGAAGACCTCAAAAAGGATTTTAAAAGTCAAATTAGAGAAGTAGAAGAAAATTGAACAATTCCTTTTAAAATGCAATTGACAAAATGGAAAAAAAATCACTGAAAACAACTTGACTAACTGATGGAAACAATTTGTTACAAATTACAATTGGGCAAGTGGAAGCTAAAGACTCTATGAAACATCAAGAATCAGTCAAACAAAATCAAAAGAATGAAAAATAGAAGAAAACATAATATATCTCATTGGAAAAACCACTGGGCTGGAAAATAGATCCAGGGGGGATAATTTAAGAATTATTGGTCTACCTGCAACCCATGATTAAAAAAAGGGGCTTGAACAGCATAATTCAAGAAATCATCAAGGAACATTGCCCTGAGGTCCTAGAACAAGAGGATAAAATATTCATCAAAAGAATCTACCATTCACCTACTGAAAGAGATCCCAAATTGAAAATGCCAAGGAATATTGTAGCCAAATTCCAGAATTATCAGGTCAAGGAGAAAATATTGCAACCAGCCAAAAAGAAACAATTCAAATATCATGAAACCACTATAAGTGTTACACAAGACCTTGCAGCTTCTACATTAAAAGAGGGGAGGGCATGGAATATGATATTCTGTAAGGCAAAGGAGCTTGGATTATGACCAAGGATCAACCACCCAGCAAAACTGAACATAATGTTTCAGGGGAGGATATGGATATTCGATGAAATAAGGGACTTTCCAGACCTTCCTGATGAAAGGACCACAGCTCAATGGAAAATATGATCTTCAAATACCAGACTCTAGAGACTTATAAAAAGGAAAACAGAAAAGAAAAAAAAATAAAAGCATATTATTCAATAAGGGCAAACTGTTTACATCCCTGCATGGGAAGATGATATTTGCAAGTCTTGAGAACTGTATCTTTATTGCAACATTTAGAAGGCATATACATAGACAGAGGGTATGGGTATAAATTGATTTTGATGTGATGATAAAAACCCTAATAAAGGGAGAAAAGGGATTGTAATGAGAGAAGAGAAAAGACAGAGGCAGAAAAGGGTAAATTAAATCACATGAAAAGGCAGAAAAACATTTTACATTATAGGCAAAGAATGCTGGGAGATGAGCATTATTTGAACTTTATTCTCATTGGATTTGGCTCAAAGAGGGAATAACATACTCAGGTGGGTATAGAAATCTAACTTGCCCTATAAATAGGAGGAAGGGAAAGGGGAAAGAAAAAGGAGGGTGTGGGAAGGGAGAAGGGAGGGAAGAAGTATTAAGGGAAATGGGAAAGAAAGGGGAGATGGCTGTAGAAGGTACGGAAGAGTGAGGGATGAGGTGGTCAAAAGCAAAACTCTTTTGTGGGGGGGAAGGGAGAAAGGAAAAATAAAAGCATAAACAGAGGCAGGAAAATAGCATGGAGATAAAGACACAGAGAGTAATCATAACTGTGAGTGTGAATGAGATGAACTCTCCCATAAAATGGAAGTGGTAGCAGAATGGGTTAAAAACCATACTCCTATAATATGTTGTTTACAAGAAGCACATTTCAAGCAGAGGGATATCCACAGGGTAAAGGTAAAAGGCTGGAGAAGAATATATTATGCTTTAGCTGAAGGGAAAAAAAAGGAGTAGCAATACTGATCTCAGACAAAGCAAAAGCAAAAATACATCTAATTAAAAGAGATAAGGAAGGAAACTATATCCTGCTAAAAGGCACAATAGACAGTGAAGTAATATCATTACTGATCATATATGCACCAAGTGGTATAGCATCCAAATTCTTGAAGAAGTCAAGGGAATTACAGGAAGAAATAACAAAACTATTCTAGTGGGGGACCTCAGCCTAACTTTCTCTGAACTTGATAAATCTAATCACAAACTAAACAAGAAAGAAATTAAGGGGTGAACAGAATTTTAGAAAAGTTAGATATGGTAGACCTCTGGAGAAATTGAATGGGGGATAGAAAGGAACATACCTTTTTCTCAGCAGTACATGGTACATACACAAAAACTGACCGTGTATTAGGGCATAAAAACCTTGCAATCTAACACAGAAAGGCAGAAATATTAAATACATCCTTTTCAGATCATGATGCAATAAAAATTACATGTAGTAAAGAGCCATGGAAAGATAGACTAGCAATAAATTGGAAACCAAATAATCTAACCCTAAAGAATGAGTGGGTCAAACAACAAATCATAGAAACAATAATTTCATCCATGAGAATGACAGTAAAGTAACCTACCAAAACTTATGGGATGCAATGAAAGTTGTTCTTAGGGGTAGTTTTATATCTCTAAACACTGACATGAATAAAATAGAGAAAGAGGAGATCAATGAATTGGGCATGCACCTAAAAAAGCTAGAAAAAGAGCTAATTAAAAGTCTCCAATTAGAAGATGGCGGCTGGTAAGCACGGACTAGAGTGAGCTCTGTACCCGAGTCCCTCCAAAAACCTATAAAAATGGCTCTGAACCAATTCTAGAACGGCAGAACCCACAGAACAGCAGAGGGAAGCAGGGCTCCAGCCCAGGACAGCCTGGATGGTCTCTGGGTGAGGTCTATTCCACACGGGGCTGGGAGCTGGGAACGGAGTGGAGCAGAGCCCAGCCTGAGCGGCGTGGATGATCCAGACCAGAATCCGGGCGGAGGGGGCCCTAGCGCCCTGAATATGTGAGCTGCGGCAGTTACCAGACCCCTCGACCCACAAACACCAAAGACTGCAGAGAAGGTTAGTGGGAAAAGCTGTGGGAGTGGAAGGAGTTCGCGGTTCGGCTTCCAGCCCCGGGGGCAGCGGAGGTGGGGCAGCTACAGCTGTTGTTACTTCCGGCTCCAGGCCCACCTGGTGGGAGGAATTAAGTGGCGGATCAGAGCAGGAGTGCAACAGCCTGCGGAAGATCTAAGCCCAGCCTGGACTGGGGGTTCTTGGGGAAGGATGAGTGCTGCTCTGACAGAGCTGGCACCTCCCCCCCAAACGTAGAACATAGAACTCGTTAGTCTACAAGCAGTCATACCCCACTGAAAAACTCAAGGGTCAAGTTAGTTGGTTGGGAATATGGCCAGGCAGCGAAAACGCGCCCAGATTCAGTCTCAGACTTTGGATTCTTTCTTTGGTGACAAAGAAGACCAAAACATACAGCCTAAAGAAGACAACAAAGTCATAGAGCCTACAACCAAAGCCTCCAAGAAAAACATGAACTGGCCCCAGGCCATAGAAGAACTCAAAAAGGATTTGGAAAAGCAAGTTAGAGAAGTAGAGGAAAAATTGGGAAGAGAAATGAGAAGGATGCGAGAAAACCATGAAAAACAAGTCAATGACTTGCTAAAGGAGACCCAATAAAATACTGAAAAATACACTGAAGAAAACAACACCTTAAAAAACAGACTAACTCAAATGGCAAAAGAGCTCCAAAAAGCCAATGAGGAGAAGAATGCCTTGAAAGGCAGAATTAGCCAAATGGAAAAGGAGGTCCAAAAGACCACTGAAGAAAATACTACTTTAAAAATTAGATTGGAGCAAGTGGAAGCTAGTGACTTTATGAGAAATCAGGATATTATAAAACAGAACCAGAGGAATGAAAAAATGGAAGACAATGTGAAATATCTCCTTGGAAAAACCACTGACCTGGAAAATAGATCCAGGAGAGATCATTTAAAAATTATTGGACTACCTGAAAGCCATGATCAAAAAAAGAGCCTAGATACCATCTTTCAGGAAATTATCAAGGAGAACTGCCCTGATATTCTAGAGCCACAGGGCAAAATAGAAATTGAAAGAATCCATCGATCACCTCCTCAAATAGATCCCAAAAAGAAATCTCCTAGGAATATTGTTGCCAAATTCCAGAGCTCCCAGATCAAGGAGAAAATACTGCAAGCAGCCAGAAAGAAACAATTTGAGTATTGTGGAAACCCAATCAGAATAACCCAAGATCTGGCAGCTTCTACATTAAGTGATCGAAGGGCTTGGAATGCGATATTCCGGAGGTCAATGGAGCTAGGATTAAAACCTAGAATCACCTACCCAGCAAAACTGAGTATCATGTTCCAAGGCAAAATATGGAGTTTCAATAAAATAGAGGACTTTCAAGCTTTCTCAGTGAAAAGACCAGAACTGAATAGAAAATTTGACTTTCAAACACAAGAATCAAGAGAAGCATGAAAAGGTAATCAAGAAACAGAAATTGCAAGGGACTTACTAAAGTTGAACTGTTTTGTTTACATTCCTACATGGAAAGATGATGAGTATGATTCATGAGACCTCAGTATTAGGGTAGTTGAAGGGAATATGCATATATATATATATATATGTATGTATATATATATATATGTTTATGTATATATATAAGTGAATGTGTATGTATGTATGTTTATGTATATATATAAGTGAATGTGTATGTATGTATATATCTATGTGTATATGTATGTATGTGTATGTATGTGTATATATATATATATATATGTGTGTTTATATATATATATATGTAAAAGAGAGAGAGCAGACACAGGGTGAGTTGAGGATGAAGGGAAGATAGCTAAAAGAAATAAAATGAAATTAAGGGATGAGAGAGTAACATACTGAGAGAGGGAGATAGGGAGAGATAGAATGGGGTGGATTATCTCGCATAAAGGTGGCAAGAGGAAGCAGTTCTATGGGAGGAGGGGAGAGGGCAGGTGAGGGGGGAATGAGTGAACCTTGCTCTCATCAGATTTGGCCTGAGGGGGAATACCATACATACTCAGTTGGGTATTTTACCCCACAGGAAAGAAGAGGGAGGAAGATAAAAAATAAATAAAAGGGGGGTATGATGGAGGGGAGGGCAGATGGGGGTGGAGGTAATCAAAACAAACACTTTGGAAAGGGGACAGGGTCAAGGGAGAAAATTCAATAAAGTGAGATGGGTTGGGAAGGAGCAAAATGTAGTTAGCCTTTCACAACATGAGTATTGTGGAAGGGTTATACATAATAATACATGTGTGGCCTAGGTTGAATTGCTCAACTTCTTAGGGAGGGTGGGTGGGAAGGGAAGAGGGAAGGGAATTTGGAACTCAAAGTTTTAAAATCAGATGTTCAAAAACAAAAAAAGTTTTTGTATGCAACTAAAAAATAAGATACACAGGCAATGGGGCGTAGAAATTTATCTTGCCCTACAAGAAAGGAAGGGAAAAGGGGATGAGAGGGGAGTGGGGTGTTAGAGGGGAGGGCTGACTGGGGAACAGGGCAACCAGAATATAAGCCATCTTGGAGTGGGGGAGAGGGTAGAAATGGGGAGAAAATTTGTAATTCAAAATGTTGTGAAAATCAATGCTGAAAACCAAATATATTAAATAAATATATTGCATTAAAAAAAAAAGTCTCCAATTAAATACCAAATGAGAAATTTTGAAAACCAAAGGATAGATTCATAAAATTGAAATTAAGAAAACTATTGAACTAATAAATAAAATTAAGAGCTGGTTTTATGAAAAAAACAATAAAACAGATAAACTTTTGGTTAATTTTACTTTTAAAAAAAGAAAAAAGAAAACCAAATTACCAGTATCAAAAAGAAAAAGGGTGAATTCACCACCGATGAAGAGGAAATTAAAACAATAATTAGAAACCATTTTGCCTAACTGTATGCCAATAAATTTGACAAGCTGAATGAAATGAATGAATATTTATGAAAATATAAATTGCTCAGATTAACAGAAGAGGAAATAAAATACCTAAAAATCCCCATTGCATAAAAAAGAAACTGAACAAGCCATCAATGAATTCCCAAGGGAAAAAAATCTTCAGGGCCAGATGAATTTATGTGTGAATTCTATCAAATATTTAAAGAACGATTAATTCCTGTACTTTATAGACTATTTGGGAAAATGGGTGACGAAGGAGTCCTACAAATTCTTTTTATTAAGCAAATACGGTACTAATACCTAAACTGAGAAGAGGTCAAAAAAGAGAAAGAAAATTATAGACTAATTTCCCTAATGAATATAGATGCAAAAATTTTAAATAAAATATTAGCAAAAAGATTACAGCAACTTATCATGAGAATAATACGCCATGACCAGGTAGGATTCATTCTAGGAATACAGGGCTGGTTCAATATTAGGAAAATTATCAGCATAATTGATCATATTGACAACCAAACTAACAAAAACCATGTAATTATCTCCACAGATGCAGAAAAAGCTTTTCACAAAATAAAACACCCTTTCCTATTGAAAAGCCCAGAGAGCATAGGACTAAATGGAGCCTTCCTTAAAATGATAACATCAACCTGAAACTGTCAGCAAGCATTATATGTAATGGTGATAAGCTAGATGCATTTCCAATAAGATCAGGTGTGAAAGAAGGACGTCCATTATCACCACTGTTATTCAATATGGTACTTGAAACATTAGATTTAGAAATAAGAGAAGAAAAAGAAATTGAAGGCATTAGACTAGGCAAAGGAGAAACTAATCTATCACTCTTTGCAGATGATATGATGATATACTTAGATAATCCTAGAGAATCAAGTAAAAGCCTACTTAAAGTAATAAAAAAAAACTTTAGCAAAGTTTCATTATTTAAAATAAAACCACATAAACCATTGGCATTTCTGTATATTACTGACAAAGTCCAAAAATAAGAGATAGAAAGAGAAATTCCATTTAAAGTTACTATAGACACTCTTAAATATTTGGGAGTTTACCTGCTGAAACAAACCCAAGAATTATGTGAACACAATTACAAAACACTTTTCACACAAATAAAGTCAGATCTAAATAATTGGAAAAACATCAGTTGCTCATAGGTAGGCCAAGCTAATAAAATAATGGCAATTCTATCAAAATTAATTTATTTTTTAAGGGCCATACCGATCAAACTGCCAAAAAATTATTTTGTAGAGCTAGAAAAAATAATAACAAAATTCATTTGGAAAAATAAAAGGTCCTGAATGTCAAGGGAATTACTGAAACAAAATGCTAGTGAAGGTAGCTTAGCCATCCCAGATATTAAACTGTATTATAAAGCAGCAGTCACCAAAACTACTCGGTACTGGCTAAGAAATAGAGCAGTGGATCAGTGGAATAGGTGGTTAAGAGAGTGGTCAATGACTATTGTAAACTGTTATTTGATAAACCCAAAGACTCCAGCTTCTGGGAAAAGAACTCACTATTTGAAAAAGCCTGCTGGGAAAACTGGAAAATAGTATGGCAGAAAGTGGGCATAGACCAATACCTGACACCATATACCAAAATAAAGTCAAAATGGGTACACGATTTAGATATAAAGGCTGACACTATAAGCAAACTAGGAGAGCGAGGAATAGTTTACCTGTCAGATTTATGGAGAAGGGAAGAATTTATGACAAAACAAGAGATAGACAGCCTGATGAAATGCAAAATGTATAATTTTGATTACATAAAATTGAAAAGATTTTGCCCATACAAATCCAATGAAACCAAGATTAGGAGGGAAGCAGAAAATGGGGAAATAATTTTTATAACCACTGTCTCTGATAAAGGCCTCATTTCTAAAATATTTAGAGAACTGAGTCATATTTATAAGAATATAAGTCATTTCCTAATTGATAAATAGTCAAAGTATATGAACAGGTAGTTTTCAGATGAAGAAATTAAAACTATCTATAGTTATATGAAAAAATGTTCCAAATCACTATTGATTAGAGAAATGCAAATCAAAACAAGTCTGAGGTATCACATCACACCTATAAGATTGGCTAATATGACAAAACAGGAAAATGATAAATGTTGGAGAAGATGTGGGAAAATTGGAACACATAGGAACAATAATATTTTTGGTGGAGTTGTGAACTAATACAACCATTCTGGAGAGCAACTTGGAACTACACCCAAAGAGCTATAAAAATGTGCACATCCTTTGACCCAACAATACCACTTCTAGGGCTGTATCACAAAGAGATCATAAAAATGGGAAAAGGATCCACATGTACAAAAATATTTATAGCATGTCTTTTTGTGATGGCCAAGAACTGAAAATTGTGGGCATGCCCATCAAGTGGAGAATGGCTGAACAAGTTGTGGTATATGAATGTAATGGCATGTGCTTTAAGAAATGATAAACAGGTGAACTTCAGAAAAACATGGAAAGACTTATACAAACTAATGCTGAGTGAAGTGAGCAGAACCAGGAGAACATTGAACCCAGTAAGTCACAGAATAAGATGACTGACTGATAGACTTAGCCATTCTCAGCAATGCAAGGACCTAAAACAATCCAAAGGACTCATGATAGAAAATGCCATCCACATCCAGATAAAGAAATACAGAGTCTGAATGCAGAGGGAAGCAGACTATTTTCTTTTTTGTTTTGTCTTGTCTTGTTTTTTTTCTTTCCCATGGTTCCTCCTAGTCATTCTAATTCTTCTATGCAATATGATTAATGTGAAAATATGTTTAATAGGAATGTATATGTATAGCCTATATGAGATTGCATGCCATCTTGGGGAGGTAGGAAGGGAGGGAAGAGGAGAAAATTTAAAACTTGTGGAAGTAAAGTAAATAAATTAACTTGAAAAAAGCAAAAAAAAAGATAAAATATGTGGAGAACTAAGACAAATGATAAATGGTCAAAGGATATGAACAGGCAGTTTTCAGATGAAGAATTTTAAGTTATCTAGAATTACATAAAAATTCTCTAAATGACTATTGATTAGGGAAATGCAAATCAAAACACTCTGAGGTACTACATCACACCAATTAGATAAGCTAACATGATAAAACAGGAAAATTATAAATGCTGGAGAAGATGTGGGAAAATTGGGACACTTATGCATTGTTGGTGGAGTTATAAACTGGTGCAACCATTCTGGAGAACAATTTGAAAATATACCCAAAGGTCTATAAAACTGTGCATACCCTTTGACCGAGCATTCTAGACTGCATCCCAAAGAGAACATACAAATGGGAAGAGGACTCACATGTACAAAAATATTTATAGCAGCTCTTTTTGTGGTAGGCAAAAATTGGAAATTGAGGGAATGCCTGTCAATTGGGGAATGGCTGAACAAGCTGTGATATATGAATGTAATTGAATGCTACTCTACTTTAAGAAATGATGAGCAAGCTGACTTCAGAAAAACCTGGAAAGACTGATATGAACTGAATGAAATGAGCATGGGCAAGAGTACACTGTACACAGTAACAGCCACATTGTGTGATGATTGACTTTAATAGACTTAGCTCTTCTCAGCAATGCAGGGATTTAAGGCAACTCCAAAAGATTCATGATGGAAAATGCTATCCACATCCAGAGAAAGAACTACGGAGTTTGAATACAGATCAAAGCATACTATTTGTTCTCTTTTTGTTTTGTTTTTTTCTTTCTCATGGTTTCTCTCATTTATTGTAATTCTTTCTTACAACATGACTAGTGTGGAAATATGTTTAATAAGAATGAGAGCCTTTATCAGATTTCATGCTATCTTGGGGGGAGGGGAAGAGGAGGAAGGCAGAGAAAATTTAAAACTCAAAAACATACGGAAGTAAATGTTGAAGACTAAAATTAAATAAATTAATTTATAAAATTTTTAAAAATGAAGGTCAACCAGCCAACCATTTACTCTTTTGTGGATATGTAAAGAGAATGTAAACTCTTCAAGGACATGGACCAGAATAGTATCTGGCATGCAGTAGGCACTTAATAAGTGTTTACTGAATGAAGTAAAAAAAAAAAGGAATGAAATTCAATGGCATTTAACAATTACAACTAAATATATATAATTGAATTTTATCCTTACTTAGTGAAAAGTGATAATTCCCCCCCAAAAAATGTCCTGAGGCACAGTGGAGAGTAAATGAACATTTGTATAGCACCTACTATGTGCCAGGCACTCTGTTAAGTGCTTTAGTAATACTATTTCATTTGATCCTCTCAACAATCCTGTGAAGTAAATGCTATAATTATCTCTACTTTACAATTCAGGAAACTGAGGCAAACAGGGAAAGGATCACAAAATTATCAAGTGCCTGAGGCTGAATTTGAATGCAGCGATTCTTGACTCCAGGTCCAACATTCTATGTACCATGCTTTCTAAAGAGAGAATTAGCAAATAGCCTGTAAAGTCAATCAGTGAATGGGAAAATCTTTCCTACCCATTCACTGGGCTTTGGGGGCGGGGCTATCAGAGTTCTGCGGGGAGTGGCTAGGACTGGAGCCAATGGTAGGCTCCTGAGTTCTGGTCCACGTGATGACATGAAGCCTGTGGTAGGAGGAGCTTGCTGAACAGTTGGAGCAGAACTAAGAGGCAGTTGGTGAGGCAGTTGGTGAGAGCAGTTAAGAGCTGAAGAAGAGAGGAAGCAGTCAGCTAGCTGGACCACAGCTTGGAGATTGCGGTGGAAGCAGCAATGGTGGCAGGTGCTACAAAAAAAGCAGGACTGACCCTCGTGGAGACTGGAGAGTGCTGAGCAGGAACTTGAGGCCCATGGATGGTCTTCTTGCTGGAGGGCCCTGACATCGGCGGGGGAAGCACCAGTATGGCTTGGCTTGCTGCCATAATGTTTTTCTGTAGCCTCCTGGTAACTATTGTGAGATGGGCATACTGGTTTTGGAAGGTTCTTGCCAGGATGTTGAATTGGGGACACTGGTCCATGGGTCTGATACTTTTGAGTTTCAATAAATGCTTTAACTTCTCTGCCTTCTACTTAGAGAATTCCTTGTATCCTGAGATTCTGGACCATTCAGGCATATTCATGGTTATCTTTGAAGTCATGAATTCTGCCTTAATGATATATAGCCCCATCATGCAAAAGGGAAGCCAAACCAGGGACCAGACAGTTCCTCTCTGCTATAGAGTCCTGAGCACTGATATAGTTCTGTTGCCATCCCTAAAGGAATTAACATCCTTGTTATATGAATGCTTCTCTGCCACATACATCTATTATATGAGGTTCAAAAGGTACGAAGGATAAAAAGTTGATGATACTGCCACTCATAGTGTCTGCAGAACGTGGTACAAAGTTCAGCATACAGTAATAATGCAGAATAAGTATATAGTATATGAAAAAATACTTAAGAACATATGTGGAAGTAATATGGACAAACTAATTACAGAGCTAATTACAGCTACAGCCCATATGCTCAGAGGGGCTGGCAGGGACCTTATCTGGTTTTTTAATCCACCAGGCTCCACTTCAATCACTTCAATATGTCTTGATGGAGAAATCTTACTGGTGGAAAATCCAAGGAAGATTCTCATCAGGGCAAATTCAGCAGCTATTGTGAGGGGCTACCCTGGCAAGGTAAGTTCCTTTCAAAGGTCAGCCATGTACCAGATTCATTAAGGATACCTAGAAACAATTGTAGACAATTGTTGGATTAAAATTCTTGTTCCATTAACGATAAGCACACACACAAGTGTGTGTATGTGTATTTATATAAGTACATGGATATGTATCTGTCTATACATATGTCTATGCAACATTTGTGTATACATAATACTGCCTCTAATGAAACAAACATCTTCAATCCAACAAGTCTTCACAAATACTTCTAGGCCTCCTCAACGGAACTGATATAATAGGGCTGGCCTATGGAAAAGGCTTAGCTTGTCAGAGTTTTGGATTCCATTTTAATTTCTGAATTATTGCATAAAATTATCTAAGTTGCTTTTCTCTGGGCCTCAGTTTCCTCATCTGTAATATTAGAAGAAAAATCTTATTCAGTTCATTTGTATATTTAATAGTTAAAACAATACAACACCACTGGTGTGTAGAGCTTGCCAGTTGCTCTATTTCTATAAAGTGGCATCATTAATGAAAGAAGACTTTGGTCCCTGGCATTCTGCCAATCTATAGCTAAAAGGAAAGACTTAAACATTTTAATAATGATCTGGCTGAAAGCTGATTAATCAGAATGTTCACTACTGTGGTATCTCTGGCCCCAGCCTATAATTGGAAAATTTGCTCTCTCTAGTCTTGTCAGCACAGACAAGCAATTGCATTACTGATGTGTCTCGGATTGGTGGCTATTGTTTGAACTAATATCTCAACTTACCATGAAGTATTAAATTTTTAAAAATGTTTTAGTATGCTAACAAAAATAAAAATCAAGTTAATTTAACTCCTTAAGCAGCAAGTATAGCTTCATTTTCTCATAATGTAGTTTGTTTGGTTAGGCTTTACTTTAGAAGCATCCCTAATAATGAGGTTTTCTTTTTTCTTTTCCCTCCTTTTTCTTTCTTTTCTTTCTTTTCCTTCTTTCCTTCATTTTCCTTCCTTCCTTCCTTCCTTTCTTTCTTTCTTTTTATTTCTTTCCCTCCTTTCTTCCTTCCTTTTTTCTTTTTCTTTCTTTCTTTCTTCCTTCTTTCCTTTCTTTCTTTCCTTCTTTCATTCTTTCTCTCTTCTTTCCTTCCTTTTGTTCTTCCTTACTTCCTTTTCTCCCTCCCTCCTCTCTCTTTCCTTTTTCCTTCCCTCTCTTTCCTCCTTTTTCCCTCCTTCTTTCCTTCTTTCATTCTTTCCAAATTATGAAGTATATTCAGCTAGAAAAACTGAAATTTACTGTGCTATAAATAAATAGAACTAGAGTGTTGCTGATGGCCCCAGCTGTTAAATTGGAATGTGACTTAGCATTTACAAATACATTTGAAAAAACTCTAAAAGGAATCAGAACCACAGCATTGATCTTATCCACCCCAGTGGCATTTTCATGCCTAGGCAATAACCACAGCATCATTCAGCTAAACAAAGGCCTTATTCTCCAGAGAAAGTTCTACCCAACAGAGTTATTATAAGAATGGGAAGAAAGGGACTGTGCCCCAGGGTACCCAAATGAGGGAGGTTCTTCTTGGTGGAGGGGGTGCATTTCTTTCCCATGGCAACCATAGTCCATTTGACTGCTCTCTGCAGTCCTTTGGTGGTACACAGCACAATTGCTCCAGCTACACCTCCCCTGTCCCCCACCAGCATCTGAGCACTATAGTCCTTTTGCTATAGTCTGTCTTTTCCAACTATCTGTAGGGGGAAGGAAGGGTGAGGTTCTCTGGAGAGCAAGCACTCATACATGGTATACTTCTGATATGACTCTTTTCTTTGTTGAAATGCATACTTCCTTTCCCATCCATTACTGCACCCCAGTTACTACACTGTTGCCCAGTTGTACAAGGTCAAGACATCTGGAAACACCCCCACCAAAAAAAACCTGACAACAAAGGAAGAAAGGTCAAGTAAAGAATTCTATAGTAAGAAAGTCCACTGTGATGACAAAGGTAGAGTCAGGAAACATAGGCTTGAATTCCACCTCAGACATTTACTAGATCTGGGATTGTGGACAAGTTGATTTCAGAACTTCAGGTACCTCACTTAACTAATCAGGTTATGGTGGTAAAAGGACTTTGGAAAATTTAAACTGGTCCATAAATATTTTTTAATTTAGATGAGAGGCAGAGTAAGCATGGTATTATAGAAACTGTGCTCTATCTGAAGACAGAGGACATGAGTTCATATCCTGGTTCTGCAACTTTCTACTTGAGTGAAAAACTTTGTTAGGCCACAGCTTTCTCATCTGTAAAATAAATGGGAATAGGTTGGACCATGGGCTTTTTCTAGCTTGAAATCTTTAATCCTATGTATCATTATTATTATTATCAATTAAGTCTCCTCAATGGGAAATGATGATGCCATGTGACAGATCACAGGGTCATAGAAATAGGGTTGGAAGGGACCTAATAAGATGTGAGGTGTAAATCTTTCATTTTATAGGTGAGGGAAATGAAACTCAAGAATGTTAAATGTCATGTCCCAGGTGCCAAAAATAGTTACAAGTGATTGTTCATTATAGCAAATTCTTCTCAGATCCTTTTAAGTGATCTCCCACAAAAGTAAGATACATTAGTACAATACATACGGGGTCGTAAAGGTTGGGAGAGAAAATAAGACTGATACTTGCACTCGTATGTTGATGGAAATGGAATCAGCACCAACCAATATTTTGTACATAAAATTGCTCCTCTTCTCTTTGACTGGGAATGGAAAGTGACCCAGGATAAGCTCCAAAAAGAGCAGATCATTAAAACAGGTTTTGTGACTAAGAAACAATTTGCTAAGGGAAGAATGGGGAAGTAATCATAGATTTCCAAGAGCTAATGAAACTTCCTATGGAGGGCCTTTACAGAAGGCCAAATTCTCATTCTTCATACCAGAAAATGGTATTTGAAAATAAACTTCTTTCTTGTATTCCTTCAACTTGCTCAGTAGGAATGTTTATTTTATTTCAGTACAGCATGGAATTATCCCCTACAGGGAGCAGAACAGTATAAACAGCACATTGGCATAGATATGAATGTTCAACTCACTGAGTTATAACCCCAAAATGACTTCTGGACTAGGGAGACAAACAATTTTGGAAATACAATGAGGAAGTTATTTAGCTTTGAGCCTTTCATTTGGGTTCAAATAGTCATTTTGGCACGAGAATGGTACTGAGAGGGTCCATGCACCCTATCATGGGAGTCAGAAAGGTGAAGGTGAGTTCAAGGGAGACTGTTTTTTAATTGTCTCCAATGTTCAAGAAAGCAGATAGAGCTCCCCCAATGCTTGCTCCTGGACCATGCTTTACCTAATTCTTGAGATATTATTTTTTTTGTAGCAATTGATACTCATCTAAGACAAATGCCTGTTGAGGTAACTAATTACCTTTTATTTGAAATTATGTTTCAGAGGGTTCCAGCTACTTAAGAAAAAGAAATAGAAAAAAGAAGCACACTGTGTTTTCCTCTGTTAAGGATAATGTGTTAGGCTGATGGCCAGCATTTGTCTTTTATGTCGATGGAGGAAATAGATTTATATGACAGAAGAACTTTTTCTAATCCTTCAATAATGATATGGTTGAAATACTGGTCAAGACAAATAAGATAGAGACTGTCTAGACTCTGTGATGGGAGATCACAGGATAATAGATGTAGAGCTTGAAGTAACCTTAGGGTCATCTAATTCAAAAGTAACCTTAGGGTCAACTAATTCAACCATCTTATTTTAGAGAGGAGGGAACTCAGTGACAGAGAGATTACATGTGGTAATACAGGTGCCACATAGGTGGCAGAACTGGGAACTGAGCCCAGGTCTCCTTAACTCCAAACCAGCACTCTATTGACTGCACAACAGTTGTCTAGCCTAAAAGACAGAATAATTGATCTTTCGAAATCCCTTGTTATTCTGCTATTGTGTAATCCTAAAGACTTCCTTCTCTTTCTTATAATAACTTAGTTAAGAGCAGAAATAACATGAGCTATACAATAATCCAAACTCTAATCCAGGTCTAAGGATTTTGCAAAGTACAGCATGGCTGAGAAACAGGTCTGACCAGTTTGCCTTTTCCAACAGTAGCTCTGACTGACAGATGAGCACTGACAGGATTGAATAAATGGGTTGCTCAGGGAGGTTGAGAATGGTGTGGAGAAATCTGTGATGGTATACTCTAAAAGACAAAGTAGTATGATCTTGACTCTACAGAAATTAATTTCTATTCAAAATCCTTCACAGAGAAGTAAGGGTTTCACAGTTATTTTAAATTATGTGTCCCAACTGAAAACTATTTCTTTACCTAAAATGCTTGTTTTGCACTTTACCTAAATAGAAGATGAAAGATGACAAGAATGGAAGTCATAGGATTGGTGTCCTTGTTTGCAGGCTTTCATACTCCTTGGCCATTTGTCACAAGGCATCAAAGGAATTCCAACTGCACTGAGATGTCATCAGAATCATGTTCTCCTTTATCAATGTCATTTTTCACTTAGGACTTGAAACTAGAAATACAAGGTCATTTTCTAATGTGTTTCTGAAGAAATATTCATATTTTAAATAGAAAGATGGAAATAGAAAGGTGGAATAACTGGGAGAATTTTTGTTCATACTTTAGGTAGTACCTAAATGATACTAGCAGAAGGAATATTGAAAGAATCACTTAACATCAAAAATGCCTTGGGCAAGAGACCCAAGACCACACAGATGGTGTTTGGTCCACTAACTTTCCATTTAAAGGTGGCAGGGGCTGGGGAGGAGGCCTTTAAAAAAGAGAGGTAGGTTGGGGAAATGAAAAGCTGGTTAAGAAGATGTTATCTGAGAATAGGATTTGAATGTCTGGTCAATGACTTAAAATATAAAAATAACAGACTTCTGGCTAGGGATGGAGTTCACCTAGTGAGGTTTGGGAACCTGGTATTTTTTTTCTAGATCCTTATAAATTTAATCACAGGGACTTTAAATTGAAAAAAAATGAACAAGAAAAATGGTTCCTATAAAGTATAATCAATAAAATAAGAAAGTATATATAATGCAGGAAAGTAGTAAAAAGAATAGCAATAGAGATATTCAGAAGTTCAAAGGAAACAAAAATCCAAGAAAGAAGCCAGTAATATAGCTTATGACTTCAGATATCTATACACAAATGCTCAAAATATGGAAAATAAGCAAAATAAACTAGAAGATTCCATTCAAAAAGGTAAATGTGACTTCATATGTATCACAAAGACTTGGTGGGATGAAGCTTATGACTAGAATACAGTTCTGGAAGGATCTTCCTTATTCAAACCAGTAGGTTAGGTAAAGGTGGTAATGGTGGTTAGTGGAGGAGGAGAATGGTATTTAAAATACAAAATCCTGTGAAAACATTGATGTACTTGGAGGCAAAAAGTGCACTGAAGATCATGTAAATATAAATCAAGAAAAACAGGAAAAAAGCAGTATTATCATCAGAATATACTGTCCTCCACCTAAAAAGATAAAAGATATAGATGAAGAGTGCAAGAAGAGTTCAAATACTTGTCACTGAAACATGATATAGTAGGGATGGTGAACTTCAAAATTCAAGTATCATTAGATGGAGTGCTCAAAAGTTCTTCCTTCCTTCTTTCTTTCTTTCCTTCCTTCCTCCCTTTTTTCCTTCCTTCCTTCCTTCCTTCCTTTCTTCCTTCCTATTGTCAACTACTTTTTTTAAACTTGCCTTAATTTCATCTTTCAAAAGATGGAGGAACCAAGCAAGAATTCCATTTCAGACATACCTGATTCTCCCTAAAAAGGAGGAATTATTAATAAGTAAAAATGTGGGAAATGTGGGGGAAATTGCCATCCAACTTTGAATTTGTGATCAGAACAAGAGGAAAATGGGAAAATTATTGCATTCCTACTAGTTTGAGGGAAAAAAATTTCAAGGGATTCGTGGGGGAAAAAATAGGCAAAATTCCAGTGGTTAAATTTCTAAAATGGAAGTAAGCCCAGAAGGGATGGGAAGATCTCAAAAATAAAGACAAAAGACAAACGGTTCTGATGACAAATAAAAGGGGACAATGTCTGAAGAGATCACTGTAGACACATATACCGACTATATTAATTTCAGGTTTTGTTTTGTTTTGTTTCTTAAAATGGAGGCAAGGGAAGGTAATGGAAGATAATTGTAAACCACAGGATTTGTAATGTAATGAAAATGTTTTGAGATTGGAGTTGTTTCATTCTGCATATTCTCAGGATCTAGCGTAGTGCTTGACATATAGCAGTCATTTAATAAACCTTTGTGGACTAGTATAAGAATGTCAAAATTCAAAATTACTTCTGTTTCTGTTGTTCAGTTGTTTCAGTAGTGTCCAAGTCCTTGTGATGCCATTTGGGGTTTTCTCAGCAAAGATAATGGAGTGTTTTACTATTTCCTTCTCCAGCTTATGGAGGAAACTAAGGGGAAGAGGATTAAATAAGTTGCCAAAAGTAACATAACCAGTAAATGTCTGAGGCCAAATTTGAACTCAGGTCTTTCTGATTCCAGGCCTGATGCTCTATTGACTCCACCATCTACCTGCTTCATCAGAATGGTTATAGGTTGACAAAGAAAACTAAGGACAACAGAGTTTTTTAGATGTGTTGGAGGAAAGAACAGTACCAAAGAAAGGGGAGAACAACTGAATCCGGTCAATGGGACTGCAATAACAAAATATGGAGAAAAGGAAGAGTTGCTTAAGTTGTATTTTTCTCAGCCAAAAAAAAAAGTTTTTTTTTAACTGAAAATGACAGGTGGAAATGTTTAATAAAGAGAAAATAAGATTGTGTCTGATACCCTTTGAGGAGTTCAAGTCACCAGACCCAGATAAACTATACTCACATATACTGAAAGAACTGGTAGATGTGATTGATGAATCACTGTCAAAGATTTGGACTACGGAGAACATAAATGCTGAAGGATTGGATGAAGAAAAATTTTGTTCCAATATATATTTTAATAGAGGAAGAGAGCAAAGTCTACAAACTCTAGGTCAGTGAGTTTGATTTGTAAAATTCTAGAACATCTTATCAAATATATGGTTTATGTAAGATCTATAAAAAGAAGTATTGATCGCTAAGAGCTAACATAAGTCCATAAAGAACAGGTCATGCTGGGTCAATGGACATGCACAGTTTAATGACTTCTTGGGCATAATTCCACAACCTTGAATGACTTCAGAACTTCGATCAAAGCTTGACCAGTCATGACTTCCGAAGTCTGATGATAAAGCATGTCTCCCTCCTCTTAGCAGAGAGATGATGGGATTCCAGAAGTATAGAATATGACACGCAATTTCAGACTGATGCACTATATTTTGCTTTGCTTGGTTATATGTATTTAATAAAAGGGAGAGTTTCTATTTTGGGGAAGAGTTGGTGGGTAAGTTAGTGGATAGTGATAGAAATGTAACGGAAAAAGAACATCGATAAAACATTTAATATATACACAAGAAAGCAAAAAAAAGAAGTTCAAGAGACACAAACAAAGCAGTTTGTTACTCCCTGGTTAAATGTAATATATTCTATAAAAACTCACAAAGTAAATGTAATAAAAATTGAAAATTTGTTATACAATCCTCTTTCCTGTTCTTTATATATTGAAACATTTGTGTTTTTTAGGATTAAGATAGATACATATCTAACGTTTTATAATGCTTTACAAATATTATCTAATTTTACCCTCACATCAACCCTGGGAGGTAGATGCTACTATTACGCCCATTTTACAGTTAAGAAAATGGGACTCAGAGTGGTTAAATAACCTATTCACACAGCGATTAAGTATTTGAGGCTGGATTTTAACTGGGGTCTCCCTGACTCCAGCTCTGTGCTTTTTTTAACTTATTTATTATTTTTTGTTTACAACACTCAGTTCCACAAGTTTTGGCTTACAAATTTTGTCCCCCTCCCTCTCCTCCCCCCTCCCCCCAAGACAGCATGGAATCCGATATAGGTTGCACATGTACCTTCACATTAAACCTATTTACACAATAGTCAAATTGTAAAGAAGAATTATAACCAATGAAATGAATCATGAGAAAGAAGAAACAAAACCAAAAAAGAATGGGAAAAAGAGAGCAAATAGTTTGCCTCAATCTGCATTCAGACTCCATAATTCTTTCTCTGGATGTGGATAGCTTTTTCCATCATGAGTCTTTTGTAGCTATCTTTGAACCTTGAATTGATGAGAAGAGCCAAGTTTATCAAAGTTAGACTTTACAGATACCATGTGTCTGTAATCATGTATAATGTTCTCCTGCTTCTGCTCCCCTCACTCCCCATCAAATTACAAGTCTTTCCAACTGCTCCTCATTTCTTATAGCACAATAGTATTCCATTACATTCATATACCACAACTTGCTTAGCCATTCCCCAATTGATGTTCATTCCCTTGATTTCCAATTCTTTGCTCCCACAAAAAGAGCTGCTATAAATATTTTTGTACATAAGGGTCCCTTTCCCATTTCTATGATCTCTTTGGGATACAGCCCTAGCAGTGGTATTGCTGGGTCAAAGGGATGTACTTTTTATAGCTCTTTGGGCATAGTTCCAAATTGCTCTAGAATGGTTGGATCAGCTCACAACTCTACCAACAATGTAACAGTGTTCCAATTTTCCCCCATCCTCTCCAGCATTTATCATTTTCCTGTTTTGTCATGGTGGCCAATCTGACAGAAGACATGTGGTACCTAACAGTTGTTTTGATTTGCATTTCTCTAATCAATAGTGATTTAGAGCATTTTTATATGCTTATAGATATCTTTAATTTCTTCCTTGAAAAAGGCCTGTTCATATGCTTTGACCATTTCTCAATTGGTGAATGACTTGTATTCCTACAAATTTGACTCAGTTCCTTATGTATTTTAGAGATGAGGCTTTTATCAGAAACCCTGGTTGTAAAACTTCTTTCCCAATTTTTTGCTTCCCTCCTAATCTTTGTTGCATTGGTTTTGTTTGTACAAAAACTTTTCAATCAAAATTATCCATTTTCATTTCGTAACGCTCTCTGTTTCTTGTTTGGACATAAATTCTTCCCTTCTCCATAAATCTGACAGGTAAACTATTCCTTGCTCTCCCAAATTGTGTATAGTATCAGCCTTTATTCCTAAATCATGAACCCATTTTGACTGTATTTTGGTATATGGTGTAAGATATTGGTCTATGCCCAGTTTTGCCATACTATTTTCTATTTTTTCCCCAGCAGTTTTTGTGAAATAGTGAATTCTTAACCCAGAAGCTTGACTCTGGGTTTATCAAAGAGTAGATTGCTATAGCCATTGGCTACTGTGTCATGTGTACCTAACCTATTCCACTGATCCACCACCACTCTATTTCTTAGCCCGTACCAAGTAGTTTGATGACTACTGCTTTATAATACAGTTTAATATCTGGTATGGCTAGGCCACTTTCCCTAACGTTTCTTTTCATTAATTCCCTTGATATTATGGGCCTTTTGTTCTTCCAGATGAATTTTATTATTTTGTCCAGCTCTGTAATTTTTGGTAGTTTGATTGGTATGGCTCCAGCTCTGTGCTCTATCCACTGCAATATCTATATCTATATCTGTTTTCTATATCTATCTGTAGCTATATTAAGTGTCCATGTGCATATATGCATGTGTATATGTATACACATGTATCATGTGCATGTGTACATGTGTGCATGTGCACACACATATATACACTTTCCTACATCCATATCCGTATTGTTATGACAAAAATATATAACTAAAAATATAACACGCTACAACAATTTTATTTACTTTTTTTTGACAAGGATACTAACTATAATGGCAGATCAGGGAAATGCCTTATGCTATTGCTATAGAAAATAAGGAGTTTTATGGTTAGAGCATGACAGAATAATTTGCTAGATTCAGAACTGGTTGAATGAGTAGACCCAAAGAGTTGTCATTAACCATCCAATGTCTACTGGGGAGGTCACCAGTGAATTATCACAGGGATCTGTGCTTGGCACTATCTATGACTTTTAACGTTTTTATTAATGTATCAGAAAAAAATATAGATGGTGTATTTTTTAAATGTGCAAATGACGCAAAGCTGGAAGTTAATACCTGGGATAACAGAGTCAGTATTCCGAAAGACAGATGACAGGTTAGAATGCTGGGCTGAATCTAATAAGAAATGGAAAGTCTTACATTTGGGTTTAAAAAATCATCTTCATAAGGATGAGATTAAGAGAGCATGATTAAACAGTAATTCATTTGCAAAATATCTGTGGGTTTCAGTGGACTGTAAGGTTAATATGAATCAACAGTGTGATATGTGATCCAAGAAAACTAATGTGAGCTTTAAATACATGGAAAAATGCATAGAATCCAGGCTTAAGGAAGAAAAATCATGTTGTACTCTGTGTGGTCAGACCACATTTAGAGCACTCTGTTCAGCTTTGGTTTCAATGTTTCAGGAAGGATGCTTAAGAGTACCACAGAAGATGGCTAGCATGATGAAGTTACTGAGTTCATGATCTATTAGCATGAGTTGAAAGAATAAAGGATATTTTGCTTGTAAAAATTAAAATGGAAGGGCAGGGCATGATATCTGCATTCTGATATTTGGTGTTCAAAGGAGAGGAGGCCATTCTATTTGGCCTCAAAAGGCAAGGTTAGAATAGGTGAAATAGGTTAAAGTTTCAAGTTAGCAAATTTAATATAAGTAAAAATTTAATAGACAGAATCTGTCAACAAGTTGGATGGGCTGCTAAAGGAACTAGTGAGATTTCCCTTACTAGAGGCCACTAAGTTAAAAAAATTGGACAATTATACACTATCTCTTGAATTATCAATTCTTTTTTAGCTGTGGGTTGGAAAAAATAGTGTTCAAGCCTTTTCCAAACCTGAGCTTCTATGATGAGATTCATGTTTGTTTGTTCTTCTTGGCTTGCATATAAGGCTAGAACCTCCTTCCCTGGACTTTTATAGTGGAAATGTAACCCATACCCTTTGAAAAAGATATCTCAGTGCTAAGTGTGTACCTCCATGAGGTCAAGCAAAGAAAGAAGGCCTCATATACATCAAAATATTCACAGCAGCACTTTTTGTAGTACCAAAGAACTAGAAACAAAGAGGATATTCATTTATTGGAGAATGACTAAAAATGTGATGCGTGAATGTAATAAAATATTACCTAGCAGTCAGAAATGGTGAGCTGGAAGAATACAGAGAAGCATAGAAACACTTATATGAACTAACACAAAGTGAAGTAAGCACAACCAAACAAAATATATATGGTGATAAACTTTGCCAATGTAAATAGAAGGAACAACAACAACAAAACAATAAAAATGAATGACATAAAATTGATAACCAATATAAGTAAGAGATGGTAAGGAAAACCACAGCTGGCTTTGATTAATTCAAGTTGCCTGACCCAAATGAACTACCTCCTTAGGTCCTAAAAGAATTGGTGTATATGATTTTACCAAGCTATTGTCTAATATTTGAAAGATCATAGAATATTAAACTGCCGTAAGAATGGGAGAACAAATGTTCTAATTTTCAAAAAAGAGAAGAGAATAGTCTTAAAACTATAGACCAGTAAGCTTAACTTTGGTTCCTGTGAAAGTGTTGCAATGGGCCATTAAAGAGACGTTTTAAAAACATTTAGAAGAACAACAGTAATTACAAGGAGTCAGCATAGTTTCATTAACAACAGGTCATGGCAGACTAACCTCATTTCCTTTTTTTGATAGGATTGCTAAACCTATAGGTGAGGGGAATGCTGTGAATCTAATTTCCCTAGATTCTAATGAAGTTTTTCTTAAATAAAATATAACGTACTTTTCTTGAGGAG